>NC_031967.2:25657769-25987511 GCF_001858045.2 Oreochromis niloticus
TGGAGACCCTTTCTTGGATATCTGCCACTGTGATGGTTACTGGACCCTGTTCAGGGAGGTCGCTATGGTCTGCCCTCAGATCCACTAGCATTGCCGTTATGGGTTGCGTCCTTCTCCCATATGCTCTTCCAGTATTGCTCCGTCTCCAGCTTTGTTCTCTTATTGTTCCCTTGCCACTGAGAGTACACCTTTGCTGGTTCTGTGGAGAACAGCTGGTTTATTCTCCTACCTTCTATCTCTCTGGTGTACCTCCTCAAGCGGCTGGCCAAGGCTGTGAGTCTTTGCTTGGCAGTTTTCAAGGCCTCAGGTATGGACAGCTTGCTGTATTTCTTATGCACCTTCTTTGTCGCGCCTTTCTGCAACTCCGTTAGTTGGCTAACCTCCCTCCGTGCTGCTTTGATCTTGCCCTCTAGCCTCCTTCTCCATGGAGGGTACTGCCCCTTGTGGCTGTTCAACTTGTAGCCAAGCATCTCACTGATCACTGCTGCCGTAGTGTAGATCAGCTTGTTAGTGTCGGTAATCGTGGTTGTAGGTATCGTCCGTAGTGCTGCATTAACATCATGAAATAAAAACATGAAAGTAACAACACTAACAATTTAACAACTTTTTTTATTAAACACAATGTGCTTTTAAAAAGGCACAGATAACGGAGCTCAGTGATAAAAAAGTGCTTCATAAATAAAACAAAAGAAAAAGACTCCAAGGGTCTCCATCTCAATTCTAAAATTAAATAACATTTTCAGTATTAACAGCAATTGCAGCTATTAGAACATTGAGGCATTTAACACTTACTGTACCTTGACAGCTGCAGCTCACTTATTTTAAAAATACATAAAAAAAATGTACTGGTTTCCACTGCTGTACTTCATAGGTAACAAACATCAAGGCAGTGCATTAAGATATTAGGCAACAGAACGTTAAACGTGAATAGTCCACGAAATGAGCAGTCATTTACTTTAAATTTGAAGTAGAAGAGCCAAATGATTAGGAAAAAAAAAAAAAAGCTTCCTCAATACTCAGCTCAACAAGTAGTCAATTCTGAGTGATTCACTCATTGAACAAATCATTCTTCAGCATCAGTAGACGACCTTTCAGTGGTTTGTTGTCCTCAAGGCTCATCACAACCTTCTGGATAAATGTGAATGTAAGCTCAAGTTTCTTTGGGTATTGTAGGTCTAGTGCATAGATGTACCCAAAGAGCAGGAGAAATGAGTCAGCCAGATTTGTGGGACCATTCACAAGTATTTCATCCTCAACGACAATGCAGATGCTTTCGGGACTGAAGAGGGCCGAATCAGTGGTGTCATCCGTGACAACTGTCAGCAGAGCCACAGGAGTGACAGTGAGGTCTGGACCATCTGCTGACTGCAAAACACAAATAATACAACAATGAGTTCAGCCCCTCAAGGACACAAATCATGCTATTGATTAGAGGTGTGAATCTTCATAAGTCGCACGTTTCTTTTAAGATTATAATGTCAACGATTTAATTTGATACATCATGATGCATTACAATAATCTTAATTTGGGTTTGGTTTCCAAACATATGCTTAAATAAATGTTTTCAATAATAAATATATGTCAAGATATCTGTTTTAGTTATTTACCAAACATTTCTCTGACCACAACATGGCACCTCCAAAAAAATAGAACACTTGAATTTTAAAAGGGAGAGAGTTTTCATCTGTGGATTGGTTTTTGTTTAATAATCTTTCAACTATTTTCATGTTTTCTGGTTTATGCGTAACAATCTTCTTGCAATCTTATTCAACAATAGTTGATATATGGGAGAAAACAAGTCAGATGAGGACAGTTTTGAACCTCCTTCCTGATATACACCCTGGTTCTCCTTGAGTTCTGAGTGATATATTCGACTGAACAGCTAGGCAAAGGTGTTGGTGCTGAGGGCAGTACACTTACATCACAAGTCCTGAATAACGTGGAGGCATCTTCACGCAGGTACACAGGAAGTGCACCAAGGACGAGGGCCCGTCTTGTATTTACATCACGCTGTTCCTAGATGAACATACAATATCTATTAGAATAGTATTTACACAAATGCAGAGTAAAAACAAAGTGTTGGATAGCCATGTTCTGATTGTCATTGTTATAGATCAGGGGTGTCCAAACTTTTTGTGTAACGGGCTAAAGATGGTAAATCCAGTATTTTGGATAACCGTATTTTTAGTAATACACATTTTAAATTAATAAGTTTCCATTGTAAATACATCAACAATTCACAAAGGAAAAACTTCCAAATGTAAACCAATTTTTACAAAAACAGTACTTGTTTGGACTTCTTTAAATTGAAGCTGATAAATCTTTTTAACACAACACTTTTTGAAAGGATACATTTTGTCAAGATGTCCTTCTCCTAAAATGACAACCTTGTAACCATGGCATAATCACTTAATCTCAGGGCACAGTTGAAGCAATTCACACTATGGCTTCTTACAGCTGTGTACAAACCATCTGTTAATGTAATTCTGAATCATGTGAAATGAAAAATTTACCTGAATGTCATAAATTCTCATGAGCTTTGCTAGCTCCTCTGCAATCTTGCCAGTCTTGATGGCCTTGTCTCGGAACAAAGTGATGAGTCTAGGCGTGTGTCTGTCCAGCTCCTTGTAGAATTGAGTGTGCAGGTTAACATTGTTGATTCGGTAGGACTCTGCAACCACCTGTACATGAACAGAAATACACAGAAATGAACAAAGATGAATTAGGAACAGAATTGTGAATGTATTTTAAAAAGTTCTCAGGTTAGCAAAACCAGAGCAATTCTAGTCAGAACTAAGGCCAAAATAGAAAGTTATTCGTCATTCTTTGAAATGTTATCTAAAGGAAATTTAAATAAATAAACTTCTAGAGACTTTGTTTACTGTGAATGGGGAAAAAAATACGTCACAGAGTGATGTGTTGTCATTTTACATCTGTCATTTGCTTTTTGGTAAATTGTTTGAAAATCTAGACTTTTAAAAACTGGGAGAACAGTAAAGAGACAGACACACACACACACACACACACACACACACACATACATGTATATATACATACATATATACACATATTTTATATTTTATTTTTTACCTGTGACTCCATAAGTAGGCCTGGCCATCTGTCCACGACGTCTCTCACTCGTGGAGCTCCAACAGCTCCAACAATTTCTTGGCGACATAGGGCATAGGTTGTGTCCATGAGGACATAGTGAAGGCTAAAGTCCCCATTCTGTCTTGGCTTGAACCTCTCTTAAATTATTTCTTTCAGCTCCTCCACTGACTTTGGTCGCTCAAGTAGAGTAAGTTTCAGGGCGGTGTCTCGTTCAACATACACACGCAGCACATGCTTCTGGGCAGCAGCCATCTTTTGGTTCCTGGAAAAAACAAAACAAAAAAAAAAACACATTAATTTTTATGGAGAGTAAAGGTGATACAAACAACGTACACAAGTCCATAGCCTCACTTGAACGATGGGAAGTATGGAAAGACACCTGCAGGAGTGAGGCAGTTTATTCATGGACCCACTGCCCAGCCTTGACTTGTAGAGCTCGCTTAGTGGAATACCCCTCTAAACTATTAAAAGGATTTTGAGATTATCTCACAACCACATATTTGAGACTACGAAAAAATACAAACATGTGTCTAATCATGATAACACACTCATGTTGTTTAGCATTGTTCGTTTCATGCTAGCACACACACACACATAGCTCAACAGCGTAAACTACTGACTGTGTAACGCCGACACTTATTGAAATAAGTATACTCACAATACGCACGTGCATTGCCGGCGAATATGACAACCGGTAGAAACGGACAGTAGAAAGTTTTAGTAGAAAGTTCAAACGCATGGAGCTAGAACTGCCACCGTCAACTTCCCGGGCAAGAATACAATGCATTATGGGAAATGTTGTCCCCCACAGAAAACCGCCAAAACGTTACACCGTTGTAATTTGAAATAACATTACGTATTTGTCACATTCGAAAACTTCTAAAATTACAATTACTTGGATTCGAATTTATTTATAACAAACATTCACTGTGCACAAAGTACGAATATATTTCCAGTAAAAAATAAAAAGACTGTTTATCGAAATTAAATTTAAACAAAACAAAAACACATTAGACTTACCAAATTTAGGGCAGTTGATGAAAAAAATTAAGGTGCTGGTCGTGGTGGGTTGAAGTTGGGGACTCTTAATCCACACGGGCTGGCCAAATCTTCCCCGCATCAAGGTAAATTCAAGATGGCTGACTCAGCTTTCCTGAGGGAGCGATAAGACTCCACCCACCAGAACGTCACTAATATATGCTTCTTAAACTTTTTGAGCGTTCCAAACAAATTAGCTAAAAAATATTGAGCCCTATTCAATTAAAGTTGCATAAAAGCCAACAGAGCTCAATACTTTATAGTTTGCTCAACTACAAAACGACATTTGAGTGTTATGAGCTTATTAGTTATGAGCTAGAACAACTGTTAGGGATTACAGTGTATGTATGTATATATATATATATATATATATATATATATATATATATATATATGTATATATATATAAACATATATACATATATATATATATATGTATATATATATATGTATAGATATATATATATATATATATATATATATATATATTAGGGGTGCAACAATACACAAAATTCACGGTTCGGTTCGGTTCGATACTTTGGTGTCACGGTTCGATATTTTTTCGATACAAAAAAATGTTCATGCTTCTTTAATTTGTCATTGATTAAAATTATAAATATATATTTTAACTCAAAAGTACAGTTTTTAAATTTAATGTTGCTGAAACAACAATGTAATAAAAGAATAAATCTATCTGATCGAGAAATCCCTCATCTTTGGAAAAGAGAGTTTATTACAGAGAAAAGGCTCTTTCCAAAATAAAAGCTATACTATACGCTTCTTCTGGGCTATATTCTCAGCAGCATATTAAACATATCAGGTCCCCATAAGGAGAATCATGTGCTAAAAGCTGTCTAAATGACTCGGGTAAAGTTTGTAGCATGCGTGTTTGTTGTTTTTGTCTGCTTCCACTTGTCTTTGCACTAGGATGATGTCGGCGTAAATGTGCAGTCATATTCATTGTGTTCCCACTAGTGCTGTCAGCGTTAATCTGAAATGACGTTAACACCACAACACGGCAAATCTCCGTTAACGAGCTACCGCGGATCGACCCGTGCGTGGGGCTGGACGGCGTCAACACGTTAACGAGCAAACTGCGCTAAGGCAGTAGTTCCCACCCATGTAATTGAGCATTGCGTGACACATCCGACATACTGTTTTACTTTTGTCCATGACGCGCTTACCTTCAGGGTCATACTTCACATGAAGACCAAAATAGTTCCAAAAGCCAGATCTGAATGTGGGCGGGGGAGGTTCAATTTGCCATGTTGCAATGAGCTTAGCTTCTGTCTTGCTAGCTTGCGCTGCGCTCAGTGGAGCTGCGCTCGACAGTGCAGCCTAGGCGGAGTAGTCGAACGCAGATCCACTGAGCTCTCAACACAGACAGCATCGTCAGAAGAAGAGTTGATAAAATAAATTAAAAATGTTGTATTGTTCGATACACATGCGTACCGAACCGAAAGCACTGTATCGAACGGTTCAATATCGATACGAGTATCGTTGCACCCCTAATATATATCTATATCTATATATATAGATATAGATATATATAACTTTTCAACATATATATATGTTGAAAAGTTTAATTTTGTCTTAAGAAATGCTACTAGACATGTTTGCTGAGAAAATCTTTGTTGAACAGATAAACCCCGTCCTGTCCTCACTGTGTCTCCATCATGGCTGAGTCCTGGAGCCTCAGTAACTCTGAACTGTGAGGTTGAACATCCGTCTGCAGGATGGAGCTTCTACTGGTATAAAGCTGTTCCTGATCTATCAGAGAAATCCTCCAGTTATGAGCTGCTACCTGATGGCAATTGGACTGCAAACACCTCCTACATCATTCATGGACAGACACACACAGCAGGATATGTGTGCAGAGCTGGAAGAGGAGACCCAGAGTATCACACTGATCACAGTCAACCAAAGTTTGTCTGGTCTGCAGGTCAGTTTGATTCTGTTTATCCTCTCAATAAACCAATTTTATGTCATAACTCTTGTTCACCAATTTTTCACCAAATTTCAGCTCATTAAAATTCAATAATGACAATTAAATGTCTGTGAATATTGAATATTTCCATTTCTCTTTATGAGCAAACTGAATTTCTTTGTTTCTTTTCATTATTTTTGCACTTTTATAATGTGATAATATGGAAACAACTATTTTTTTATATTTTTTTTCTTTGCAAGGAACACTTTTATTTTGGATATTTAAACTAATTTTATTATTTATAGTCATTATTTCTTACATAGGATTTGCATAAACAAGGTAGATTTTCATCATGATATTTTGATCCCAACATCTGTGAGCTTTGTCTCTTCACTGCATGTTGTTTCCAGATGTTCATTCAGCAGCGTCTCTCACAGTGAGTCCTGACAGAGTGCAACACTTCACCTCTGACTCTGTCTCACTGACCTGTGAGGGAAACTTCACTGAGGGGAAAGTGAGGAAGTTCTCTGAGGACGGCCGACTGTACTCTGACTGTAGGAGAATGACTGGATCCACATGTAACATCAACACATCAAAGTCAGATACTGCAGTGTACTGGTGTGAGTCTGGATCAGGAGAGTTCAGCAGTGCAGTCAACATCACTGTACAGAGTATGTTATTGTACACATTTCCTTAACTGATTGTTTTTCAATTTCAACCATTTAGAAGACACATATTGTGAATATTTATCCAATTTTCCCTCCGAATGTTACAGAATTCTGTGTGACAAAATGGCAGTTTTAGGTATATCTACAAAGTATTTTTATTGATTGAAACAAATTACATCCAAATTTTAGCCAGTGCCAGATTTTATATTTCAAAGATTTTTTTCCTTTAACATACAATAATATTTCATTCACCATTTTTACACAACTTTACACCCCTTTAGCATGTCATATAAAAACCCGAATTTAAATGGTTTAGTCTTACTTAATAATAAGGTTACATAATATATGTTTCACAGCATTTTTTGTAAGCAAAGACATGTTTCCTTAAAAAAACCTGACTCTTTTTACCCTATAAACAAAAAAATGTGACCTTCCCAAAACTGCTGTAAAAATATTGTACAGTAATATTTTTTTTCCACTTTAAATGACTCAGTCTTTTAAAATTACTTTAGCTTAAAATATACATTTAAAAAAATAATTGTAATTCTTTTTATTTAAACTCTAAAGTATGTTTAGTTAGGTCCACTGTTTTTTTTAATCAAAAAACAAAAAAAAACAAAAACAAAATAACTTCTATAAACTAAGGAGCTTGGAAAGAAAAGCATCTGGACTTCTTTAAGTTGATTGAAGATATTTCACCTCTGATCCGAGAAGCTTCTTCAGTTCTAGGGTCAAGTGGTCCCACCATCCCATGTCTTCAAGCAACTTAAAGAAGTCCAGACGCTTTTCTTTCCAAGCTCCTTGGACTACGATGACCTGGATGACTGAGAACCTTCACAGACATATTCTATAAACTACATTTCAAGAAGTCTTTGGTTATTATTTTCATTAGGTCCTAAGTTGGGTGAATGATTGGCAACAACATTGACCCATTTAGGTTTTCTGTAATGTCAGATTTATTTATTTATTTATTTTTTTTAAATTGACATTCGTGATCCTAAAGACCTAAAGATCCTAAAAACGGCTGTAAAAATTATTTTATAGTAATGTGGAGGTAAACAAACATGACATAAGAGACCTCACTTCTCACTCCAACTTTATTCTTCGCCTGAGAACTGACAAAACTGACTGCTTTCCCAGTGGAGGACAAGACTTGCATGGGCAGTCAGGACAAGCTGAAGACAACTTGTTCTCCACTGGGTGGAGGTTGGTGCTCCTGAAGGAAAAAGCAGAGTCTGTCAGTCCGGAGTATCAAAATCTTTGCATGTGTAAAACAGAAATGTTACTTCCCTAAAATCTAGAAATCCCAGTATTCAATGGCCATAATGGATATAAAATCAAAATTCTCAAAATACTACTCTAACACGTTAGTAAATCTGTAGATTAATATAACGCCATTTTAGTACAGGATTCTCACACAATTTTCTCCTTTGTGTATGTATTGTGACTTCCTTTTTAGCTTCTATTTAATCAGCGATTATGATCATAAAACAGCAACAATATCTTTTTTAATATAGCTCTTACATGTGTGTTAAGCTTTAAATCCTGGAGTAAATGACAGTGCATCACTTGGTACATCTAGGGTTATGATTTAAAATATCTTTAACCATGACTTACAATTAAAGTATTTACAAAACCTCTTTTAACCTTTAGCGTTCTGCTCAACCAACTGGTAGAGTACATTTTCAGACCCTATATCTAACTGAGGCTTTCACTGAAATTGAATCTTTTCTACCAATTGGTTTACATCTGTAATGCCAAAAAATCCACCAGAAGGCACTGTGAATGTAAATGGTTGGCTCTTCTTATCACAGCAAGAATGTGCTGAAATAATTTCCAGTAAGTAATTTTTGTAACTTTCTGAGTCAATTCAATTCAATTCAATTTTATTTATATAGCGCCAAATCACAACAAAAGTCGCCTCAAGGTGCTTTATTTTGTACAGTAGATCGCACAATAATAAATACAGAGAAAAACCCAACAATCATATGACCCCCTATGAGCAAGCACTTTGGCGACAGTGGGAAGGAAAAACTCCCTTTTAACAGGAAGAAACCTCCAGCAGAACCAGGCTCAGGGAGGGGCGGCCATCTGCTGCGACCGGTTGGGGTGAAAGAAGGAAAACAGGATGAAAGACATGCTGTGGAAGAGAGACAGAGATATATTAGTAAATACTGTAAAAATCAAGAATAACATGTAGAAATCACAAATATCACAACTAATTACCCTTTAACCAAAGTACAGTAGCTGGTAAATTAATTTTTCTAAGTAGTCAAAATTATAATTTCATGTTTAATAAGTACTATATGGATGCTAAACAATTGTATGGCTAAAAATCACATGGTCCTGTGGCATGAGACTCATGATACCATCCACCTTCAACCACAGTGTGTTTGAGGTCATGGTTTCATATGAAGCCAACAGGGCTGGCACTCTCCACCAGTATATTGCCAACAAACCAGATGAGTGGGGCTTTAAATTGTTTTGCCAAGCAAGTTCATCTGGCATCATCCACGACTTGCTGCTGTATCGGGGGGGGGGTCTACATTCTTCAATGCTCCCCTCAGTGAAAAGGAACAGAAGCTACCTCTAAGGGGCCAAAGTTGTGAAAAAAACACTAATCAAACCCATAAAGGAACCTCAGCTGTTCACAAGTTTCAGCTTGGTCCAGAACTTGCACACCTCCTTGGGTGTCAGGTGCATTGGTACTGTATGACCAAATTGCACCGATGGAGCTCCCCTGATGGCAGACAAAGACCTGATGAAGAAGGGCCATGGAGCCTGTTATTACAGGTCTGGTGAAGGTCTGATTCCAGTAAAATGGTCTGACAGCAAATGTGTCAACCTTCTAAAGAATTCTAAAGAATGGGTTCAAGCCTCTTTTATCGGTCAAATGGTGGAGCAAAGAGTCCAATGCAAAGATTACCATTCCATGCCCATCACTCATCCCTGTATATAATTAGCATATGGGAGAAATTAGGCTTTCTGATATACTATTACACCTGTGTAAGACAAGTTAAACATACATCCCTGACTTGAATACCTGATCTACAAGCGGGACTGTGCCCTACTGGACCAGAAATCGATGGCTCTCAAAAGGTTTCCACCTGGCTGTGTCTGAACCAAGTTAACAAGCCAGCATCTAGGGTTGAACAACCATGATTCAGCTCTTCACAACCACAGAATAAATGCTACACCCTAAGACCCCGGCAACCAATACGACAAGCAGTATTTATTAGCAGTATCTATTCTTATCTCTTCCTATATTATATGTCTTTTTTTTTTCTAAAAGTGTGCACCAGCTGATGTGACTGAAACAATTGTGTGTGATTGTGTCACAGATGATGGTAATGGTCCTATCCTGGTGAGTCCTGTTCATCCTGTGACTGAGGGAGCTTCTGTTAGTCTGAGCTGCAGTTTGAGAACACAAAAAATACTTTCCAATGTGTTTTTCTATCACAATGACAAACTTATTCAAAATGATACCCGAGGGGAGCTGAAGATCTCTGCAGTGTCAAAGTCTGATGAAGGTTTCTACAAGTGTCAGTACTCAGGAAGAGAGTCAGCACAGAGCTGGATGTCAGTTAAAGGTGAGCAGGATCAAGACATGTGATGCATGTTTTTTTTTTGTGAACCATTTTGATATTTGAGAACTAGCATGATTATCATTAAGTACAGTCATCATAAACAATAAAGTAATGTGCTGTCCATAAAAAAAAAATGGCTGTTTTGAAGTTTGAAGTCATTTGGTTCTACTTTTGCAATTATCTTACCATTTTAAATGTTTTTCCTAATAATTTTTTAAATTGTTTCTATTGTTATTATTATTTCTTTGAATTTGCAGTAGGTGTGTTATGTCCTGAATGCTCTTCTTTGCCTGTGTGGTTGATTGTTGGATTGGCTTGTGGAATCTCTGTCTTTATTATTGTCCTGCTCTCGTTTTATCACTATAGAAAAAAAAAGGGTGAGACCTTTTCCTTGATTCAAACTTCAAAATGTAAATGTAAAGATAACTGTGACAATTATAAAAGGGAATTTTATTTACATTAACAGTGAAACAATTGTCTTCTTTACAGATTCAAGCTTTATTAGGTTGGTATTTTTTTATTGTAGTAAATATATTTATTAACCTGCAATGCATACATTTATCAGACTTTTTGGACGTAATTGTTATGTTTTTATTATGCCATACAGTCCAATGACCACCACCAATCATGTAGTCAACCAGAGTGAAATTGACAAACACAACTCTCTTGACCATGGTCAGTTCTTCTTTAAGTTTTCATTTATCCTAACTCTAATTCTTTGCTTCAGTTTTTGGTCAGCTGTTTTCAAATGAATGTTATTTAAAATATGTATTTAAAAATCAAAAGCTGTGAGACTGAAACTTTTTTCAGTTGAACTAAAGTAAAATGACAATAGGAGTTAAACCAGATTTTTTTTTTTATACCTGACTGTATCCTTTATTACTTGATTGAAAGAATCTACAAAGGTTATTGTTGTATATAAATTACACATACTACAACATAATTATGACTTCAATGGATGAAAATGTATTTTTATTTATACAGTATGAATCTAAAATCTTCATTAATCTCTAAAAAAGCCTCAGGATTTTCTATCTTTGTAATTACCTCTAAAAACAAGTGATATCTGCTTGGCACAAAATAACAAGTACTCCTGGCTTGTTATTTTATTATTATTATTATTTTTTAATTTAGGTACTGCTAAGCTCTATGAATCAGTGACCCATGTGGGGAAAAAAACTGGAGATGATTTAATATATACAGTAGTTACAAATAAAGCTATTTTCTTGTTGTTAGTATTTTTATTTTTGTTTTTCTAATTTAAGGAAACTAATTTTGTGTGATATATTGGCATTTCAGGTGCAGGTAAAATACAAGATGTTACATACTCTGAAATTCAGCTTAAACATGTTGGAAAAAAGAGTGAGTATGTAAAAAACATTGAACATGAATATATAATTTTTCATAGTTGAGAAAGTTTAAATTCTTATAGTTTTTCATATGATTATCTAAACAGAGAATCATCATAAATCACAGGAGCATACTATTTACTCAGAGGTGAAGGTGGGAGTTGAAGGTATAGTCTTAACAGTCTCATTGTTTGCATTGCATGCAGTTTCAGGTCAGCTTAGCAGTTACCAAGCTTAACTACTTTCATAGGATTAATAAATATTGCCAGAGTTGAATCTTGCACACATCGAAGATCATTTGGATATTATTAAATTTGCCTGCTTTATATACAGTATTTTTCAACCAATTTGTGATTTATAGTTGCTTTCCATCGCTTTCTTAGATATATGCATCCCGGATAAATAGCTTTTTCCTATGTTTCCACTCTCTATTCATATTCCTAGAACAAAATTCATTGGATTTTTTATTTTGCTGGTTGTTTGCAGGTTGTACATGAACTCATACATACTGTATGCTATATATCTATATCTATATATCTATATCTATATGTATATATGTATATATATATATATAAAATATATGAGAAAAAAGGAGGACGTTTTTATGTGGTTGATTATTTTTTGTTGTAAAATGCTTCTTGGCAATGAAGTCTGTTAAATGGTCCCTTAAATGGTGCCACATTTGTAAGGAAATTGCATTTGAGCAACAAAGCTGAGTATGCGGGTTGTGCCCATGAAAAACTACTACAGGGGCTGGCAGTCAGGTGACTGAGTGGGGCCTGATTAGTAGCGCCTGTGAGGATAGACTGCTACAGCAGTCAGTTGGTATCTGCACCAAGCATGTCACATTTGACTGATATTGCCCATGCAATAGGTCAGCTTCAAGCTGGAATTCCACAAAAAGTTCCAGTGTTATTCAGAGTTGGCCCTGGTACCATCTCCAAATTGAAGAGGAAGATCCTTGTAATGGAGGATGTCTTCCCAAAAAGATCACACCACATAAGACCGTTTCCTCACCCTGTCAGCACTCAGGAAACATCTTCTACAGATTTGCAGTTAATGTTTGCAGGATGATTTAGCTGATAGCTCATTGTTCCCAAAATAAATTTCACAAATCAAATCTCCAGTCTCATGGAGCTGCCAGGAGGCCCTGCCATAATTGTTCTTCACCATCAGGCCCACTTGTACTGGTGTTAGCAACTTGTGCACTAGAACCTGAACATATGGGTGTGATTGGGTGATGTGGGATGTTGTAAAGAGTGCTTAGAGTACTCCTGCAGAGTAGAAAAGCGCTATATAAGAGTCAGTCCATTTACCATTACACTGGCAGAGAACATTTGGCATGGATTTTTTTCATAGACGTAGGCCACATACTCAACTAAATGGTAAATGGACTGGTTCTTATATAGCACTTTTCTACTCTCACTGAGCACTCAAAGCACTTTATACAACTCGTGCATTCTAAGCTGCGTTCTAACCCAATCATACAAGCACGTTATCTAAGGTTTTTAGTGTTTCTATCAAACATTCACTCGCATTCACTCTCCGATGGATGCATCGGAGGGCAAAATGGGGTTAATATCCTGCCCAAGGATATTTGGCATGTAGACTGAAGGAGCCTGGGATCGAACAACCAACCTTCCGATGAGTAGGTGACCCGCTCCACCACCTGAGCTACAGCCACCCCAGCTCTGCTGCTGCTCAACTCACAAATACATTTTCCTTACAAATATGACACTATTAAATGAGAAATAAACAGGATTCACAATGGTATAATATTTATTGCTGAGAATTATTTTTACAACAAATAAATCTTTTGTTACATTGTTTTATCTTTTACATAAAATCAATAAGCATGCATTAGCTGCAGTGTCAGTGACAAAAAGCTGATTTTCTTTTCAGTGTCTTAAAAATAGTTTTAGTCCACCTTTGAATCTGTCTATTAATTCAACAGCTCTGTATCACATTTTGGATGAAAAAAATCTGACTTATTTTTTTTTTTCATGTGAGTCTGATTTATGTTGAGGTCACAAAAAAAGTAAAGAAAGGAAACAAGTGGCAATGTCTGTCATCAGTCCCACTGAATATTGTTCAATATGCTTATCTTTTATTGAAAATATAAATCTTTTTATGCATTTTTATGTCTATATTCACAGTTTACATCAAGATTTCTAAATCAGTTGATGCTACCATACTCCTTCTTTCTTTTCCTTAGTAGAGATATCAATTGTCTTCCTTTCAAGTACATTATAATTGGTAATCATAACACTGCAGATCAGTGCTTTAAATGATCTTCTCTCCATTCACAGAAAAACCAAGTCCTGCAGCAACTAATGAGGAACTTTACTCCGAAGTCAGATTAGAAAGCAGTCTCGGTAATAAATATATAAGTCTATATAAAAATCTATAAGTTATAGAAGTGCATTCACGTTTAATCACATACATATATACATACATACATACATGTATATATGTACATACATATATAGCTGTGGTCAAAAGTTTACATACACTCATCAATGGCATGAATATCATTGTAGTTCTCAGCTTTTATTAATTTCTTTTGACACAGTTAAGTGTAGTCAACATATTTTCAATTGGGCTAATGTCAGAACTTTGAGCTTCTGGAATGAACTTTCCAATGGGTCAGTCCTAAACAACTGTATGTAAGTACAAGTTATTCAAATTTCTCACCACCTTGCCAAGGTCTGGATGTGGTTAGAATAATGAAAGGAGGACTACCTCCAAATTCTTAAACTTCACCCTTACTCAGTAGCTAGAGGGTTTAAACTTGGGCACAACTGAGTGTTTCAACAGGACAATGATTACAACCACAATCAAAGTTATTTTTTTAATCGATAAAGCAGGCTAAAAGTAACCTTCTGGAATGGCCTTCCCAAAAGCTTGATCTCAAAAATTAATCCAGAAGCGTGCTTATTGTGACCCAAAGCACTTGATCAAGGTGCAACTTGCTGAAGGACCTCTTACCAAAATATTTGTAAGAGTGTATGTATACTTTTGACCCTATATGTACACATTTGTGTAAACTGGGGAAAATCCCAAACAAAACATATACACCCAATTCTCTTTATTTAAAGGCCGAGGGGGATGAGTCTGGGGTGAGGGGGATGACTCACCCATCACTGGGGGCGGAGTCAGTAGTTAAACAGGTCCTTGGTGGCAGGTTCCCTGAGGTGCATGAGATTCACCATGAGTTCCTTGAGGATCTGTATGTTGTAATGTCAACCAATGTCTTGGTTGACATTCCTTTGCAACATTGCATGGACATCAGGGGCATTGCCTCTGGACTGGGACACTCACTGTTGTTGGTTCCCCTTACTAAGAAAGGGGGCCAGAGGGTGTGCTCCAACTACAAGGGAATCAAAATTCTTAGTA
Organism: Oreochromis niloticus; assembly: GCF_001858045.2. Classification (NCBI taxonomy): domain Eukaryota; kingdom Metazoa; phylum Chordata; class Actinopteri; order Cichliformes; family Cichlidae; genus Oreochromis; species Oreochromis niloticus. Next base: position 25,672,846 of record NC_031967.2, read on the forward strand.
AGCCAGTGAGCCACTGATAGAAATGTATTCTCAAATCTCCTTTCTTATTATAGAAGACATTCCAACATATGCTGAGATCAACCGTCACAATAAAGCAAAAGCTAAGGAAAACCAGGGTAAGTAAAGCCTGCTATAATCTCCTGTGTTGAATTTAATAATTATTATAAAAATAATAATTTCTGATTAAAAATGAAGTCTTTTGTCTTATTTGTGTATGCATTTTAGTTTATATTAATAATTTACTGTCATAATTAATGATTGTGAATTCTAAAATTGTGAATCTATTTTACTTTTTTGTTTGTATGCACTCACAGTTTAAATCACTAACAAAAGCTGTGATATTGATGTTTGCTAGCCTTTGTCAATCGCCTGATCCTTTTTGGGTTGTGGATGTGTGTTGTTGTTTTGTTTAGGGGTTTTTTTTTTCTTCAATTTTTGGCCCACTGTATGCATCAGCTATTATTTTAAAGCAGTAAGATTTCAGCAATGTTTTATTTTTATTTTATGTCTTTATTCTGCATTAATGGTCCTTCGGAATCTCAAAGAGATTTTTTGGTAGTGTCTCTTTTATCTGTACCTTACACAAAGAGTTGGTGCACCCATAGATTGTCTTATAGTCTAGCTTCTGCATTATCTAGTGTCTGTCCTGTTCTAGGAAGCAGGGTTAGCTAACAGCTCTGAGTTGTAATGAGTGAAACTGGGGTTTTCTGTTCCAGAAAGAGTGTTAACTTCAACTCTTAGTCGGTTTCTGGGGTGACAGACTCTGTAAACCTAACCTGCTCACTGGCAGGTTTTCTTCTATAAACTCTGATTTTCTCTGACTCCTCCCCTCCTTCCAGACTTGAACTAGCTGATTGACACTCACTTTCATTTCCTCATTCATAAAGATGCATTGAGTGAATTAATTTGCAGAAGTTTATGTTTTTACAAGAACTGAAATCCTAGACTTGAATTAGTTTGCTTTTTTGTGTACTTAACATGACTGCTTCCACATTCATTCAGTTAGTACCAAGTATAGGTGCATTTTTCACATTTTTGTGTTCCAGGTGCTGTATGTTCATTTTTATTACAGGTTGGTGATACATTGTGCATTTCTATTTGTACTCTTTCCTTTTATTAGGTCCCCCTCCCCTGCCCGGCTGTCCTGCCTTAGACATTGTCATATTGTGTACCATATACAATGTAATAATTGAAATAACATGGATAGAAATGACAAAATAAACAGATAATCCCTGAAAAGGAAGAGCCTATAGCGAATTTATAGAGATGATCTTGAAAAACCAAAATGTGTTTGGAACAGTTTATCACATTTAGTTAGGAACAGGACCCAAATGCAGGACTTTCCTGGTTGCAGCAGTGAATTTATTTACAGTGTTACAACAAACAGTGCGATTTCCTCCGAGGCAAAATTCCTGACTCTCGTGCAGTGCTCTCCTCCCGATCTGCAGTGCAAGATTAATCCTAAATGACTTATTTACAGCAGTGCTCACTCCCTGCACTGAGCCACTGGGGACAGGTCAACTGTTGAGGACATGACATTGATTGCAAAAGCTGCCAGACAGGATAGGATTAAGAAAAAAATATATATACTGTTGTCTTCTTGGTCCTCTGTATTAAAATGAATGATCTGCTATTTTTTTTTTTTACCCATTGGCATGTTCAATTGCAGCATTGGGGATCCATTGATGATTGCTTTTTTCTCTGCTCATGCATGCGCTTAACACCGGGTGAACATATTCAGATTTGAACTGACTCTGATCAGCTGTTCTGGAACAGAAGACTCAGAGTCGACAATTTCAGAGTTAATGAACTTGTTGTTTGGTTTTAAAGTCAGAGTTTGATGAATATGCTTCCAGGAATGCTGCCATACAGGGGGGCTAAAACAAACAAACAAACAAACAAACAAACAAACACACACACACACAGCTTTGTGTAATAATAATAATAATAATATAGAATATTATGAAATTCATACGATTTATGTCAACTTCTATGGCTGTCCACAAGTTCAGCAGCTGTATATCATTGTTTTCTGCGGCATAAATGCATCCTGAGATCTCATTTCTTTTTTAGAAGACAGTCCAATGTATGCTCAGGTCAACCGTCACAATAAAAGAGCAACCAAGAACAACCAGGGTAAGTAAAGCCTGCCATCCTCTCCAGTGATGAGCTTAAAATTTGACTGGAAAAAATAACATGAAAATCTGCTTTACTTATTTTTTACTTGAATGCATTTTAGTTTGTATCACTAATATGTCATACTCATTGACCTGTGAGTTAAAGAATTACTTTTTATTATGAGTTTACAGCTAAGCCTTTTAAATAATATTCTCTCCAGTCACAGTAAACTCGAGTCCTGCATCAGCTGATGAAGCAGTTTATTCTGAAGTCAAATTAGGAAGTTCCCTCTGTAATTAAGCTAACATGACTGTTATACTTAGTGATTTATTTGTATTCTTTAGCTCATAATATTGTTACTAAATGATAATCCCTGTGTCCTTTTTGTGGCTGTTTTACAGGTCATTGAGCCGAATTGTAGCAGTAAAACCAACCTCGAGCTTTTTTTTTGAAGCCATTGTATGCGCCTCTTATACAGAAATGTCTGTAGCTTGTTCTGTATTTTGTACAATTTTTTTTTAGTGATAGTCATCATCATTATAATATACAGTATACAATATATATATATAATATATGGTACAGACAAGGTGTTTTCATTTAGTGTTCATATTATCTGTATTCACTTAATAATAAAACATGATATAAAGTTAGCTTTTAGAGTGTAACATAAGATAGGTTCCTCTATGGGCACAAAGGAATACTATAAATGCATGTATTGAAAGTTTTTGAACATTACCTAAAAGAGGACTGCTATAATACGGTATGGATTTAAATGTGTGAATAAATGCATTTCTTCATGGAAATTGTATGCAGTTATAGTTTGGGTTTTTATTTTGGCCTGAGCAGTGTTTTTGTTCTATCATGATATAGCTGTACAATATAATTGTAAAAATGTAAAGGATTTATCTTTGGTAACTTTCAACTAAATGACCATGTATACAATATGAATAGCAAATCATAGAGACAGCTTAAAGTTAATCGACATTTAGTACTGGGGTTCTATTATTTTGAAAAATGAGTGTTTAGAAAATCCAATCAGAGTAAATTCTCCGCTATAAAAATTTTCCTCTTTATTGGACCTAATAATTTGCTCATGCACCATTTTTCTTCCGATCTTCACTGAAAATGGGAAAATACTATTTTCAGACCAAGACTCTCAAAATCTCAAAATTTTGGCAAGCTGGGTTGGTCAAAATTCAACCAAGCAACTTTTTTTTTTTTCCGCAATTTTGAGACCAACTGAACAGCTTTATCCTTTCATCTCTGCATATAATGTTGGAACACCTGGGCTTTAGGTGTATTTTTTGTTTGGTTTTTTTTGTGCTGTTCTTAATCCTACAGAAAATAAATGGAGTAATTAGCTGCATGAGGTACACCTGTTCTGAGTGAGCTTGGTTATAAAATTGCCCTCCTTTCTGCAGTCACACCTCTCCATTGCTCTCTGTCTGGATTTTTGTTTAAAGCCTTCTGACTTGCAAGCCAGGATATAGCACGATTTCTTGAGTCATTTTTTGTTGCTTTCTACATGCTTTGCTATGCATCCTGCATTAATGATGGGCAACACTACAACATTTTGGTATTGACCCAATGTAGTGTAGTGTACACTTTATGTAGTCCTGTATTGATTTACTGTTTTATGTAGCACCAAGTTCTTGGAGGAATGCTGTCTTGTTTCACTCTGTACTGAACCACTGTATATGGTTGACATGACAATAAAGCCGCTTGACTTGAAATATATGTCTGCAGTTGTTAGATGTTTTTTTTAGGCTGTAAGCTGTAATCATCAAAATTGTAACAAATGTAAACAATGAAATATTTAACTTTACATGCAATTCAATTCAGTTTTATTTTTAAAGCATCAAAATCACAAAAATAATAATACAGGAACAAAAAAAAAGTCAGACCACCCCCTCCAGAAAAACTTCTTTTTAATAGGAAGAAATCTCAGAAATACAAGCCTAAAAAATAAATAAATCACTCACTCTACTCTGCTATACAGCTCTAGCTCTTTGTCCCATATTTCCTATGTCAATCTTATAACACAAAGCACAGTACAATGATGGACTGTGTTTACAGCAGATAGCCACTAGAGGGTGATATTATGTCATTTATAATTTATTGAATCCATGTTAACCTTTGGCAGAAATGGTTCCAAGACCTATCAGTCAGTGTTTGACTGCAACCTGTCTGCTGAACCCTGCAGTATCACAGTAACAGCTTAGTACAAATTGCATTTCTGAAGGCTTTACAATGTATAACTGTTGTGCCTTTTTCATAAAGCTGCAGCGTGTAATCTTTTGTAATCCTAAATAGGGACTAAAAATAGCAGTCAAAGCTACTGTTTCATACATATTCCTACATATATTATGTAGAAATGTATTTCATAAATACAGTATATTATTCATTTTGCTCTAAACTGTTTTTTCTACACAGACAATGTCCTGAAAATGTTATTATTTTAATTGCAGAAAACATTAGTTTAACCCTTTAAAGCTATTCTCACGACTTATTCTAATAACAGCCACAATAATTATCAAGCCAAAAATGACACATGAAATAAAATGTAAACCCTCATGCAGCTGTCAAGTCACTATTCATAAGTTACTATTTATCATTATTGTGTTGACAGGGGCCATGTTCAAAACTGAAGTATTTGTGGTTCCTCATAACGAAGTGGGCATTTCAATACAACTGCAGTTGTCAGAGCTTTATTTAAAACAGGAAAGGGAGGAGAGATGGTGTGGTCTGAGAAAAGGACTCCGCAGAAAGCAAGTGTGCTCACGCTGATAAGAGATATAACTTCCTTTCACCCACACTTCTCTTTTTATCTTGTTCATATGCACCAGAGCATCAAAGTGGAAACATTTCTCACAAGTACAGAGACATTTTCACCATTTTCAGTGTTGAATATCAGGATGGGACATGCTTTGTTCTGTGCATCTGGGTTGTTTTGTGAGTATACTGAATATTTACATTATGCAATGTCTATTTTTGTATAAGTTTCTTTAAGAGCACAGACAGTATGGTATTTTTATCCACTTCACTGGGATCACCGTTTAGTTAATGCAGGCTAGCTGGCGCAGGTGTAACACTTAGTAGTGACACTGTTAATTACACACAATACTGTCATCAGTGAACCACCAGGAAGTTTTAAATGCAAGGTTAATTTTAAGTTTTATAAGTATTAACTTCTATTTCAGTGCTGAACACATTTCTGTCTTGCGGACAAGCTCAAGGTGATTGCATGCTTTTTCTTTTGTTTCTGTTGCATCACTTCAGATAGATATATATCACATAAATACCATCAGCCATAGTTTACTTGCAGAATTACTGTCATTCTAGGCAGTAATTCTGCATCTTATTTCTTTAACACAAACACTACTTATGTGTGCTGTGATTACTCATCTTTGCTACTTGAGCAGTTTCTTTGACAATGTATTGCGACAAGGAACACAAAACTAACATAGAGATTGTGCAAGAAAATGACAAAAATATATTCAAGAACTGCTGAGTATTGTTTGCTTTACTAACATGGACATGCATGTGTTCATTTTAAAAGATAAACCCAAACCTGATCTCAGGGTGTCTTCATCATGGCTGAGTCCTGGGGCATCAGTGACTCTACACTGCAGTGTTAGAAATCACTCTGCAGAATCGAGGTTCTACTGGTATCAGGCTTTTTTCAGAAATTCAAGCAAGGCCTACTACTTTGAGCCGCTACCAGGTGGTAAACATGGAACTGCACAAAATTCCTACATTGTTCATGGCCAGAAACAGACGGCAGGATACGCATGTAGAGCTGGAAGACAACAGCCAGAGCATTTCACTTCGTACAGCAAACCTGTATTTGTTTGGTCTGCAGGTAAGTTTGAATGTAATATCATTGCCATGATGCATAACAATACAGCTTCTATTAATACAGTTACTCCAAGAAACATTTAGATTCCTAATTTCATAATATCTCAGTGGCTGTTTTGATCCCACATTACATGATGTTTCTAAGATTCTAGTTCAGCATCTGCAACTGTCAAAGTGACTCCTGACAGAGTGCAGCACTTCTCTGAAGAGTCTGTCTCACTGCGCTGTGAGGAAAAACCTGAGTGGAGAGTGATGAGGCTGACTGAAGCAGGCTACCTTGCAAACTGTTCTGTCTGGGGAACAATGAATGGATCCACCTGCATGATCAAAAATGCTACAGCCAAACCAGCCGTGTACTGGTGTGAGTCTAAACTGGGTGGCTTCAGCAATGCTGTCAACATCACAGTGCAAAGTAAGTATTTTTACATCCTTTTTTTCGGGTTTTTTTTTTTTTTTTGTCTGTATGACTCTGCAGTTTCTGCCCACATTGTGTCACAGTAAGCATAATTTCAGTCAATAAGATTATATTTTTGAAAGTGTTAAGGTTATGTTTGTGTAAATATAAAAATGCAAGCGTAGCATTCCTCACCTTTATCTTATTATTTTTTGCTCAATTTGTCATTAATGTGAAAACATGCCTCCAGTAAGTCATCAGACCTTTCTGTTGCCTTACATTACCACAGGCCCCAAGCTTTCTGTCTGAGTTTTGAATTTTTGTATTTACCTTTTGTGTGTTTAATTGTTCTGAGTCTTTGAGTTTTGAATTTTATTTATTTCAGGTTTGGTTCTTTATGGTTATCTGCTCACTTTTGTCTTTAGACTTTTGCAAATTTCATTGGTTTCAGTTCTCCCTGTATTAAATCTGTTATTAAATCTCTGTCCCTGTCAGTCGGCCAAGGTTAACCCCAAACCTTTCCAAGCTCTTTAGATCCATGTCTTAGATGCTTCTTTGTTTAGTCACTTCCCGTTTTATTTTAGTAGTCTCCTGTTCCTGTCATGGTCCTGTGTCTCCAAGACAGTATTTTAAGTTTTCTGTAGTATTTGGTTTCTTGTGTTTAAGTGTTGTTTTTTAAAAATTTGTTTGCAATATTAGTACATCGTTATGGTCTCTGTTAGTCACTTCCTGCTCTGACAATCCCTCTTTTCATGTGACATGATGTTCAGTTTACTTGCTCTGTCTTGTCACTTACATTCAGCAGTGTCAAATCGTCAACAGATTCGACACTGCAGTTAATGCTCACCCTTCTTCTCACTTAGCTGTAGTCAGCCTGCAACCCACAGCCATGCAACTCTCTCCCTCTCTCCTCACTGCACCATAATCTAGTATGAAAGAACAGACACCCCTCCCCCACCTATCACTTTCACTCACGACCAGGTCCAGAGACAAATAATAAGACTCCACTCGGGGAAGTCTACTGGACAGATGGGGCGAGTCCCTGCCTCATCAAGGGCTGTGCCTCCATCATCGACCAGCTCCGATCTATAGACAGGCCACATTAGGAACCTCTTCACTTATCTTAGTAGCTCCACTTTGGACATCAGCAGATGTCATCATCTAACTTCTCAGTTGTGTTTATGCCGATCTGGACCAGCCAGCAAGCACTGTGGGGGTTACACTTTTTGACTTTTACAGTATATTCAATACCATCAGGCCAGCCCTCCTGGGTGATAAGCTGACAGTGATGCAGATGGATGCTTCTCTTGTGTCCTGGATTGTTGATTACAGGACAGGAAGACCACAATATGTGCGTCTTAAATTTTGTGTGTCACCACACTTATTTATCCTTTACACCACAGACTTCAGCCACTGCACTGAGACCTGCCATCTTCAGATGATTTCTGATAACTCTGCGAAGGGTGAATTCATCGGTGGGGATGATGAGACAGAGTATCAGGCTGTAGTTCACTCTTTGTCTCGTGGTTGGAGCAGAATAATCTGCAACTCAACGTGACAAAAACCAAGGAAGTGACTGTGGACTTTAGGAGGACCAGGAAACCAGTAAACCTTGTTCTAAACCAGGGGGTCGACAGTGTGGAGGACAAAAAATACCTCGGAGTACACATTGACAATAAACTGGAGTGGGTTAAAAGCACAACTCCACTCTACAGGATGGACCAGAGCTGTCTCTATTTTGTGAGGCAGCTGAGGTCTTTTAACATTTGTCAGACAATGCTCTGAATTTTCTACAAGTCTTTTGTAACCAGGGCCGTCCTCTAGTATGTATTCTGATGTGACATTGTCTGACTGTTTTACAGAAAGCAATATCATTCTTGTGAGCCCAGTCCACCCAGTTACTGAGGGAGAAGCTGTTATGCTCCACTGCAAACTGAGGAACACAACTTTAAAATCCTCTGTGCTTTTCTTTCGAAATGGTAGCCTCATCAGCAATGACACCATAGGGAAGCTGAATATCCCTGCAGTGTCAAAATCAGATGAAGGCTTTTACAAGTGTGAGTATTCAGGAAAACTGTCACCACAGAGCTGGATGTCAGTAAAGGGTAAGTTTGTTTAAAACTCTTCTTCAGCCCTTCTCTTTGCAAAAATTCCCTGCAACAACACTTTTGGTGTTTTTATGTGAATATAGATAATTTTAAATCACAATAATGTACTAATAGTAGTGAGTATTCATACTTTGTGAAAACAACTGAGCATAAAACTTAAAAATAAAATGTATTTGTTTTTTATTGTAGCTTTATCCAGCCCTATAAAGTCTTCATTTACTGTGCAGATGATTATTGGATTTGTTTGTGGGATTTTACTGATTGCTATCCTACTCATGGTTTATCTGAAAGTCAAAGGGTGAGGCCTTTTCAATTGATTAAAATCTGATTCTGCCTTCAGTTTCTAATGCAAAATAATATATTTTCCTTGTAAAAATTATTCAGTATTCATCTTAAAGAGCATACGTGTTTATTAGTTATCAATTATTTCTATTCACTTTTTTTTTTAAATATTCTTAACATTATTTTCTTTCTATTACTATACTACATTTTACAGGAGAACACAGTGCAAACAAACCCATGTTGATTCTGCAGATCCTGGGGTTAGCCAGAATGCATGTCAGCTTGAAGCGCTCTACTCTGAAGTCCATGGTCAGTTTTGAGTAACTAACCCAAATCTTCAAAAGTTTTTAAAAGATACTGACAAAAAACCTTTAAAATGTCCCTTTTTTAAATGTACGGACATATTTTTTAAATTAGATTCCACTTTTGCAGCATTTCAGTTTCTGAAATATTATTATACCTTATTATTATTATATCCTTTCTGTCATCTTTTAGATGATAATCTGCTGTATGCCCTGGTAATGCACAAAAACAAAGGTGAATCTCAGAACAATCCAGGTATTTTAAACTAGCACTCAATTCAAGTTCTCTGTTCATTTTCATTAAACTTGATTGTTTTTGTATTTTATGTAACATCTAACAAACATAATCTGGACCGTAACTGGTTTCTCCATTCACAGGTAGACCATGTCAGGCAGCAACAGAATGCGCTATTTATTCTGAAGTCAGAAAATAGGAAAACAACTCTTGGTAATATAATCATACCAAGTCTGTTGTGTGTTTGTGTGTGTGTGTTCATCTGTATATAATATATGTCATTTTTTTGTCCAGGTCCATAGAAAGAAGCTTCAGCTTTACAGCAAGATTTTCCTGGGTTTGAATCAACCGGCCTAGTTGGACCTTTCTGTGTGCAGCTGCATGTTCTACTTGTGCCTGTGTGGGTTCTCTCAGAGTACTCTGCTTCCTCCTACAGTCCAAAGACATGCATGGCTGTGTATGTGAGTGTCCATAGTCATCTGACTCTGTGTTAGCTAACACGTTCCGAGTGTATCCCACCTTTTGCCATGTGACAGCTGGGGGTTTGCATCTGAAGTTCTCATAGTTGTCTGAATTGTTGTTAAAGCTGTTTCTTTGATTTTTTATACTTTTGCACTTATCCACTCGAACTCTACTTGTCCTCCAGTCAGATTATTTTACTAGTCCCACACTTCCACTTAAAATCTAAAGGTCACAGGTCTTTCTCAGAGTCTCCCCTCTTTTGTAAAGTCCCCCTCCTCTTTGGAAATTTTTTAATCAATCTTGAAGATCTAGGTATTTTCACAGGCTTTTGGGTCATTTTGAAACTGGCTACAGATCTGTTCTGTCTTAGTTTATCTTGGTTCTTTATGTCATGTGTGCATGTGTGTGTATATGTATATATGTAAACATGCACATGTGAGTGATCTGTTTGTATATACTGTATGTGTTCCCTGTCAACATATGACGCAATAAATAGTAACTCAGGAATGATTAAAGGTGATATCACTGCTACAGGAGACTTTACATTTTATTTCATGTGCCATTTTGGCTTGATAGTTATTATGGTGGTTATTAAAGAAGTCATTACCATGATTTTAAATGTTTTCTGCAATTTAAAATAGCTAAACTTTAAGTACATTATCTGTGTAGAAAAACAGTTTGAGTGATCTGACACGATACTAAACAGTATACAAACTCAAAGAGTTTACACCCATAAAATTTTGTAAAGTGTATGACAAAAGTTGTCTGCTCATAAACACATGGTGTGGCATGATGTCTGATTCCTGACTGAAAAACAAAGTAGAAGGGAAAAAGTGCCAGAATCAACACTGAAGGGCTGAAACGCCGACACATTACAGTTAAAAGTACAGCTACAAGTATTACATATGACTTTCTATATGTTTTAGTTGCATATCCTCCCAAGAGCCAGAAGTTCATTCTTGTCCTCTGTGGGGAGAATATATTTGCTTTTAAGGAGGATAGATGGACGTCCAGTATGGTGGCACCGTGGTTAGCACTGTTGCCTCACAGCAAGAAGGTCCTGAGAAGATCAATTCCACCACCAAGCTGAGGTCTTTCTTTGTGGGGTTTGCATGTTCTCCCCACATTTGCGTGGGTTCTCTCCAGGTACTCCAGCTTCCTCCTGCAGTCCAAACATATGCAGTTAGTGGGGACAGGTTAACTGGTAACTCTAAATTGTCCATAGGTTTAAATGTGGGTGTGAATCTGAGTGCAAATGGTTGTCTATCTCTGTGTGGATAGACATCCTTAACCCTAAAGTATATCAATAACAAAATTGCTCCACCATATTTTTCAGATTTTCTACCAGTTTCTCACTGTTACAGGACCCGTAGATGTGATTTGTCATATGTTTTTCCAAAAGCTAAAACACAGGGACAAAACAGTCATTCTGTGCATCAGTTTGTAAAACACAATTAGTTTTATGTTTATCTAAATTACATTGTAAGTGAAAGAATATAAAATACAAACTCTTGCAGCATAAGCTACATAAATGTTTACTGAGTTGTTTTGCTGCTATTATATGACTTTTAAAAAAATCTGCTAAATTAAAAAATGTAACAAACATGAACAAATCAGATGGTGTTGTTGGGCACATTGTGAGGAAATGCTAAAAGTTTTGTAGCATTTGGTTACATTTGGCGTGTTGCAGTGAACTCAGTTGTATTTCAGTACTAACTATTACGATCAGATTGCCACAACAACTGTGGGGAACTTCTTGCTTCGCCTTATTGCTAGAAGCTTCACCTGTGATACAGGCAGCACTGATTCTGCAAGAAACTGTCAAGTATAATTATATGGCATGCTTACACCTCTGTTACTTTGCTGGGCTGGAGTTTATTATCTATAAAAACACGTGCATCAGAAAATCAAACAAGAAGCACAAATGTACTTACAGCTTTCACATAACAGTTGTGTTTGCAGTTGTGCTCTGTGATCCAAATGTTGGAGATTCAGTGTGGGTGTTTTTTTAAATATAGTCAGAGATTTAACATTTTTATTTCCTTTATTCTGCTGTGTGGTTACTGAATGCTATTACATAATTATATAAACAGTTATGAGTGCCTTAGTTTTAGAGCTGCATTTTAAGCAGCCGAGAAAAGCTTAGTGAGGGAGCAGGACTTCATCTTGCCTCACACATTAGTTTCACTCGCTTCCTGTGGGTGAATTTATGACCAAACCACAATTTCTTCATAATGGAAAAACATGTTAAAAGAGTCTGCATTGATGTAATGGGATACCTCACATTAGTGAAGTTCAGCTTTAACAGTTAACATGAAAAGTTTAACTGTTTTAGACAAATTTCACTGTTTTGTGAAAAAGTGCCAGGATCATTAACACGTGAAAATTTACCCTGGGTATGTATGGCACCTCTGTTTATCAGTATAATTTGATACGTTATTCATCTATTGATGATTTTTTAAAGTGCCTATAAAACTTGGTGTCGTTGGTCGCAGTCTCTCCCAGCTGTGTTCAAGTCAAGTCAAGTCAAGTGGCTTTTATTGTCATTTCAGCCATGTACAGTGGTACAGTACAGAGTGAAATGAGACTGCATTGCTCCGAGACCCTGCTGCTCACATATAACGGACAAACACAGGACTACGTAAAGCAGGGGTGTCCAAACTTTTTTCACTGAGCCCCTCCTACATAAAAATATAGGAGGGGCTGGGCCACTTACTAGAAATTAGGTATATAACCTTAACTTTACTGTATTAAAGTTAGAAAAATCATTTAAAAGTGGTCAAATGTGTTATATTGTTGAACATAATTAAAGACAAAACTGCCTTCATCACAGCTTTCCATAAATGGATCTTTATTGATTTATTCAGAAAAAGCTTTGGTTGCTCATTCTCAGAACAGCAGCAGATTTCCTCTTGGACAGAAGATTTACAGCACAGAGAAAAAACACTAAAGGGGAAAATGGGACGGGGACATTTCAAGTTTGTTATTTAAGTTCTTAGGCTTAGCAACACACCTATTAACGTTCGTTTTAAACAATTATCAACATTAACAGACTGAACTGGACTTAATAACAGTAGTGAGTATTGTAGTAGTATAGTAGTGAGTATCAGCTGCGCTGGGTATGTAAATCGGGCCATCCAGCTGCGGTGCTGATCGCCACTCGTGGCAAAAATCCAGACAAATGTCACCTGATCAAGGAGCAGATCTGCATCAGATGAGATCAGCTGACTTTGCGTGTGTGTGCGCTGTGCACAGCGGTGTGTACTCTGTGTGTTAACAAGAAAAACGCATGTAAGAAAGTGTCACACCTCAATGTATGCGCATTATTGATATTTGAAGCACGTGTACCTGCTCATTAACACACGGGTACTGTGGAATATATTTTTTACTCACCTAAAGCGCTCGTGCTCTCGTCCACTCCCCGCAAAAAAAAATTAGCAGGTGTGCGGTGTCTGTGGCATCGGTGTTCTCATCGCATGCGATGGAGTAAAAATCAAAAGCACAGCTTTATCAGACAGCTGCAGTTTAATGTTGGCTGACAGGTCTTCGATGCACCGCACAACTGGATTTCTGGACATGCTGATGTTGTTGAAGTCCTGCGGTACTTTTTCCGGGCACATTATTTCGGTGACTTTAACGAGGCAGCGTTTTATGAGGTCTCCATCTGAAAAAGGCTTGCCATGTCTTGCGATGAGTTGGGCGACTTCATAGCTGCTATTGGAGCCTTTTCCTGGACAATTTGAGCATGAAAAAAATACTGTTGCTGACCCAGCAGGATAGCTACCCTTTGCTTTACTTTCTGCTCTCGCTCAGCACCAGTGTAGGATGCATAGGCCTGATGTTTGGTTTCATAATGATGTCGTACATTATACTCTTTCATAACTGCCACAGTTTCAGTGCAGATCAAACAGACACACGTCCCCTTGAATTCTTTGAAGAAATATTCACTCTCCCACCGTGTCTGAAATTTTCTGCACTCACTTTCTACCTTTCGCTTCTTTGGTTCTGCCATGTTTAGTAACTTGGGGTAAATTTCTTCTGTGATTGTCCTTTTTGGTGGAGCAACTGCCTTGATCAACAGTAGCTCCCCCTGGTGTTAAAACTAAGAAGTGCAATACACTCAAGCAAAAGTTGAAGTGCGGGCCATTTTCTATTCTATTTATGAAATTACTTGTGGGCCAATAAAAATGGCCGGAGTTTGGACACCCCCGGACGTAAAGCAATGTGCAAAAAACTGCAAAAATAAACAAGACAAGACAGTGCAACACTAGACAGAGCAGGACGATACAGACACAAGACAGTTCAATGGAAGTAAGCAAAATGCTGAGTATTGTGCAAAAGTAACTTGGTGTGTGTGTGTGTGTGTGTGTGTGTGTGTGTGTGTGTGTGTGTGTGAGTGAGTGTGAGTGTCAGAAACTGCAGATAAGTGCTTGGTAGGGACGTGTATGAAAGTGTGCATGTGTGTGTCAGTCCAGTCACTGAGTGCTCAGGAGTCTGACAGCTTGGGGGAAGAAACTGTTCCGTAGTCTGGTAGTGAGGGCCCGGATGTCTTAATGTGAAAAGTAGTGTACACCCTGTTACTTTGTTGCAAAGTACTTTGAGGTTACTTTGTATACTCTAAAAGGAAATAAAAGTATAAAGGTGCATTTATTAATCAAGCAGTTTAATATTTTTCTTTCACAGCCTTTAGTGTGTCATCAACGGTTTGTGGCCCTCAGCAATGTCCTTCCCTAACCCGGCAAGGACAAAATGAATGTACATTCTTTTAATTACGTTTCTTAATTCATCCATCTACATCAGTTCCAACCCATCATTTGAATAAGAGAGTAACCATATACCATAAAAATCTGAGTGTACAATAGTTACGCCTGCAATCACTAATGATGGTTGTGAGAGTAATTATTATTATTATTATATATTATTATTGCTGGTACGCCCCATTACTGGGGTGTGTTGTAACACATGCTGCAGAGAATTGTAACAATTAGAAAAAAGAAGCAAAAACTGAGTCCACACCAGAGAAAGTACTTCAAGAAGTGGTTTAGTGGAATAAAGGTTTTTGTGTTTATTTCTCTACGACTGACCATAATTCAAATTCACTCTTTTGCGTGGGTGTGCAAATTAGTTTAACAGAAAAAACTTTCACAACACCACAAATACTTCATAAACAAAATTTTTATTATTGGTCCCATGCGAAAAAGATATCCGTTTGTGTGATGGGGTGTGGTCTGCGGTGTGGCTGCAGGGGATGGATGGACCAGTGGGTTCAGTCTGTAGTGTCACTGGAGGTCACTGGATCCTATCATTATGATCATGCATCCCCTATTTTTAAGGTAGCTGCAAGGGCTGGAAGAGGAGACCGGTAGCTGAGCATTGGTCATACTTGCTACAGTCTCATTTAAAGCTTATATATTATCTGTATCAAAAATACAATAGCAGTGTGCATGTAACCCTAGAGTGCAGGCTTGGTGTGCCCAATGACTGCACAGGGTAATTTTACGCAAACTTCCTCTGGCTTTGAGCTGCCAAATGGCTCCATACAGACAAAGGTTTTTATCATCTGAGGTCGGAGTCTTTAGCGTTAGTTTTCATTTCTTTAACAGGTTTTTTCTGTCTTTTTCTTCTGATTGCCTTCATTTTTTCATGAGACATTTTGCATTTTTTCTGTTACTCTGTCAGCCTTTGCAATGATTTGTAGTATTAGCTCAGTGTTATGTGGCAGATCACATGTTCTTTAGTCACTGATTTAACTGACTCACCCTTCTTTGAGACCTCATCGGATGCTTTTTTTTGTTGTAAATATCAGCAGGCACACCTCTATCATTCTTTCTTTTCCACTATCTAGGTATGCTGTAAAAGTATAAGCATATGCAAAATTAATAAACTATTCATACTTTGGGGAAGGGGGTGTTGTAACGCTTTTAAAACATATGTTAGAACCCACCCCACCCTAACTGTAACTGTAACTAACTGTATTTGCGTAGTGCATTAAAATAAGCAGGGAAAAAAAGCATCACAGTTTAATATAAGTCATTTTTTCTGTAGCAGTTTAATTACTTAACAAAGTTTAATGCTGGTCAAAAAAAATACTTTTGTAATGCAAATTATCATCGGTGTATTTGTATTGTTTAGTTTCACTATATTTGTATGACAGGTCATTTGATAAAAACTGCTTGATAAGTTTGTGCAGCACCAGGACAGTATAAACATGTCACAGTATGCTGCGGCCAGATCTTGTTAAGGTGTGTTAGTTCTGTTGAAAAAGGGAAGGAAGCTGAAAGAAGAAGTGTTAAAATGTTTTTGTTTCCTTCACAGCTCTTTGGTATCTGCTGTGCTGCTGCTTCACTCTCTCTCTTTACAGAAAGTTGTAGAAGTTTTCAGACGTGTCACTGCTGGATGTGAGGATGGGAGCCACTTTGCTCTGTGAGCTGGGCCTATTCTGTGAGTACATCACTGACTTCTATTGTTTGATTCATACTGATCCATAAACATGTTTTAGTAAGAAGAACAGAGCATCAGTCATTTGTACCATTTCAGGTCATGTGATCAGAGGACTCTCATGTTTGTTACCAACATGGTTGTTTGTAGACTGGATTAGATTTTAGTGCACTGACTCAGATCAGAGTGGAGCTGGTTTAGTTTATCTAAGAAAGGTTTGTTTCTACATCAGTGATATTGATGCATTTAAAATCATAATATAAAATGTCACCAATCATAGTAGACACTGGTAAAACCCCAAGTGTTTTATTTATGCCATACTTGATTATTTGAACCAATGTCTGAAGTTTCTGTCTTTATTGTAGTGCTCTGTACACTCCTCTGCACTGGACACACTCAAGGTGACTGAACAGTTGTTTTATTTTATTTATGATTTTTTTATCTCCACATACTGCATCACTCTTTAGCATTTTAGATTTCTGTAATTCTGTATTTATTTATTTAGAACTGACATTTTAAATTAAAAAAAACATTTTATGAACACAAACACAGATTGTTTCGTGCATAAAAGTGTTTCAGATTTCTAATGGTGTGATTGTGTTGGATTATAGATGCTGTGCTAACTATTGAACCCAACTGGTCCAGTTTTGTTATTGAAGAGTTTGTTATCTTCATATGTGACATGAATGAAGGTGAAGACGCTGACTGGGAATACAAAATCAACAAGGATGGTCGAGAATTTATCCCCTACAACACACACAAAGACTATACATTAGAAATTAGCTCTAAGGGTGACAGTGGTGGATATCAGTGCTCTGGTCGCAGGAAGAGCTCACATGACACAAAGAACAGTAATACTGTGTCTATAACTGTATTAGGTAAGTCCTCTGTGAACAATAGCATGAATTGTTCTGTTCAAATACTCATATGAATAATAAAGTAGATTTAATTAATGTTGCTACTGAAACTGTTTTTCCTGATGCATGAAACAGGAAGCTTCAAACAGGACCACTGTATTTTACCTGTTATTTTGCTCATGTAATGCTAACATAATGCTAAATACTCCCTCACTGTTTAATCCATCATTACTAGATGTACCATTGTAGATACAAATAATGACAAAACAAACACAAAATAAAATAAGAGACATTATGAATTTCCAATAATTTAAGGTGAAAACTTATGATGCTTCCAAAAAATTGGAATCTTCACGAATCAGTGTGAATCCTTCAGCATTACATTATAGTGTGACTTCTTCGGGCCAGAAAATAGACAAACAGTTATACTGATCTTATTAAGAGATCTGGAACCTAAAATGCAGAACATTAAAACATTGTTTAAATCTATTATATTATTATAATTATGATATTATTATTTTTTTAATTTATGTTTTTTTGTTTTTTGTTTTTTTTAAATAATGGATCAAAATGCATATTTCCTTCCCTTCTTTTTCATAACATCAGATAAACCCAGGGCCACACTGACAGCAGGAACAACAATCATACCAGTAGGGGGCAGTGTGACACTGACCTGCTCTGTGCAGAGCTCTGATGGATGGAAATATGAGTGGTTCAGACGAACCCAAACAACCTCTGAAGTTCACATAGGAGATCAACAAAACAGAGATATCAGAGTATCTCAAGGAGGAATCTACCGCTGCAGAGGAACAAGAGGAAACCCAGTTTACTACACTGATATAAGTTATGATGTCACCATTGAGAAAACCAGTGAGTTCAGTCATTTAGTTTGAAATATACATTCACTCATGATTATCAAACATACAATGTGAAGTTTTCTGTGTTGATTTCATGTTTCTATTTGTGTCTCAACTGTTAATATGTGTAAACAGTTTCCAATAAAGTTGTTGTAAAACAACAACCCAACCAGTGATGGGAATAACGGCGTTACAAGTAACGGCGTTACTAACGGCGTTACTTTTTTCAGTATCGAGTAATCTAACTAATTACTATTCCTATCGTTACAACGGCGTTACAGTTACTAACAAGGAAACGCGGTCCGTTACTATTTTTCAACAAACAGACGGTTGAAGCTGTGTTCAGCTTACCGCATCTTCTGGACGCTACAGCTTTAAGCAGCTGCGCGCTCCCGCGGACGGTAATCACGATCGCTGTCTAGCACAACACCTGGAGCTCAGGGGGCAAAACAATCACATGAGTGCTGCTGTTTGACTGAGGAAGAATAAAGTAGTTGTGGTAAGCCAATCACATGACCACTTAAAGACAAAGCAACAAGGTGCCAGTTTTTAAATTGTGTTGATAGGCCACGTAAAACCAGAGTCATGATAAACAAGATATACGCGGCGTTTTTTCCTCAATAGTTTCGCCACGTTAGCGCTAGCAAGCACTCTCTGCTTATGAGCAACAAAACAAAACAAAAAAAAGTTTTAGGAGTGACGGAGAGAGAAAGAGAGAGCAGGAAAAGAGAGAGAGCGAGTTTTGAGATGTGAGAGATTTGTGACGTTTAGCGTGTTTGGAGTGTGTAGTTAATGTGTTGTCTTGTGTAGTTAGTGTGTAGTGTTGTGTATAGTTTTGTGTTGTGTGTCAGAACAATGAGGCGACTGCTGTCTCCAGGTAGAAACAGGAGTGATACACCTGCTGCTGTCACACCTGCAGGTATCAGGCTGTGATGTTCTCCTTTATAGTGGACAGAAATTATTTTTTTGGAGTGGCACAAATAATTTGTGCGGCATCTTATTGAATGCAGAACAGCTGATTGTTCTGTAAATAGTTTGAAATGGTTATTTAAAAAAAGTGTAAAAGGTAAATGGATGCAAATAACTTTGTTGTTTGCAGAACTTGTGCATAGGATTTTAAAATTGACAATTAATATGTTTTTTGTCTGATTTTAGATCAATTCTGGTTATACAGTATGACAAAATGAGAACATAACTGTAAATTCAGGCACGTGAGGTTGCGCTAAAAAGAATGATACCAAACAAGGCAAAGTAAATAGTTTTTAAAGGTAAAATGTGGAAGGAAAATCAAGAGTAGTAAAAAAATGGCCAATTATACTCTGGACGCCAGAGGGTTAAACGTTCTTTGTTTTTTTTAAAAGTAACGCAATAGTTACTTTTCCAAGTAATTAATTACTTTTAGAATATTGTAACTGAGTTACTAACTCAGTTACTTTTTTGAAGAAGTAACTAGTAACTATAATTGAATTACTATTTCAAAGTAACTTGCCCAACACTGAACCCAACTGGCCTCAGATATTCAGAGGTGAGACGATCACTCTGACATGTGAGGTGCAGGAAGGAGGTGAAACCACTGAGTGGGAGTATGAATGGAGAGGACCCAGGACACCCACACAGTGGACACACAATAATGATGTGACATTCAATGTTTCTGAGTCCAGCAGTGGAGACTACATGTGTAAGAGTCGACGCAGAGATGACTCATATTCTTCAACAGAGTGGAGTGAAGCCTTCACATTGTCAGCATCAAGTAAGTTTGTGTTTGTATGTACAATATTATTATTATTATTATCATTGTAGTATTTTGAGGCAATTGAATCTAGTGAGTTGAACCACCTAACTATATAAGCTAAAATATTTTATATTTGGAAGTATTGAAAGTCGTGATTTTCTTCTGAAAACCTTCCAGTATTCATTATTGACAAAACTTCACTCATTTAAATTTCAATACTCCCATCCATCCATCTTCTTCCGGCCCTGGATAAGTGCAAGAAGATGGATGGATGGGAGTATTGAAATTTAAATAATTGAAGTTTTGTCAATAATGAATACTGGAAGGTTTATCCAGAAGGAAAACCACGACTTGCATTTTTGAAAAAGGGTCCAAAGCTGGGCCCAACTCAATCCAACAGTAACATAAGATCTAAAAGCCTAAAAAGAACAAAGTGTTGCACTTTGCAGAGAATTTAAAGACATAAAAATGCTTAATTAAATATCATAAAGAATAGAATAGAATAGAATAGAATAGAATAGAATAGAATAATCCTTTAATTGTCCCACAAGGGGAAATTTGGTTGTAACAGCAGCCAGAAAGACACATATACAAACAACAGTACACAGGACACAGAACAGAAACATACACAATTTTTTTGCTCTGCAGTTCAGCAACATTTACATGCATGGGGTGGGAGACTCTGTCCATCAGAGATGTTATTTTGGTCAGAGTCCTTCTGTCTCCCACCACCTGCACTGGGTCCAGGGTGCATCCCAGAACAGAGCTGGCCTTCCTGATGAGTTTATCCATCCTCTTCCTCTCAGCTGCCGATAAACTGCTGCTCCAACATACCACACTGTAAAAAATGACAGATGCCACCACAGAGTCATAGAAGGTCTTTAAAAGCACTCCCTGTACTCCAAATGACCTCAGCCGCCTCAGCAGGTAGTGTCTGCTCTGACCCTTCCTGTAAAGAGCATCAGTGTTGCGGCTCCAGTCCAGTTTATTATTCAGGTGAACACCCAGGTACCTATAAGAGTCCACTATCTCAATGTCCACTCCCTGGATGTTCACCGGTGTCAGTGTGGTGGGTCTGCGTCTCCGGAAATCCACCAACTCCTTGGTTTTCCCGGCGTTGGTCAGCAGGTGGTTCTGCTGACACCAGTCTACAAAGTCCAGAGTCCACTGTCTGTACTCTGAGTCGTCCTCACCTGTGATGAGGCCGACTATGGCAGAGTCGTCAGAGAACTTCTGTAGGTGGCAGCGTGGGGAGTTGATGGAGAAGTCTGCAGTGTAGAGGGTGAAGAGGAACGGTGCCAGCACAGTTCCCTGTGGGGCCCCCGTACTGCAGACCAGCATATCAGAACATAAAGAACATCATAAAGAAAGCATAAGGTCATAAATTGCTGTTAATGTGTTTTTGTTTCTACTTGATGAAACATCATGTGCGTCTTCTTCTGTATTAATGCATGCTACAATTATTGAATTATGTGGCTACTTACTAGATAATAAAAAAGACAGAAATGATGAAAGAGTGGGTTGAAGTAAAGCCATCAGTGTTAAAGCTGCTCGGAACCTTTAAATGTGTGGTCACAGGAAATGGAAGCAATACTGCTAGAGCATCATACACTGAAGAAAAGGTCAAGGTCTAATTTAAAGGCAGATAATAGCCTTGCATGCCTCAGGTAGCACAGACCAGGGCAGTGTGATCCTGACCTGTAAATTGTGATGTTGAATAATATGTCTTTTTTTTCCTGCCTTTGTTCTACATACAACAGCAGTTAAACCAAAGGCCCAACTGACTACTAACAGCAGAGACATTCCAGTTGGAGGCAAAGTGACTCTGAACTGCTCTGTGAACCTGTCATCTGAATGGAAATACTACTGGTACAGAGGTAATAAATCCTCTGAACCCCTGACTACACAAGATGCTGCTCCTTCAGATGGACAAATCAGTGTCTCACAGGAAGGACTCTACAGGTGCAGAGCAGGAAGAGGAAACCCAGTTTACTACACAGACTACAGTGATCCTGTCAACATTGATAAAAACAGTGAGTTTGACTGAAAGTTAATGAGTATGCAACCTTCAAAAGATTGTTGTGAGCCTTTCAATTTGACAATATTCAATATGATATTTGTATAATATTTAAAGTTTGAATAGCTCTTGTTTACCACTGGGTCATTGTTACAAATTGACTTTAGCTGCGTAGAAATACCATAGTTTTTGAAAACATCAACATTATTTAAAGGTTAAAAGGTTCAGTAGTACAGAGCCATCTTTAAAGTATAAATATGCAATAATATATATTTTTTCCTGTAAGGCTGATTTTTAGTGCATGTAATTTTGCTAATTGTTGACAGAAGTTACATCATCACATCTACATATCGTGGTTTAAGTAAGATGTTTTTGGTCAGTGGAGACCTAACAACACAAAAGCACAGCTCCATCCTGTATTGTATTAACAGTCCAGGATACTGATGGTTGTGTAATAGTGCGAGAGATATTCTTAGTACACTTTTGTCCCCTTAGTACTAAGTGAGCATTGTCTAAATACCACAGAATACTACTGCAGAAAACAATACTAAGTATTGTTTTTGACCATGTCCATCATCTTTATGACCACAGTGTACCCGTCTTCTAATTATTGCTTCCAGCAGGTCAATGTGCCGTGTCACAAAGCTAAAGTCATTACAAACTGGTTTTCGA
Organism: Oreochromis niloticus; assembly: GCF_001858045.2. Taxonomy (NCBI): domain Eukaryota; kingdom Metazoa; phylum Chordata; class Actinopteri; order Cichliformes; family Cichlidae; genus Oreochromis; species Oreochromis niloticus. Next base: position 25,695,178 of record NC_031967.2, read on the forward strand.
ACATGACAATGAGTTCTCTGTGCACTCACAGTCACCAGATCTCAATCCAGTGGGGAACCTTTTGGATATGGTGGAACAGGAGATTTACATCATGCATGTGAAGATAACAAATTTGCAGAATCTGATTGGGGGGGGATCACACACACGGAAGTAAAAGAGAGGAAATGATGATTCCTGCCATGCAGTGACATAATTATATTTACATTTCCATAGGTGTCAATATACAGGAAAAGAATGTTGTGTTCTAGCATATGTTTATAACCTTCAGGTTTATACAAAAATACTGTTATTGGGAATACGTGTTGTTCTTGTGCCATTAAAGAGCCCTAAATCATTTTGGAGAATCTTTATACATAAATCTAATTAGAACCTAACATTTATTACAGCAGAGCCTGGGCCTGAAAACTCTTCATTTCTCACTCCTTTGATTGTTGGACTTGTTTGTGGAATTTTACTGATTATTCTTCTTCTGCTGTTGTGTCGCTTCAAACAGTCAAAGGGTGAGGCCATTTCCATCTTGTTTTTGCCTTATTATGTGATCTAAGTATTCATGCATCTAGTCTGAAGTAGATGTACTGTCATTGCACCAGAGCAGTTTGAAATTATTTTCTTTTTCGTTTTTTACAGAGTCATGCTCTAAGAGGTTGGTTCAACCCTTCCCATCCCTTTTTCAACCTTCTGGAATTGTTACATTTACAAATTTATGTTATATTTTTATTCCTCCAGGCCTCAGAGCAAAAATCAGCACTCTGCTACAAACCACATGACCAAGCAGGATGAAACTCAACACACTTCTCCTGTCCAAGGTCAGCCTTCACCCTGTATTGTTTTCTTTATAAACTGTAAACTCTGAGCTTAATACATTAAGTCCTGATTAGATGAATTAGAAGATGATCAAATTGCTATATATGACTATTTATTTTGTATTATTTATTTAACCATTGGCTTGATTTTACTCTGTATGTGATGCTTTTTTCTACAAATCAATCAAAGACATCAATGACGCAGAAAAAGGCGCAGTATGTACGGTGGAAAATAAAAATGAGTAGGACCTTTAATAATATATTAATTAATGGAAAACTGTTTCACTATTTCAGTGGAATCAGAGGATGTCACATATTCTTTGATTGAGCTTAAAAACACCACTCCAAGGAGTAAGTACTTTATGTTGGAAACATATAGGGGTTTAGATGTTTTTAAAGCGAGTAATATTTAAAGAAAATAAAGAAAATTGTGTTTTCTTTTTTCTTTTTGTTTGTTTGTTTTTTGACATTTGTCTTATCCTTCTGTCAGAGAAGACCAAGAAACCAGAGGAGAGTTGTGTTTACTCTGATGTTAAAATACGCCCTTCCACAGGTACAGTACAGTCAGTGACAACAATCCTGCTTTTTTTTTTAATGTTTCTTTATTTAATATCACATAGAGAATAATCAGCAATCTGTATTTTATTCCTTGGTGTAGCAGTAAGACATTCCTGGAGAAACCCATCTGGGAACAGTTAGGAGAAATTTAGGACTGTTTTTGACAGCGGGTCAGTCAGAGGCAATCATTTTTTTCTCCACTTACTTCTACAGTAGAAGCGTTGTCATGTCATCTGCTGATTATTGCGTTTTAACAAAAATGAAGAAAAAAGTGCAAACTGAAGCATAAATCTTTGTGACAAGGCTAATGTTTGATGTTATGAGACCTGTATCAGTAAAGTCCAAGAAAGCCCTAAAGATTAGTTAAATGATGCAAAAAACAGTTAGTTGAAGATGTACATGTGAAGCTGTAATTGTTTTAACAGTACTGATGTCATAAGCTAAGACAGTGGAGTGTAGACTCTGGTTGATGTGGTGGTGAAGTGAAGGTTGGATGGATGTGATTAGGAGCAGGACTACTTATGAATTCAGTGGTAGCCTTTCTTTTAGATGTTAGCCTGTTATACGCAGAGTTCTTGAATATTAAATCGATAGCCAAGACAAGGAAAGGTAAGTAAAGCAATATATCAGATAATTTTTTTCTCGCACTTTCTCTTCTACACTTTATAAATGCTGAATAAAATTTATAAACACATACTCATCCAGTTTAAATTACAATCTTACTGGGAAAATGTTTTTGATTAATTGTTTCTTTTTTCTTTTTCTTTTTTTAGGAAAATCAGATCCTGCCACAGCTCATGAAACGGTTTATTCTGGAGTCAAACCGGGAAAAGAACTTGGTGATTGTACGGCAGTAAAATAGCACATTGACATTTTTCACTGTAATTATGTACTTTTAGACATATCAGAATGTATTGTAAAAAAAAAAAATATATCTGCAAGTTACCATTAATTACTGAGGAATTTTTTGGCTTTTTCTCCAGCTCAATAAAAAGTTCTGTATAAACAAAATCAAGAGGAACGATGACAAAAGAGCAACTAAACCCTAACCAATTTAATCCAGAATATCCCCCAAACCTAAAAATATCCCAAATTAAGTGGCAGTGGTAAACTTTTAAAATTATCAGTCCCTTTTTTTTTCTTTTTTGGTTTGTAATATAGTGTGCACATTGGGGAGAGGGCCTCTGGATTGGTGGACTGGGGTGGTGGTTCCCCTCTTCAATAATAGGGACCGAAGCATTTCAGTGGACCATACTCCTCAGTTTCCACTATAAGTCTATGCCAGGGTACTGGAGAGACAAACCTCGCGTCCTCAAGTGACAATGTGGTTTTGGTCTTGTTTTCAGAACAACACATCTGCTAATGTAAATGAATATGTAAATGCATAGGCATATGTATCAAGTTGTAAAGAAGTAGGCAGGATTTGAAGTAATGACTATTAGTTAGTCATGCTCTATATTGGAGCAGATGAAGGACTACATAGACCTCTTTCAATTTCTGGGGATGATATTTACTGATTACTATTTTCCTTATGTTTTGCTCTTGCATTTTATTATTTGTTTTTCATATTTTTTAAGACATTCAAAATAAAGACATAACTAAAGCCTTATATCTATAATGTTTTTTTTCTTGATATGATCTATTTCCATCGGTTCAGCCCATGCCTTTCAAATGTCCTGTCTCCTCTTCAGATATAGACATGAATACTAGACACCATGAAGATATTTAGTACCACAAGAAAGCTGAACAAAAAAGTAAGGACATTTTTTTTTGGTGGAGTATTTTTTCTTGTTGTAACAATGCTTTTTCGCAATAAACCTTATACGTGTTACAGCCAGGCGACAAGAACAGACACAGAACAGAGGCGATAGGTACGAGCCCCCCAAGGGACATTGAACAAAAAAAAATGAAAATAAACTTTTGCGAGATCTCGCAAAATAGGCCACATCCTTTGGAAGCCGCATTTGAAGGCTGATTACGTCACAGCCAGGCAACGAAGGCTGTCCCAATTCGAAGGCTGCTCCAAATGCGACCTTTGTGGCCCAACCTATCCCAGAATTCATAGCGCGGCCCAGCCAATTCCAGTTTCCAACAATGGCGGCAGCTACTTAGTTTTAATATTACTCTTTATGGGTCACAAAATAAACTTTTAAGATATTTTCAGGCGAGAGTATAGCTGTGGAAACTTCAAATATCTGCTCAGTTTATCAAGACATCACATATTTGCATAAGTGCTCCAACATTTTTGGAGATGTCTGTTACCCACCAGTTCAAAGCTGACCAGGAGGTCGAGGCCCACAAGAGCCGGCAAGAATACCACACTCCCGGCACATCATACCTCGACCTCCCGGTCAGCTTCGAGCTGGCGGCCTCTGAAGGATGCGGACTATTTTGCGAGATCTCGCAAAAGTTCATCTTCATTTTTTTTCTCTAATGTCCCCTGCAGGGCTCCGTAGGTAGGTTTGAACATGAAAACAGAACTTTATTTACAGAAGCCACTTTAGTTTACAAAATGGTTACTGTGGACTAAATAATTCAAAGCAAGAATGATGCATCTGAACATGCGCTATAAACTATGAAATAGAAACATAGGCTATAAACTACAAAGTAGAAACGTGAGCTATAACCTGTGATTCAGGCGGGGAAGATCAGTGGCACTGGAACACAGTGAGAAGGGTGTCAGTGATGGCGGTGATAGGTCAGGTAAGAGGACTAATTAAACAGAGTGTCTTACAGGTTTTGCAGGTGGAGGCTGACTTGAGGGGAAGGCAGTTGAAGTATACAGAACCCGAGAGTCCAGAGGAAGTGTTTTCCATGAATCTCTGAGGCAGGTAAATAGATACCCAAAAGAGCTTGGGCTGCGACTGTGATTACAGAGTAGACCGGCATCAGGAAGTGGTGAGTATTGCTGGGAGTGAAATGATGAACTGGATGATTCCTGAAAATCACAGAGAGGAAAACACCAGGTAAGCATATGCCAAAAACTATGCCGCACAGGAACAACTTGGTGGCCTCACACTAATGCAGGTTAGCGGAAGATCTGGTAAAGACTCATTTCTCAATTAGTCTCTCTTATATGTAGGCAGCCCAAATTGCCAACAGGTGCAGATCATGGATGGAATGAAGTAGCTCCGCCCACAGGTGGAAACTCCAGCTCTATGGAAAAAAACAGCCACTCACCCGGACCATGACAATGACATAACAATGCCGAAAAGCCTATTTATTTCCCCTTAAATGTTGACACATTAGTATGGAAAATTAATATGTGGGTTGAGTAGCAGAGTTGAGTATGTGGGTTGTGCCCATGAAAAACTTCCCAAATCTCTGCCATGCCAAATGACTTATTCTGCTATTGACTCTCATTTTAAGCTTCTGGTAACCCAGGTGCAAATAATCAAGTGGCTGAAAATTCCTTCACATCGATGTGAAAGATTCATTGCCAATATCAAATACTTCTATGGGTTTTCTGTTTTTACTGTATTTAGTTCCCAGCGGTGTCATGGACAGGCCTTGGGGCCCAGGCTGACCCAGTAAAGTCATTGTGCCCCCTCAGTTGAATTCTAATTAAGTGAATCAACTAAAAGTTAAACAAATTCATACAGTTTGGTAGGGAAAATACCCATATCACTGAAAAGTTACTGTACTGCTCAATTCACTTACCCAGTTAAACATAGTTCAGTGCTTCTGTTACAATGATGGTACAAAGTTGTACTAAGTATAAAGTTTTTAAATGCCAAACCTTGACCTCTGACAGCACTGAAAGCTGCAAAAAACAAAACAAAAAAACTTTAAGGGTCACATTTAAACTCCCCAATGGTTTCCTGTGGTTGTCCTTTAGTTATTTCCTGCTTGTTGACCTAAGTAATTATTGTAGATGCTTCTCTGTGTGCAAGTAAGAAAACTACTGACTAAAATATTGTAAACCCAAATTTAGCCACAGTTCTAAAATCTTAAAAGTAGCTCATTATAGTGAGTTTAAGTTAAAGTTAAAAATAAATACATAAATAACACTTTAAGTAAGAAGGAGTCCACAGTGCAACCTGAGCAGTAACAAATGAAAGATAGCAGAAACTTGCTGAGAGCTATTTGAGGAGTGGAATCAGCGCGAGACAAAGGGGAGGAAGTGAAACTAAATGCGGGGCACAAAAGACCATCTGCTATCAAAGTATCTGTGGATGATCACAGCCATAGAAATAGCAATTTGAAACAACAACATTGCAGAAGTGGAAGCAGAGCAACTGTGAACATAAGTTTTGGCCTTTCTCAGCAATGCAAAGCCAACATCTGCATGGAGGACAGGAAAGCAATCACATTGCTTAAAATGACAGTAATATTATCATCCTTCTGGAAGACACGGTGGGTGCACAGTTTTGCTAAACCAGATAGACTATCATGAGAAAATGTTGTCACTGCTCAGTGATGAAAATACGTATGAGCCCCTGAAACAAGATCCAGGAAGTGGCTACAGGAAGAGGGTGATAGACTGTCTGAAGCAGTTAGAACAAGACAATACTATTGACCGGACCTCATACCCTGTACCCAGGGGAATCTACACCAAGTCTGTATGTTTTACCGGAGATACATAAACAGGGTTTAGCTTTCAGACCTCTATGATTGTATGTGTTGCGGCCAGGTGTCCGGACAGAAAGAACGTGGACCCAAATGAGAAACAGTGTGCAGGGCAAGGATTGCTTTTCACTAGTGTGTATTTACTAGTATGGTGATGAGATGTAAATCTCGGAGCTCTGGTTCAGCCGTGTGAGTGATTAAGAGTCTCTGGGCAAAGGCACTGCAACAAAGGAAAGAATTATTAATGATTTGAGAGGGGAGAGAATTAGGAAACTAAGTAACACGGGTGTGGAGGTTGGCTTACTGGCTGGCGAGTGGACGTGAGAAGGGCATACAACTGCCAACCTGTTTTTCCAGATGTACCAGAAACCAGTAGGCAGGAGGACAGGCAGGTGAGTGTTCCACAGAGTGAGATCAGTGGCCATGAGCCCGTGTTGGTTGACATGGGCTCGTGGAACATAGGGTGTTCTTAATAAAAGCTGCATTCCTGTAGTTGAGTGATATATGAAACACAGGAAATGCAGATCAAAATAGAGATCTCTGTCTCCGAATACTTTTTGTCTGTCACCACTGAGAATCTCAACGATCCACAGAAATTTTGGAAAGTAATCAAGTCTTTTTCTGCCAACAAAATGACTCAAACCTTTCCTAAATTTGTTGTAAAAGATTCAGTCTCAATTAATGATAAAACTGAAATTTTGAATTGCTTTAATGAGCACTTTTTATCAGTGGGTTCCTTGTTTGATTCTGCAGAAACTTTTTTAACAAATTCTTGCCCAGAATTCTCTATGTTTTCTGGAGACCGTTTTAACTTTGTACCTTTTAGTGTTTATGAAGTGCATAAAGCTTTAAAGGCTTTGGATCACAGAAAACCTCCTGGTCCAGACTTGATGGAACCTTATTTTCTGAAGTTGGCAGCGGATTATATTGCAGAACCACTTTCAATTCTATTTAATTTTTCAATTAAAACCAAAGAAATTCCATCGGTTTGGAAATCAGCTTTTGTCTTGCCTTTGTTGAAAGGAGGTGATCCATCAGTGTTGACTAATTATAGGCCAATATCAAATTTGTGTGTTTTATCCAAAATCATGGAATCTCTAGTTTGTGACCAGTTGAAGGAGTTTTTGTACTCTAATGATATTGTTTCTAAATTTCAGTCAGGCTTCAGGAAAAAACACAGTACTAACACTGCCACTATGAAAGTGATAAATGATATTATTATGGCACTTGATAAGAAATTGTACTGTGCGTCACTCTTTATTGACCTCTCAAAAGCTTTTGACACTGTTGATCATGCTGTCCTAAAAAACAGACTGCTCAGCCTTGGATTGTCAGAACATGCAATAGCGTGGTTCTCAAATTATCTGAATAATAGAACCCAGTGCATTAAACTTGAAGGTCTTTGTTCTGAATTTGTTGCTGTCCACAAGGGGGTGCCACAGGGCTCAGTTTTGGGTCCCCTTCTGTTTCTTTTATATATCAATGACTTGGGTCAAAATGTCTCAGACACAAATTTGCATTTTTATGCTGACGATACAGTTATTTACTGTTATGGTTCATCTCTTACTCAGGCCATTGAAACCTTACAGAAAGCCTTTGTTGCTTTCCAGCATTCACTTATCCAGCTAAAATTAGTTCTCAATGCTGATAAGACTAAGCTAATGTTGTTTTCTAAGGCAAAGAAGGTCCCAGAGCCTATTCCAGTGGTGTCCACCCTTGAAGGAAATGTCATAGAGATAGTTCATGAATATAAATACCTTGGTGTCTGGATAGATGACTCCTTTACCTTTAAACCACATATAGAGAGACTTGTAAAGAAACTGAGGCTGAAACTTCGTTTCTTTTTCCGTAATAAACAGTGTTTTTCTTTTGCAGTAAAAAAACGTCTTGTCACTGCAACCTTTTTATCTGTGTTAGATTATGGTGACATTCTGTATATGAACGCTTCTTCTTCATGCCTTCTAATGTTGGACACGGTGTATCATGCTTCCTTGAGGTTTATCACCAATTGTAGATATTTGACCCATCATTGTGACTTGTACTTAAGAGTAAATTGGCCTTCTTTGGCCATTAGAAGACAGGGGCATTGGTACACTTTTATTTACAAAGCTATGCTTGGATTGCTGCCTCCTTATATTTGTACTTTGGTCACAAGGAAAAATAGTGGTTCTTACTCCTTGCGTTCAAATGATCAGCTGCTGCTGTCTGTTCCCCTTGTCCGCACAGAGTTGGGTAAGAAAGCCTTTGTCCACTCTGCGCCTTTTTCGTGGAACCTGTTACAGAAAGACTGGAAACTGACTGAACTGTTGTCTTTAAATGTTTTTAAAACTAAACTCAAAGCCCTACAGACTGCCTCAATAATGTGTAATTGTTTTGTGTAATTTTTAATCTTGTTTGTTTGTATGTATTTGTTTGGAAATTTGCTGCCTCTTGGCCAGGACTCCCTTGAAAAAGAGGTTTTTAATCTCAATGGGACATTCCTGGTTAAATAAAGGTTAAATAAAAATAAAAATAAAAGATAATTAACAAAGCCAAAAACTTAAATAGGCAGACCAATAAAAGCTCAATAAACTAAACTCAAAATAACAACTAACAAAACCTCAAACAAAAGGGCTGCCATATAGCCAACTAACACAAAACAATTAAACAAACTCCAAACACGCCCCAGGCAAGGAACCATGTGGTTTAGTCAGCACTTTGCCACACCTTTGGCCAACCAGGAAGGAGAAACCAAACCCCCAAGTAACTCAAACAAAGAAAGATGTATTAATATAACAAAACAGAAATTTGATCATATATGTGTGCACTCCATGTAAACAATGTAAGGTGTGATGGAAAAAGTAAACTAATTAAATAAAGAATATATTGGACAATAAGTAAACAATATTTAAAGTAGCGACTGCAAAGTAAACTAAAGTGAAGAAAACGAGTGGTGAGATGTGGAGCTTACCATGTGTGGCTTGCCATCACAGAGTGTATTAAACACATCTAGTCTACCTTGATTCTGTTTGTTTTTTGTTTTTTTTAATGACTGACTGGTTGTTTAAGGAGCTTGGAAAGAAAAGACTAAACAGCCACTTCGTAAATTAATGGCAGAACAGAAGAGCCACCTCCATGGGACAAGACTCGGCTGACCATCTGCATCTAAAGTTCAAACGTCACTCTGTCGAGGATGCCAGTGTTCACATTTTGGACAGAGAGGACAGATGGTTTGAAAGAGGAGTGAAAGAAGCCATTTACGTCCACTGTGAGCGACCATCTTTGAACAGAGGCGGTGGTTTACGACACCAACTGTCTGCCATCTATAATCCAGTTTTGAGATCCCTTCCCTGACGCCTTAACACCCACTCACATCCTGGGCCATCTGACCTCAGGAAATCACATGATAGGGTGGGGCCAGGTTTCACAATGAGCTCACCAGAAACCTTGGCTGATTGTGACCTACACCCACTTTCACACCTTGGCTCGTGTGATTAGTTAGAGGATCATCAGGGGGTCCTTTTGTTCCTCTTGGGGGGAAACTCCCACGGGGTTTAAATCTGGGACTCTCCACCATTTGACCCTTAGAACTGAAGAAGCTTCTCGGGTGAGAGGTGAAAGTCTTCAAGCAACTTAAAGAAGTCCAGACGCTTTTCTTTCCAAGCTCCTTAAGCTACGATGACCCGGATGACTGAGAACATTCACAGACAGACAAACTGGTCAGAATTGCTTTGCATCACTTATTTGGAAATATTACTGTGGCGGGGGGTGATCACTGGTGCCGCAGCAGGGAAGGCAGATGCATCTGTGCTGCATCGCAATCACGCTTAGCCAGCTTAAAATCTGTGTAGGGTTCTGTGTTTGGGGTTGTTATTGATGTGTGAAGCTGGCAGTGGCACAGCTGCAGCCGAGTGGGTACAGCAACTGTGACAGTGATGATAAAAGATGCGTCAAAGCATGAACGTACACCCAAGTCTGCTGTGGCTTTCACTTGAAATTCATAAGAAACACACACAACAAAAAGTAACACTGTGTAAAGTTCATGTGCATGCAGTCTGCATGTGTTTTACACAGATAAACCACACTTAGTTTCAGTTTCCTAGTATTTTCACTCGTCTGTCACATTCACATGACATGACACTGTGCAGCATTTACAGCAATTCACGTATTTGAGTCCCTTCATTATTGTCACTTTAAGTTTAGATTCTAGTTAAGTCTGAATCTAAAATCTAGTTCTAAATTGATCAGTAGTTATTAATCTTTATATTGATGTGTAACTATATTGTAATGATAAGCCTGATAAACTGCAGTGACAACAGATTGTTATGATTTTCACAGTACTGCAATGACTGAACTTTGACCTGGCTAGTTCTGCCTGCCTACCAGAAGCTGATGGCTGTGGACTTGTTACTATTCTCTCTGATCAGAAGTCAACAGCGTGCATTTCTGTGAAACGTTTCAACAGTACAACTTCAGCAGATGTGAACAGAAACTGAATGTGGGCAGAAGGATAACTCAAAAGTGATTTTTTTGAAGTACAATCAGGAACATGATTGCAAGGTAGGATGCTCCAGTGTTTATTTTGAATGCCTGTTGTTGAGGCATGGTTTGGTTAAACTAATCCTATTTATTCGTGAGATGTTCCAAAATCATATTGCAAATCAGCCACTGATTTGTTTTTAAATCATCTACTTTAAATGGTTTTGTAATGTTTTCTTTCAGTGAGTTTTGCTGTTATCAGACAACATTAAAAGTTAGACACCCCCACCGCCACACACACACACACACACACACACACCAAACAGCTGCTGTGGATTCTGCATCTGCACTGTAGCTCTGATGCTTCTTGAATATCCCGTTAATAATTTCCGCTGATTTATATTTGATTGTCAATATTACACATACTACCCACATAGCAAAATTGGTATGGCCCGGTTTTGGCTCACACAATGTGCTTACACATGGCCCACATACCGCAAAGAATGATGGCCCTTTGGCCCAGATCTGGTTTGCTGAGAAGCTTGAAGAAGCTTCTCAGATGAGAGGGGAAAAGTCTTCAAGCAACTTAAAGAAGTCCAGACGCTTTCCTTTCCAAATTCCTTAGACTACGAGTAAACCCTCACCAGGTTTTGGATAAAGTGTAACCTCACAAACCTGTCATACCTGCATTTGAAATGTTGGCTACCATAGCAGTATAGTACTGCAACATGGCTTTTGGGTCTTCTAACTAAAATAGGAAAATAGGAACATGAATAGTGCCATCATTACCAGACCTGGCCCACATCTGGTTGACAAACACTCTGCCATGACACCAGTCAGTCAGAAGTGCCAGCTTGATGCCGGATCCGGACCAGACCTGTTTTCTATGAGCCTGGTCCACATAAACCAAACCACAATCGGTCCAGATGTGGCATGCCATCACATAGACAGTGGCATCATTGCCAGGCCTGGCCCATATCTAGATGACATACCACTCACCATGCCAGAAGTCAGGCAGCAGTGCCGGCTTGACACCAGATCTGGGCCAAACCTGTCTGCTATGTGGGTAGTATATCTACTTCATGTTATTGTGCCTGGCTTACCTGCTTTTGCCCTCTGTTTCTCCTTTACAGAACAAAAAAAAGAAGCAAAAAAATTGAACACTTGCTAGATCTAAAGATAGGTCAGCTGCAACTTGTGAATGTCACAGCAGAAAGGTGTGAAAAGGTTTTGAGTATTAGACACGCTGGCAAGTGTGTGGATGTCACGCTTTGTGTCACCAAAGTGTGAAATAAGCATGCATGCAGAAGCTGCAGTAAGCTGCAGCACCAGCAGAGGATGGTACTTTTTCATGCTGACTCAAAATAAAGTCATGGAAAAACATTTAAAGAAAAATTACTTACTAACTAGCCTGGTATGTACTTCATACCTTCCTTGGTCACTAGTGACTTGTTGGCTTTAATCTATATATCTCTTCTGCATGTGTGTCCATTTGATGCTTAGGAGACTCAAGGCGTGACATCCGCAAATAGACCAACGTGTCTATTACATACTTAGGTGTGATATCGGGTGTCACTTTGATGTAGAAAAAAGTGCTTGTATGAATGGGTGTGCGACGACAGAGGTGGCAAGACAACAGATATTTGTAATTAAGCAGAAGTGCAGATACTAGTGATGAAAAATAATCCAGTAAAAGTTTAAGTACTGATTCAATGTCTTTAAAAAAGTGCAGTCTCTGAAATGTACTCTAGTAAGAAAATAGGAAGTGGGTCTTTGGAGAATATTACTACCAGCTATTTTTGTGTGAAGCTAACTGAACCTTGTGCTACATCAACGTAATAATAGAACAATACCAGTAGATGTGAATACAAACTAGATGTTTGGTCTAATTTTTAATTCTAATTCACTCAGCTCAAATCGTTTAGAGAGAGATTGAGCAGAAAACAAACAAAAAACAAGGAAAACAAATTAAAAATTCAGTTGCCTCTAAACAGGAAAATGAGTAGGGAAGATGTTAAAGTCAGATTCAGCAGGTGGGAGAAACCTAAAATTAGTTTTAGTGGCTCAGGGTGGGCAAAAGAATCACAGTTTACAAAAATCTGTATCATTTCTATCAAGCGCAGCAGTAGATTGTCGTAATCTACTTAATCTTAAACTGTGATCAGCTGACCTGCTGATTTTTGTGGATTTACATAACTGAATTCAACAAGATGTCAGCAGATGTTTTATGAGTTGTCCTGGTTGATTTCCATCCTCTTCACTGACAGTACACTGTTTATGCTGTCTTTATATTATACAATAGACAGTCAGTATAACGGTGGAATTCAATCAAAGGATCCCAGCATCATCAGCTAAAATTCGTATGACTCCCTGCTACACTTGATGTAACCTAACTCTGACCATGAAAAAACATAATGTCACATGCACAGACCTAATATCTGATTTAAACGTTTACGTTAGGTTGTTTATTTCTTGCCGGTAGTGATTATGTTTTACCTCCCTCAGTGTCTAGCCGTGTCTTGTGTTTTGTGAATCTTGTCTCTGTTTCATTCCTCCAGTCCGTAGTGTTAAGGTTCAGTCTGTGTGTTCTTTTTGTTCAGTGTCAAGTCCATGCCTCTGTGTGTGTTTACCATTTTATTTTGATAGATGACAACCTGACACGTAAAATGTTACCTCCTTTAATTTTGCTGTGACGCCGAGACAAATCCTGCTAGTGGAGCTGATCACAGCCACAGAAACAGCAATTTGAAAAAACAATATTGCAGACGTGGAAGCAGAGCAACTACGGATGAAAGTTTCAGCCTGTCTCAGCAATGCAAAGCCCCCAGAATCCAACATCTGCATGGAGGAGAGGAAGGCACTCACATCACTTAGTGATGACAACAGCATTATCATCCTTCTAGCAGACAAGGGTGGGTGCACAGTTTTGCTAAACCAGAAAGACTATAATGAGAAAATTTTGTCACTGCTCAGGATGAAAATATGTATGAGCCCCTGAAACGAGACCCAGGAAGTGGCTACAGGAAGAGGGTGATAGACTGTCTGAAGTAGCTAGAACAAGACAATTCTATTGACCGGACCTCATACCACAGGCTGTACCCAGGGGAGTCTACACCAAGTCTGTATGGTTTAACAAAGATACATAAACAGGGTGCACCTTTAAGATTGATTGTCTTTATGATCAACTCTGTCACCTATAACAAGTTTCTGGCTTCGATCCTCAACCCGCTGGTGGGCAGCTCTGAACACTACATCCAGAACACCCTGGATTTTGTTGAGAAGGTGAGAGATGTCATTATGGAGGCAGATGAAACCATGGTCTCGTACGACGTTACATCTCTCCTCACCTGCATCCCAGTCACGGAAGCGTTGGAGGTAGTTCGTAAGAGATTACAGGATGACCCCAACCTCAGCAACAGAACCACTCTCAGCATCGACCAAGTGTGTTTGCTTTTGGAACTGTGTCTTCATTACACCTACTTCACATACAAGGGTCAGTTCTACAGGCAGAAGCATGGGTGTGCCATGGGCTCCCCAGTTTCACCCATCGTGGCCAATTTGTAAGTGGAAAAGAGGGCGTTGCTATCCTACCCTGGAACACCACCAAGCCATTGGTTCAGATATGTGGATGACACTTGGGTGAAAATCAAATCTCAGGACGTACTACATTTCGCGGATCACATTAACTCGGTGTACCGACACATCAAATTCACCAGGGAGGATATGAAAAGTGGCAGGTTAGCCTTCTTAGACTGTGAGATTTCCATCAGTAATGGGGGACATCTCAAAGCTGACGTGTACTGTAAACCTACGCATACGGATCAGTATTTAAGGTTTGACTCTCACCATCCACTGGAGCACAAACTGGGTGTCATCAGGACGCTACAACACAGAGTGAACACCATCCCCACTGACACAGCGGCTAGGGAGGCAGAAGAACAGCACATCAAGAAGGCCCTGAGTAAATGTGGTTATCCCAGCTGGACTTTTGTCAAAGCTGGGAAGGCACCTAAAGAAAGCTCCAGCCGATCCAGGAGAGAAGGACAACCGCTGCCAGGCGAAAACCTGTAGTGATCCCATATGTGTCAGGAGTATCGGAACAGTTGAGACGCATTTTTTCTAAACACCGGGTCTCTGTGGCTTTTAAATGCCAAAACACGCTGCGCCAAAAATTGGTCCACCCCAAGGATCGGGTCCCCCGACACAAACAGAGTAACATAGTGTACGCTGTTAAGTGCCAGGAGGATTGCCAGGATTTATACATCGGGGGAACCAAACAACCTCTGGCGAGGCGGATGGCACAACACAGAAGAGCAACCTCATCAGGCCAGGACTCTGCAGTTTATTTACACCTACAGGCCAGTGGACACTCTTTCAATGATGAGGATGTACACATCCTGGACAGGGAGGAACGCTGGTTTGAGCGTGGAGTCAAGGAGGCCATTTACGTGAAAAGGGAAAGACCATCTCTGAATCGAGGAGGGGGCCTAAGGGTACATCTGTCACCATCTTACAATGCTGTGATTGCAGCCATTCCCCAACTCTCTGTGAATGGTACTCATGGCCATTGATAAGTAGTCTTTGATCAGTGGTTGTTGATCAGTGGTCATGCGAATTTGCATATTAATGATCAAGGAACTGACCTCCCAGCCCATTGTTCCTTCAGTGGGCTGGTTTCAGTCATTATGCAAATGTACTGTTTATAAGATTGGGGAAACCTGCAGTCAGCTGAGACTGAAGAAGTCACTTAGATGAGTGACGAAGCGTTTCTCCCACTGAAAACGTTACGTCCAGATGAACAGAATCAACCTTTTGGGGAGTTACGCCCTTTATGTTCGCTCATCTTCTGTAGGGCCGGCTAGATGCTAAAGTACCGCAACCACAACTTGTGGACACCTGCAGTCGTTTGTTTAAAAACCCTGCAAAAAATAAAAATAAAAAACACTGGCCCACTGTAACCCCTAACTATGACTTTCTTCTTCTGGTGAATGAGTAATTCAGACATGTTGTATGGCAAATGGACTGATTCTTGAATAGCTCTTTTCTACAAGACTTGAGCACTCAAAGCTCTTAACGGACAGAATTTAATGGGCAGACTTCCAAACAATTTAAATTCTTTAGATTCATTTCATAATAATCCACGTTTAAATTCCATTTACTCCAACATTACTCCAACTGTGGGTCACAGAGCCAGGACCCTGGACACATTGCTCACTTTGCATTGGGGACTTGTTTGCAGGAGTTAGTAGCAACTCAAATCTTATTTACATTAAGTGTGACTTCTGTTTCTTTAAAGTAGAACACTTTGAGATTATCCTTGGATCAGAGTGCTGCAGGACCTAATGTGATGATGGGGCACACTTTGCTGGGATTATTCTGTAAGTACACTGATTTTCTATTTTTGAGTTTCACTATTTATGGAAAATATTTTTCTGCTGTTTCTCTGAGACTTTGGTGGCATCTAATTGGTGATTTATTTATTTCTTTTTAAATTTCTATACTGTTGCATGAAATACATTTATTGCAGGTAGCATTTTTTAAGTAACTTTGTTAGAGGGTTTTTTGTCTGCAAATTTCATGTCAGTTATTTTTGTAATGTTTCAAGCCTGTTTATTATTTTACAGTAAATGGGTACAAACATACTGACTGGGGCATCTGAAAAGTCCCAGTTTGTGACTTCAGTTAATGATTTTGAGATTCTGATTTGATTTTCTGAGTTTGATAATCTCTTAATATTAATATTTGTTCTAGTGCTCAGAACACTGTTCTCTGGAAATGCAGAAGGTGAGAATATTTTTTTTTCATTTGTGTGTTTTGTTCATTCATGTGTTTAGTGTTTACCTTTTCCAAACTCCTTTGTTCTTATATTTGATATACTCTTTTAATGCATTTTGCATTTTGTATGTAACATTTCATTTAAAATATCTGCACACATCACAGATTTTGATCACATTAGAAGATGTTAAACTCACCACTGAGGCTAACTGTGTGTGTTTATTGTAGTTTGTTGCCTTTATGCAGTTCAGCTTTCTTTTTTTTTATCTCATCTTCTCAGCAGACTGAGAAAGTAATCAAGCAGAAACCACTGCTTAGAAGACAAGAACAACCACAAGTACAGATAGTTATAGTTTTATATTCTTCTTTGTAATTACCCCTCTTCTTCAGTTTTAAAAGCCTCTGACACTTAACTTGAGCAATGTAGATCGACTGACTGAATTGCAAATTGACCTTTCCTGGGCAGCGTCGTCTTTATTTTTAGTGTTTAACATGTCACTACATAACCTCAATAGACATCCACATGTGCTGTAATCTCATGACTCCAGTGTGAGTCATATTTTAATTTGTATTACATATTCAGTGGCGTTCATTTGATTAATTTCTTTATGTATTTTTGTTTGTTTGCATGTTTGTTTTCACTTTGCATTTAAAGAATTCAACTTGAAGGCCACTCTAAGAGCAGACAGAACAACTGTACCAGCAGGGGGCAGTGTGACACTGACCTGTGATCTGAAGGACCCTCCTGACTTAGTTTATCAGTGGTTCAGAGAAACCTCATCTGGAAGCAAGATCACACTAGATGATCAGTTTGCTAGAGTGATCAGTATCTCTAAAGGAGGCATCTACACCTGCAGAGGATGGAAAAAATACACAGCTTTAATCACAACAGAAAGTGATCCCGTCACTATTCATGAAACTGGTATGTTTTTAAATTTCTTTTGGAATAAAATATTTGGATTGTGTGTGAAAGTGAATGATAAATCAAGGAAATGTATAGTGTGGACAGTCTAATGTGTCACATGCAGGATTACTAATTTCAGTTTGGTGTCTGTAGATAAATTAGCCTAATCAGTAAGTTTGATCAATATTTTAAGAAATTTCTTCCTGTGGTAATCTGTAACTACAACAGCAAGTAAACCCAGAGCCACACTGACAGCACAAAGTTCAATCCTACCAGCAGGGGGCAGTGTGACACTGAGCTGCTCTGTGGAGGGCTCTGCTGGCTGGAAGTTTGACTGGTTCAGACGTGATTCAGTCTCTTCTAAAGCTCAGCTCATGAGAGGAAATGAAGCCAACAGAGTTATTAGTGTCTCACAAGGAGGTCTGTACCACTGCAGAGGAGGGAGAGGAGATCCAGTTTTCTACACAGAGGACAGCGCTCCAGCTACAATTAACAAACAATGTGGGTGTTACGTTTTGTTAGGGGAAAATAACCGACAACATTAATTAACATGAATTAATCATCTAATACAATACGCACATACAACATCCTCATACAAATCTATCCAGGAACCCAGAGTGATGTTAAAGTGTTTAAAACCCAGCAGCTTGAGCCTGAACTTCAGCAGGTAACAAAGACAGTGACGGGCAATCAAGCCTGGAGCATTGTAGCCAACATGCCTGTGTATGTTTGAACAGCAGAATCACTGTCTCTTTGAAGTGCTTTTTTTTTTGCTGGTCTTCATCTTTGCTTTCTTTTGTTGACTTTGTGTTCATGTGTTTCAAGACTAAAAGAAAAATTTTAAATTGTGTCCTCATTAGGATTGTAATTTGTGTCAGGTTCTAGTACTGTTAATCAATCAATCAATCAATCTTTATTTATAAAGCACTTTTCATACAGGAATGTAACACAAAGTGCTTTACATGGTTAAAAGCAGGCCACCCCACCCCACCAGAGCACAAAACAAAAAATGACTTCCACACTCCCTGCTCCCAAGGAAGGACCAATGCCGCCAAAAATTTGCAGTTTCACAACAACCAAATTTATTTTATTTATCTTTGAAGGTAGGAACTGTCAGGTTGGGCAAGAACAAAACAACAAACAAAATAGTTAGTTCTGTTTCCTTCTGGAAAGGAAACAGAACTAACTATCATGAAAGCCCAAAAGACAAGCCTTTTACCCGTCTCCCTAACCTACACATGAGAAAAAGGTTTTAAAAGAAAAAGGCTTCCCACTCCTACAGTTACAAGATCAATAAAAAAAACAGTCTATTTACAATATTTACAATATACAAACATAACTAATCTTGTTCTTCAGCACAAACTTCATCACACACGGTACATAACTGAACACAGCCTGGTTGGCAGCAGGAAGAGCTACACTGGTCTAGACGGGTCTCAATTTATACAATTTATTGCCAGCTCCATTCAGTCTTCAACCAATGATCAGCCTCCACCTGGAACTTAAACAAAAAACAGCAGAGAAAATAAACAATGCCACCATTTTTGTATTCATCAATCCCTCCAAATTCAGCTCTAAGTTCCCCATGTTTGTTACCTGTGCATAATTTGGTCACAAAATTTTGCATCGTTAACGGAATTTTGATTGACGCACCACAAATTACTGAATGCATGTACATGTTGAGATATTGTTGAGATATTTGACATGTTTACATAGTCTCACTCTTAAAGTTCATCATAAATATTTGTGAGTCAACATTTTAGTGACATTGAATTCAGAGTTAAGAGACGAAACATTGAGAGAAAATCTTTGTTGAACAGATAAACCCCGTCCTGTCCTCACTGTGTCTCCATCATGGCTGAGTCCTGGAGCCTCAGTAACTCTGAACTGTGAGGTTGAACATCCGTCTGCAGGATGGAGCTTCTACTGGTATAAAGCTGTTCCTGATCTATCAGAGAAATCCTCCAGTTATGAGCTGCTACCTGATGGCAGTGGGACTGCACAGGACTCCTACATCATTCATGGACAGACACACACAGCAGGATATGTGTGCAGAGCTGGAAGAGGAGACCCAGAGTATCACACTGATCACAGTCAACCAGAGTTTGTCTGGTCTGCAGGTCAGTTTGATTCTCTCTAATAAGTAGTGTCATCACTTTCATTCACCATTTTTTCCCAACAATCTTCTTTTCTAATTCTAATTTCATAATCCCAACATCTGTGAGCTTTGTCTCTTCACTGCATGTTGTTTCCAGATGTTCATTCAGCAGCGTCTCTCACAGTGAGTCCTGACAGAGTGCAACACTTCACCTCTGACTCTGTCTCACTGACCTGTGAGGGAAACTTCACTGAGTGGAGAGTGAGGAAGTTCTCTGAGGACGGCCGACTGTACTCTGACTGTAGGAGAATGACTGGATCCACATGTGACATCAACACATCAAAGTCAGATACTGCAGTGTACTGGTGTGAGTCTGGATCAGGAGAGTTCAGCAGTGCAGTCAACATCACTGTACAGAGTATGTTATTATACATATGTATTTGTGTTTTCATACTACCCAGCTGTATATAAACAAATCTGTCTATCAAAACTAGACAAAAAGTGGGGCATGTAGGCAACTTTAAGTATCTCAGCTAACCAGCTCCATCTTTATCTGTAAAAAAATAAACAACATAATTCTGCTACAGGCGGGTTGTACGTGGGATAGAGTTCTTGGACCAGCAAGTTTTTCTTCATAACTTACACTTACACAAAACAAAACCAAACAGCAAAAAATGCATACTCAACAGAAACCCAGCAAAGCAGAGTACATTTAAAATAAGACCGCATGTTCCCCTTTTCCTGTGTGGCTGTGTTTGATCTGTGCTGTTGCATAAACACAAGCAGCTGATGAGTAGATATGCCAGCAGCTCCACATAGCTCTGCTCCATAAAATACTCTGAAGTACTAACAGCATTAGTTTAAGACCTTATTCAGTCAGGTACATAAAGGCTCTGTACTGTTGTGACTTCAATGAATATAGCATTTGATGTGTTTCTTGTATTCATTACTGCTGTAACAAATCAGCTCAACATTACCTTACAACACTTAAAAAAAAAGAAGAAAACTCTCACCCTAAAGACAAGGCCAATTCCCATATTTCAAAATTCCTCCAACTGTCTCCCTAAAACCCAAAGTCTTCCAGATGTTACTGACTGATATATAAAAGTGTTTTAATTTGGAAACAGCCCGTGTTTCATGGATTAAGATTAACATTTCATGTCTAAGGCGCTATATATTTAATAGGTCAGCTGTGCATTTGGTTAAAAGTTCCTTGTAGGCCATGTACAGTAGTTCTTCACCACAGAAGAGTAGATATCAAATCATCATGTTACTTTTAGTGACCTTCAGCTTTTTTTTCTTCAACAGCTGACTAACAGCTTGTAACCAAAACATCACTGATTGTTTCACAGATGATGGTAATGGTCCTATCCTGGTGAGTCCTGTTCATCCTGTGACTGAGGGAGCTTCTGTTAGTCTGAGCTGCAGTTTGAGAACACAAAAAATACTTTCCAATGTGTTTTTCTATCACAATGACAAACTTATTCAAAATGATCCCCGAGGGGAGCTGAAGATCTCTGCAGTGTCAAAGTCTGATGAAGGTTTCTACAAGTGTCAGTACTCAGGAAGAGAGTCAGCACAGAGCTGGATGTCAGTTAAAGGTGATGGATTTCTGTAATGATTATTATGGTCACCATGTTAATCATTACAGTTTATGAATGAGAATGTGTTTGTCGTGTTGTCACCTGACCTCTGTGAGAATTTCTTTTTTAATGTTTTGAAAAATGTCTCACATAAAGTCTCTTACACTTTACTGTTAATGTTTACAATCACAGTAGCTCCATCAGGACCTGACAGCTCTTCATCTCCTCTGTGGTTGGTTGTTGGACTGGTTTGTGGAGTCTCTCTTCTTATTATCCTCCTGCTTTTAATGTTTCACTATGCAAAGGCAAAGGGTGAGACAGTTTTACTTACTTGCTATAAAATCTAAACATATGATGACATCATGGCACAAAAAAAAGTAAAACAATTGCATTAACAGAAACAATAATTTTCCTCTTTTAACAGATGTATGCTTTACTGGGTTGGTACAAATTTCTACATTCCTATTTTCACTATAAACAGCAGTAATTTTCTTACTGTACTAAATTTAGTGTACAATGTTATTATCTGTGGATTTGTTATGTTTTCATTAGGCCGATCCAGTCGGACATCAACAGTCAAGACTCCACCAGAAATCATGGAGTCAATCAGGATGAAACCCATGAATACAAATCTCTTCAGCATGGTCAGTGCTTAAACCAAAACTTTAGTATTAATAATACTTCTGAAGTCTTCATAAACCCTAGTAGTTCTGGTCGACTGTTTTTCAAAGAACATCAATCAAAGGCAAAAATCTAAAACACAAAAAGTTGGACCTTTTTTTTTAAAATTAATTCAAATTGAATTTAAATTAAATCACTTTGGTGTCTTTGCACTTTAAGCAAAGTGTTTATTTGCTGTAATAATTTTTGGGCTTTTTTAAGGTGAATATGAACTCTATGAAACAGTCCATCCCTCAGAAGACACTGCTGACGGTCCAAATGGTACATGATATATTTTGAATAGCACACAGCAGTTAGAAATAGAAATAATTATTCTAATAGCATTTAAATGAAACTCTGACTCTGGCTTATTATTTTTTTCAAGGTGATCATCACATCTATGAAACAATCCATGACGTGAGTGAGACTACAAATGGTACGTGTTGTCTTTTAAATATCACAGAGTGGTTAGAGATACATAAACATTTGAGTTAAAAACAGTAATTCAGGTGATATTTTTTTTAATAATCCTCTAACTAAATATATATATATTTCAGAGGCAGATGAAGCTCACGAAGCCACATACTCTCTTATTGATCTTAAAAACTATCTAAAGGACAGTAAGTATGAAACACCTGCAATAAAAAAATGTGAAAAACAACAAAAGACCCAACAATATAAAAATAAATACATTAAAAAATTTGGTTAAAACAGGTTTTGGCCTGTAGTAGTGAATTTTGATTCATCTGATTATCTTAACATGGAAACATAATAAAAAGTGCACTTTTACACTGATATGAATATGGAAACTGCAGGTCTCACAACAGTTCTGCTAGCATGTAGGGTGCACACTGTGAAGATCGGCACATAACGTTTTTTTGTCTTTTTGTGTTTGGCTTACAGGTCAGTGAATAGAGCTACAGCAGCAAAGCCAAAAGAATCATAATATAAGAATCATAATATAATCGCACTATAATGATCATTACATATGCATGCATGTTCCCTACATGTTTGTATGTTCCCTATAGTCAGCCCATCTTGATGAATCTTTGCCTAAGCATTGTTTAGGGCACTGTGAGTGCATATTTGACAGTTTAATTGAGCACCAAATGAAATCTCCAAAAGTGGATTCTGTTCATCTGGACGTAGTGTTTTGTGGGAGAAACGTTTCGTCACTCATCCAAGTGACTTCTTCAGTCTCACCACCAAATGAAATGTGATAATAGAGAATAGATTATCAGATTAGAGTGATGTGTCTTATTTAATATATTTTACCATCATACTTTATCTGTTCTAAATCACAATACAGCTTTAAATTAAGGTTTTGCTGTGCTACATGAGGGCACTAATACATATTTTTTTTACAGTATAATGTATTATACATTATGTTAAAATAAATAAATGGTGTGACTGATGCTGTACGGAGGTAAATGGAGTTTATTTCCAATCTGTCAGTAGTATTTTTGTTGCATCATGCTCCTGTATATCATATCTGTAAACTATAACTGTGAAACCCAATAACACTGAGGTTTATAAATATGATACATCATCAAGTGTAACAGCCATTTGATCACTAGGGGGCAGTGCAGGAAGCACAAATGTATATCGACTGTGCTCTATTGAACTGCATGCATACCTTTATTCCTGTTTTCAGTGTTACTTACAAGTCATGTTCTCAGTGGAAACAGGCTCATATTGTTGTGAAACAGACTTTGGATTTCATTTAAAGTGACCCTTTAAACCCTGTTTGATCTCAGTGAATTTCAGTGAATTTCACTATGTATTCAAACTAAAATTAATTATACATAGTACATATATACATATGTACTATAGTGAAATTCACTGAACTTTAAGCAGCATTTTATGTTGAGATTAACAAAGATTGTTTGACTTTGAACTTTTCCCATGAGCTTCAGAAACTGGCCCACTGTGGGGTAACTGAAAGCTTAAAGAAAGAAAATCTCTGTGAATACAGCTGTCAGAGCTACTTTTAAGGACACACATGTTAGCTCAAAGAGGAGGCAGGTCTTCATATTGCTTCTCATCCACTTTTTCTTCCAAAAATCTGCTTAGCTTATCCTCAAGTTACCCATATCCTGTACAGACTGTATATATTGGCTTGGACCAAGGTTATTATCATTAAGTAAAACTAACGAAATAACGAAAACTAGAAGTGAAAAAACATTTTCGTTAACGGAAATAAAAATAAAAACGAAAAAAGGAAAACTAACTAAAACTGTAATGAGTGTTCACAAAACTAACTTAAATTAACTGAATTTATAGCAAAAATGTGTTTAGTTTTCGTTGATGTGTGCGTGTCATACAATAGTCAAGGGTGAAAATGAAGTTTAGTTTGCAGGTTTTTTTCTTGCTGTGTCTCATTATGCCAGCAGGTGGCAGTACGTTAGTCGAGTCATCTGTGTTGCCGCTCCGTCCACGCGCAGAATCATGTCAGGAAAAGTCTGGAGAAAGCGCCAGAGTCCAATTTGGGATTACTTTGAATATGACTGTGTTTTGGATAAAGCAAGTGTCTTGTAGTGGAAAGAGACAAATTATGAGGGACATTTCTAAAGGGAAAAAAATCCCACAAACCTTAAAGTGCACTTGAAAAGCTCACACAAGCAGTGTTGCCAACTTAGCGACTTTGTCGCTATATTTAGCGAGTTTTCAGACCCCCTAGCGACTTTTTTTCTATAAAAAGTCGCTAAAAAAAGACGTGAAAGAGCGTATCGCTTTTACTCTCAACAAGCAGCGGGTGCTGTAACGCAGTCAGTTCTTCTTTTACTCTTTTACTCTTATGCTGTTTTGTGGATCACAAGGTTTAAAACTACTTATAAACACACACACACAAAGTAACTCCACCAGAGTGCCTATTTCGGGTCACTTTTGCCGGTCCAAGCCCGGGTAAAGGAGCAGAGTTGGAATTGTGACATTAAAAAAAACAATAACTGCTAAAAGAAATTTAATTTGTAGTTCTAAATAAACTCTAAATGCATTTAGGACGTTTTTTACTCACTTTATGTCTCTTCCACGATGTTATTTCTCTCTCCAACAACATAGGTTACAATTATATTAGCGTGACCAATTATGCAAATTAGGTGATGACGTCATTTAGCGACTTCTAGCGACTTTTAGGACAGCCAATAGCGATTTTCCTTACTGAGGAGTTGGCAACACTGCACACAAGAAGGCTAACCTAGCTTACCTTGAGAAGGTAAGGGAGCACGCCCAACCCTCATCCCCAGAAACAGAAGCTAACCCCAGGCAAGGCAGCGTGATGCATCCCGAGACAACAGGACTGGGATATCTACATAACTGTGTGAGTCAGTTGCCTTCAAAAAGTTTATCAATTCACTTGAACCAAAATTACGAACACCCGGTGCTCCAAGATTTAATAGTCTCATTGTGGCCAAGATATACATTTTATAGTTGCCTGGTATCAATGGTTGTTCATCTGCCCTAATTTATTTATTTATTTATTTAAAGAACCCATAGGTGGGAATGTGAGTTGTCTGTCTCTGCGTGTTAGCCCTGCGACAGACAGGCGACCTGTGCAGGGTATGGTAGCTGGAATAGCAACATACCCAAGGATAAGCAGAAGAGAAATATGATGAAACTGGGATTTTGTTACACTTAATTATTGCAAACACAACTAAAACTATAACTGAAACTAATCAAAACTAAACTGAAACTAAGGATTTTCAAAAAAATAAAAACTAAACTAAACTAGCAAACAATTGGTAAAAACTAATTAAAACTAATATAAAATTGAAAATCTGAAGTCAAAACGAAATAAAAATAAAAACTAATGAAAATTGCAAAACTATTAAAACCCTGGCTTGGACCTTCCACCTGTTGAATTAAAGGGGCTTTTTGCAATTTGCGTTTTGCATGCAAACAGAATCTTTTTTTTTACCCACATGGTGAAATTCTGGTTTTAAGGATGGTCATAACTTCATGTACAGCAGGGGTGTCCAAACTTTTTTCGCTGAGGGCCACATACATAAAAATATAGGAGGGGCTGGGCCACTTACTAGAAATTAGGTATATAACCTTAACTTTACTGTATTAAAAATCACTTAAAAGTGGTCAAATGTGTTATATTGTTGAATATAATTAAAGACAAAACTGCCTTCATCACAGTTTTCCATAAATGGATCTTTATTGATTTATTCAGAAAAAGCTTTGGTAGCTCATTCTCAGAACAGCAGCAGATTTCTTCTTAGACAGAAGATTTACAGCACAGAGAAAAAACAATAAAGGGGAAAATGGGACGGGTAAATTTCAAGTTTGTTATTTAAGTTATTAGGCTTAGCAAAACATCTATTAACGTTCGTTTGAAACGATGATCAACATTAACAGACTGAACTGGACTTAATAACAGTAGTGAGTATCAGCTACGCTGGGTATGTAAATCGGGCCATCCAGCTGTGGTGCTGATCGCCACTCGTGCCAAAAATCCAGACAAATGTCACTTGATCAAGGAGCAGATCTGCATCAGATGAGATCAGCTGACTTTGCGTGTGTGTGCGCTGTGCACAGCGGTGTGTACTCTGTGTGTTAACAAGAAAAACGCATGTAAGAAAGTGGTGCGCAAAAGCAGGGTAGTGACAGAATGGATGCGCATTATTGATATTTGAAGCATGCACATTAACAAACCGGTACTGTGGAATATATTTTTTACTCACCTAAAGTGCTCGTGCTCTCATCCACTCCCCGCAAAAAATTAGCAGCTGTGCGGCGTCTGTGGCATCGGTGCTCTCATCGCATGCGATGGAGTAAAAATCAAAAGCACAGCTTTATCAGACAGTTGCAGTTTAATGTTGGCTGGCGAGTCTTCAATGCGTGGCACAACTGTATTTCTGGACATGCTGACGTTGTTGAAGTCCTGCACTTTTTCCGGGCACATTATTTCGATGACTTTAACAAGGCCGTGTTTTATGAGGTCTCCATCTGAAAAAGGCTCGCCATGTCTTGCGATGAGTTGGGCGACCTCATAGCTGCTATTGGAGCCTTTTCCTGGACAATTTGAGCACGAAAAAAATACTGTTGCTGACCCCGCAGGATAGCTACCATTTGCTTTAAATTCTGCTCTCGCTCAGCACCAGTGTAGGACGCATAGGCCTGATGTTTGGTTTCATAATGACGTCGTACATTATACTTTTTCATAACTGCCACAGTTTCAGTGCAGATAAAACAGACACTTCCCCTTGAATTCTTTGAAGAAATATTCACTCTCCCACCGTGTCTGAAATGTTCTGCACTCACTTTCTACCTTTCGCTTCTTTGGTTCTGCCATGTTTAGTAACTTGGGGTAAATTTCTTCTGTGATTGTCCTTTTTGGTGGAGCAACTGCCTTGATCAACAGCAGCTCCCCCTGGTGTTATAACTAAGAAGTGCAATACACTCAAGCAAAAGTTGAAGTGCGGGCCATATTCTATTCTATTTATAAAATTACTTGCGGGCCAATTAAAACTGGCCCGCGGGCCGGACTTTGGACATGCCTGGTCTATACAAAAACTCCAGCAGTGAAGAAGGAAAGTGAATCCACATTACATTTTGCAACCAGTCGCAATGCCACATCTCCACAGTCTGGGACCGAACTCTATCGTCTAAGATGACAATGTTCACTTCCACAGAGAGGATTTATCAAAGCACCTCCAGCATTTGGGGTAGAGAGGATGGAGAGGACTGCCTGCAGTCCTGACCTCAACCCCACTGAACACTTGTGGGATCAGACAAACTTTTGGAAGCTTTGGAAATTAATTGCATCCCATTACATCAGACATAAAACTAACACTAACAAAGAAGAATGTTCCAAAATTCCTCCACAGCAACGTGAAAGATTCATTGGTGATTATCTCAAATACTGGATTGTAGTTAGCGGGAAGACACTTTTTGAGGTATATTGGGATAATATTTCTTTTCATTGATTTTATTTTAAATCCTTTTAAAACTCAATTTTATATGCTTGGTTTATTTTTGTTGAATGTTAAGATTGGTTTGATGATCTCAAACATATAAATGTGACTAATATACAAAAAAGGAAAAAAAAACACAGCACTATTGAAATAAATAAAAATAAAGTTGAAAATCATCATCATAGCACAGAGTTGTACTGTTTAAAACTTTACATGTGCTATGGCTATCAGCCAATAAGAGCCTTTGAGAACACTGAAACTGGTATAACACATAATTAAATAGTTTGTGTAAGCTGTGCAGTTATAAAATTGCTGTGATAACCCCCCTAATCAATAATGACATTGTTATGTCAGGTAGAAGTCGATTACAACAACATCTCATGTCTGATTCATAGTAAGTAAGTAAGTAAGTAAACTTTATTTATTAAGCGCTTTTCGCAGATAGACAATCACAAAGCGCTGTACATAAATATTAAAATAAACAATAAAATCGATAGACAATGTACACAATATAAAAGATCAAATGTAAATAATGTAAAAAATATAAAATATGAAGAGATCAACAAAAGGCTTGTTTAAACAGAAAGGTTTTTAACTGTTTTTTAAAACAATCCACAGAGTCAAGCAAACGTAACTGTAGTGGTAAACTGTTCCACAGCCTTGGTGCAACAGACTGAAAGGCTCTGTCCCCTTTTGTCTTCAGTCGTGTTCGGGGAACAACTAAGAGACTTTGAGTCTGTGAGCGGAGATGACGAGCAGCAGTGTATTTTATAAGAAGCTTGGATAGATAATCTGGGGTCTGGCCATTTAGTGCTCTATATGTTAAAACAAGAATTTTAAAGCGAATTCTAAACTCTATTGGGAGCCAATGTAAAGAATATAAGATGGGAGTGATGTGAACACGTTTGGTAGAACGAGTTAATAGTCTGGCTGCTGCGTTTTGTATTGCCTGAAGGCGAGAGAGAGATGATTTATCCAAGCTAGTAAACAGGGAATTACAATAATCTAGGCGTGATGACACAAATGCATGAATTAGTTTTTGCAGTTCAGCTGAAGAAACCATATGTCGCAGTTTAGATATGTTTCTTAAATGATAGAAACAGGAACGAGACAAAGATTTTACATGAGAGTCGAGGCCCAGAGAAGAGTCAAATATTACTCCGAGATTTCGAATATTTGACTTGACAGATGGACAGAAGGAGGCAAGAACCTGACTGATTTTAGAATGTAGCCCAGGAGGAGCTATGATCATGGTCTCGGTTTTGTTAGTATTTAGAACGAGGTAGTTGCTTGAAAGCCAATCAGAAACCTGGGTTAAGCACTGGACTAGGGTGGACAGCCTATCCAGCTGATGAGGCTTAAAGGACATATGGAGCTGAATGTCATCAGCATAAAATGATAAGACAGGTCGCTAAAAGATTGAATGATACCAGCTAAAGGAAGCATATAAAAAGAAAATAGTAATGGACCTAAAACTGAAACTGAAACATCTCAAAGTCATTAACAAAACAAGTGAGTTCACCAAATGATATATTAAAAATGTATATGATCGCTAATAATAACAGAGGCTGTTTACTTTCATTCACTTATCTCAGCAATAAGACCAACCTGCAGAGGAGAGCTCTGACTAATATAATGTAAACCCAAATTCAGCCACAGATATAAAACCTTAAAAGCAGCTCTTATATTGTGCTTAAATTGAAGTAAAGAATAAAAAATAAAATAATAATTCAATAATTCAATTTAAGAAGGAACAAATGAAAGATAGTATTACAGAAACTCACTCAGAGCTAATGTGAAGAGTGGAACCAGCACATGATACAATGCAACACATGACCAATATCTACTGCCTCACTTGTAGGTATGGAAGCGAAGTGATTGACCACATCAAAGGACACTATGGTTTCATCTGGATCCAGGGACAGTTTATGGACCTTGTTGGTGAAGGCAGTTTTAGATGTGATGTGGTGTGTCCCCCACAAGAGGCGCTAGGATGCTGGTGAGCTTCTTGGCAATATTGTAGGTGGCTGAGTTTATACTGCTAAAGATAAAGATGACCTTTATTAGTCCCACAGGTGGGAAATTTGTTTTGTTACAGCAAAAGTGCAAAGTTATGTAGTAGAAATTAGAAAACACTGGAATGCAATAAAATAAAATAAAATACTATATACAATAGAATAAAAATAGAATAATATATGCAATAGAATAAAATAGAATACAAATACTATATACAACTGAGTAAGAAAATACAAAAGTACAACTTTGTCAGAGAAAGAATTGCACATATAGCAGTCTTATTGCACGTGTGAGGGTTTGATCAGCTGCCAAAGTCTTTGTTGTAGAGTCTGACAGCAGTGGGGAGGAAAGACCTGCGGAATCTCTCCGTCCCACACCGTGAGTGCCGCAGTCTCCCACTGAAGGAGCTGCTCAGTGCTGTCACAGTCTCATGCATGGGGTGGGAGATGTTGTCCATCAGGGATGACAGCTTAGCCACCATTCTCCTGTCACTCACCACCTCCACTGGGTCCACAGGGCATCCTAGAACAGAGCTGGCCCTTCGGATCAGCCTGTTCAGTCTCTTCCTGTCCCCAGCAGAGATGCTGCCGCCCCAGCAGACCACACCATAAAAGATGGCTGAGGCCACCACAGAGTCATAGAAGGTCTTCAGGAGTGGGCCCTTCACTCCAAACGACCTGAGTCTCCGCAGCAGGTACAGTCTGCTCTGCCCTTTCCTGTAGTCTAACAATGGGTCAGAGTGGGACTCCTTCTTTGTGGATCTTTGGAAGTCTATAAATACAGGGTATAGCATCTCCTGGGTACAGATGATAGTATGTAGGGCAGTCAATGACTTTAAGCTGTTGGAGGTAACTGATAACTTTCTTTTTGTGGTTGCTTTTGGGGTCTTGTTTTAAGGCTTCATTGTTGTCACTAAGGACTGTGATTTTTTTTGTGTGTGTGATTCTCAGTTGTGTTTAGAACAACAGTGCACCTCCCCGTCGTCAGCTGGTGATATGGTGATGTTTTGGTCTTTCCGAGGGATTTGAAGGGCTTCTTTTCTTGTGAGGTTAGATGGATGATTTTTTTTTTTTTTTGTGCATTAGAGAGGGTGGCATCCTTTCATTTATCCTGATTTGCTCTGCTGGAGGTTGTGTTCATTTGTTAGTTCCTATCCTAATCGCTTTTTCTGTCAGACTGATGAGATCCACTATGTGTCACAGGCTGCCGAGGCAGACCCAAGCACAGACCAAGGTGAGGAGACAAAACTGGACTTCACAAAAAGCGAGCCTTTATTTAGGGCAGAAAACTCACGAAAATACAAAAAGGCAAAACCGTAGGAAAACCTGAACATAAACTCAGAAACTATGACTAGGACTCACGGTGACTTTATACTATTTTTAACCAAAATAACAACTATGGGTTACTGTGACCTGACTGGGAAACTGTGACAAGGGTTAGGGGAGATAACACAGATGACGCGACACTTAACAGAGGAAGACTGAGGACTTAAATACACACATAAGGTGATCAGGGGAAGTGGAGACACATGAGGACACAGCTGACTAGAATGAAACATAATGACCCAGGGGAGAGTAAAGCTAACAACATGAACACAGAACACAAGACCCTTTCCAAAATAAAACAGGAAACTTGAATATTTAGACACGACAACACATGCTTAACAGAACTAACACACGACAGACTAGACAAGGAACCAAACACAGAAACCAAGGAGACAGATGATAAATAATCACTAACCTAAATCTCCACAAAACCCTAAATAAGAATAAGACACAAACTTATAACCAAACTAACATGAAAACTCAAAATGAAACTAAAAAAGCTGGGTCAGAGACCCAGCCTGTGACACTATGGGCAGCTGTTGTAAAGAAATAACAAAATTGGGTCCTTTGGTTAGCACCTTCTTTTCAGGTTCAGTGAGGTTCCTGTCTGAAAAGTTATTCACCCATTCATTCTGACTGTCCTTGGCTGTGGTGTCTTCCTGTTTTTGCCTCTACTGTCTAGGCATCAACTGGGAAAAATAAATTTTCATTTGAAATGTATGGGATTTTAAATGTTGTCTTTGAGAGTTGTGGTATTGTTTGTCTTTTGGTATTTCCATATTGGGTTCCTGCCTGTCTTTTTGTTCTTGTTAGTGGGGTCTTGGTTTTATAGTGTAATATTTGTGGAGTTTCTTATTTGAATTTTATACATTGTTCTTTCTTCACTGTGTTTTTTGTTCTGTGCAGTTTCTCCTGTCATTGTATTTAGTTCCCAGCGACTTACTTAACAGATTGCATTTTTTTTTTGTCCTGATGATTTCCTGTGGTTCTCCTTCAGTTGCTTTCTGCTTGGTGGTTTGTTGACCTAAATAATTATTGTCGGTGCTTCTTTGAGTGCAAGCAAGAGTGCTCCTTTAGTCTGTGTATGAGTACAATGTGAATAGCAACATATAGGTGGAAAAATATGCTTTGCAGGTGTTGTTTTGGTCTTTTTGTGATAATATGAATGCATTTTGCAGAAATCCATGATTACAACAAATATAACTTGGTGGAAACTTTATAGCGAGATATATTGATATACATGATTCAACTCTGTGTGGGATTGTAATCTTTAAAAGGAATTTCACGGAGTGTATTAAACACATCTAGTCTTTCTTGGTTCTGATTCTTTAATGACTGACTGGTCAGAATTGCTTTACTCAGTTAGAATTGCTCAGAACTGCATCACTTATTTGGAAATATAACCAAACGTGTTTTAGATTTCATGGTCTTAGCAGTCAAACAGTTGATTTTGCTGAATGATCAACTTTAAAATGAAGCTAACGATGAATGTAAAAACATAAAACATGGAAACAGTGAACATGTCGATTAAGATTTCAGTTAAAAAACTATAGACTTCTCTATGAAGAGGTAACCAAACTGTGTGACTGTCACAGTTTTGTGAGGTGTTCCTTTAAGTTAATAAGAGACACAAAAAATAAAAGTGTATGCAATTCACACACATGCATTGTGCAGGCATTTCACTCAGAAAAACCACACTGAGTTTCAAACTGCTAGTGTTCTCTCACTTCCGTCACATTAACATGACAAGAGACCAGTGAAACCACGGCGCTGCTGGCTGATGAAACTGTGCAGCAGTGACAGCAGTTCAAGTATTTAAGTCCCCTCATTATTGTCACTTTTAGTTTAGATTCTAGTCAGGTCTGAATCTAAAATCTAAATCTAAATTGATCAGTAGTTAGCAGTTAGTTAAATAGTTGTATTGATGCGTAACTATAGTTTAATGACAAGCCTGATAAACTACTGTAACTATACTTTATATATGTATACAGATGAATGGTGTGCTAAAGGCTAACCTTTTATACTTACATATGCATCACTGTGTTGATGTTTTCATAATTCATCTCCAAAAATGTGTTATATGCATTGGACAAGGTAGGAGGTGTGTGTGTGTGTGTGTATATATATATATATATATGTCTATATCTATATATCTATATCTATCTATCTACATATATATATAAAACACCCAGCACGCCCCTGCGGGCGGTTTATCCTTCAAGCTCGGGTCCTCTACCAGAGGCCTGGGAGCTTGAGGGTCCTGCGCAGTATCTTAGCTGTTCCCAGGACTGCGCTCTTCTGGACAGAGATCTCCGATGTTGTTCCCGGGATCTGCTGGAGCCACTCGCCTAGCTTGGGAGTCACCGCACCTAGTGCTCCGATTACCACGGGGACCACCGTTACCTTCACCCTCCACATCCTCTCGAGCCCTTCTCTGAGCCCTTGGTATTTCTCCAGCTTCTCGTGTTCCTTCTTCCTGATATTGCTGTCATTCGGAACCGCTACATCTATCACTACAGCCGTCTTCTTCTGTTTGTCTACCGCCACTATGTCCGGTTGGTTAGCCACCACCATTTTGTCCGTCTGTATCTGGAAGTCCCACAGGATCTTAGCTCGGTCATTCTCCATCACTCTTGGGGGCATCTCCCATTTTGACCTCGGGACTTCCAGGTTATACTCGGCACAGATGTTCCTGTACATTATGCCGGCCACTTGGTTATGGCGTTCCATGTATGCCTTGCTGCTAGCATCTTGCACCCTGCTGTTATGTGCTGGATTGTCTCTGGGGCATCTTTACACAGCCTGCACCTGGTGTCTTGCCTGGTGTGATAGACCCCAGCCTCTATGGATCTTGTACTCAGAGCTTGTTCTTGTGCTGCCATGATTAGTGCCTCTGTGCTGTCTTTCAGTCCAGCTTTGTCCAGCCACTGGTAGGATTTCTGGATATCAGCCACCTCCTCTATCTGCCGGTGGTACATACCGTGCAGGGACCTGTCCTTCCATGATGGTTCCTCGCCTTCCTCCTCTTTCTTGGGTTTCTGCTGCCTGAGGTATTCACTGAGCACGCTGTCAGTTGGGGCCATCTTCGTGATGTATTCGTGGATGTTTCTTGTCTCATCCTGGACTGTGGTGCTGACACTCACCAGTCCCCGGCCCCCTTCCTTCCGCTTAGCGTACAACCTCAGGGTGCTGGACTTGGGGTGAAACCCTCCATGCATGGTAAGGAGCTTTCTTGTCTTTATGTCAGTGGCTTCTATCTCCTCCTTTGGCCAGCCTATTACCCCAGCAGGGTACCTGATCACAGGCAGGGCGTAGGTGTTGATGGCCCGGATCTTGTTCTTACCGTTCAGCTGACTCCTCAGGACTTGCCTGACCCTCTGCAGGTACTTGGTGGTTGCAGCTTTCCTAGCGGCCTCTTCATGGTTCCCATTCGCCTGTGGGATCCCCAGGTACTTGTAACTGTCCTCTATGTCTGCAATGTTGCCTTCTGGTAGTTCAATCCCCTCGGTTCTGACTACCTTCCCTCTCTTTGTTGGTTCCTCGCCTTCCTCCTCTTTCTTGGGTTTCTGCTGCCTGAGGTATTCACTGAGCATGCTGTCAGTTGGGGCCATCTTCGTGATGTATTCATGGATGTTTCTTGTCTCATCCTGGACTGTGGTGCTGACACTCACCAGTCCCCGGCCTGGGGTGTTACATATACATGTATGTATATGTATATATGTATATATATATATATATATATACATATATATATATATATATATATATACACACACACACACACACACACACACTGCCTACCTTGTCCAATGCATATAACACATTTTTGGAGATGAATTATGAAAACATCAACACAGTGATGCATATGTAAGTATAACTCTGGACCCCTCCTCTTGACGCATGGACACTCCCATGAGTCAACTCATCCAACCTAGATTCCTGTCTGAAAGAAAAAGATTAGCTAGATCATGTCCCAGGCACCCTCAGGGCTTCACCTCCTCTGGAGTAGCTCCGTAACCCTGCAATAAAAGATGTTAGTGTGTTTTGCATATTAAGTTTGCTTAAAACCCCGGCTCCGCCAGGAGCCTGCATACACACCATCATGGCCTGGAAAACAAGATCTGGAAGTAAAATCAAACTTCACACTTATAAACAATTGTATCATAAGAGTAATAAAGCACTCTTAGAAAAATAAACATTGCAACACACATGGACAATCCTGGAGGTCAGGCAGAATTTGACAGGTTCCAGAGGTGCTATAAAAAGACCATAAAGTTACCCATCCATATCTGTGGAAAGAAGTGACACAAGTTTCAACACAGGGAATGATTCACATGTTATCCACATCGTCAAAGTAACCTTCACATTTTCCCAACAACACAGTGTAACAGCATCACCAACTCATAACCTGTAAACACAGTTTTCCTCACACATAAACCCAGAAATCCTGTAGTAGAAAAACATCAACCAGCTGTCCTGGTATAAATCACATGAAGAATTGTAATGCTGTAGAAATGTTGGCGCTGCGCAGGTGTACACACTTTGTCACAGTTACCTCTGTGAGCAACACAAGGTAGTGAATAACACCCCTGGTAGATGCACAGACACAGAAAGTAACATTTAAAAGTTAAATCATCACACAACCTCGATGTTGCTGTCATCTTTCTGCTCCTGTAAAAAAAGAAACACACATAGATTCATCTGCACCTTTGTCAGGTGGGGGTTAACTTCGCACAGTGATGTCAGTCAGTCAGTTTTATTTCTCTTCCACTCATTCATTCATGCATTCATTCATTCATCCTTTCTTTGCTGACAGTGGAAACTGTCATCGGATTTCGTTTCCACTTCTCAGCAAAATGACGTCATTTCAAAAAGAAAAAGAAGAATTTTTTTAGATCGGATTATCTCGCTGAATCCTTTTTTGGGTAGGGACCTATTTTCTAATTGTCCCATATAAGTGGCTTTCTCCAGAGCCCATTGTAATCTTTTGGAGAAACTCACTTGCAACAATTTTCTTGACGACGCGTCGTATAGCGCTTCTGTTCTAATCGTGCAGATCTGCTTCAAACGAGGTCATCAAACAAAAC
Organism: Oreochromis niloticus; assembly: GCF_001858045.2. Classification (NCBI taxonomy): domain Eukaryota; kingdom Metazoa; phylum Chordata; class Actinopteri; order Cichliformes; family Cichlidae; genus Oreochromis; species Oreochromis niloticus. The sequence continues at coordinate 25,730,935 of NC_031967.2, forward strand.
TTTCAGTGCACTGTGAAAGTATCAAAATAAAAAGGCCTCGTTAAGTCATGACACACACTCCTCATCTCAGGAGGGTAAATCATACCATTAGCATGGTTCAGCATACCATCATACTAATTGGCAGGCTCAACTTCACAACAAAAGAAAAATCATCAGCTAGATTAATTCAAAACCAAACCAACCATTAGCTGCACAACACACAACATAAGTCTCATGTCTCATTAGCTATGAATTTTAATCCCCAGGACTGTACTTTTTACTCATTTAGGCCACAGATTTTAGTTAGTTTTCCTTTTTCCCCGTCATCATAAAACATGTGACATGTCGTCATGCATTTCACAAAAGACGTTTGTTCTTATGTATTCAGAGTTGTGTATCTGGGTGCAGGATTCACTCACACATCACAACAGGAAACTCAGTGTTTAGAGTCTCCACTCTAACAAACTCCAACACATCCCATTCACTCGTGCTAGAATTCAGTCACCTTTCATTAATCTAAGAACCATCAACTAATTTGCATATCTGCTGTTAACTCACCAAGTTGACAGGACAACAGAAATGCATGTTCAAAATATTATCACAAAAATAGAATTTCCCTCATACAGTAAATTACTTGTGCTGCATCAATCAGGCAGAAAGCATCTCCCAATTTACTATATTAACAACTAAATTTATTGTCTGATCACTGGTTGATCAAACCAGAATCCTGTTTTTTCCCACAAAATTAAACTGTTGTCCTGCAACCTAGAGAGTTAACTGTCAGCATTGGATAAATTCAGCATTTGATAACAAGTGTCTGCTAAATTGACTCTATTTTAACACTGATTTTCATTGCCTGTGTGTTTGTGTTATTAGGCAGGTTTAATCAATGTCTGTGGAGTTGCATCTCCAGCAGGACATGTTCTTAAAGCTGCCTTTCCTACACACTTCTCTGCTATTATTTGATCATTTTCAACTAATGTGCTATGAGTCCACTGATTTTTTTTCTTTTCATCACACGAGGTGACTTGGACAAGATGATGAACAGACTCACATGCTTAAGATGTTGTCTAATCTTCATGAGCTCTCTTTTGTTTGTGTTAGTAGGGTTAATGCATGTTCTGCTTGTGGGTGTGATTTTGTATATGTTTCTTTTTGCAGTGTTTCAGACTCCTTCACAACTTTCCACTTAAACAGTCAGTTTTCTTTTCCCCAGATTTGCTAACCCAAATTTTGATTTCCCACATTAAACACCAGCTTTCCTCTGTGTTCTCACCTGCTCTCACTCTGTCGTCCTCTCCCACTTCAACAGTCCAATAGTCGGCAGTTCTTCTTCAGCTTTGTCCTGTGTTCCACTGTCTCTTCTTGCCATTTTCTCCAAAAGCGGCAAATGTCAAACTCCAACAGTCTCCTCAGTTCTCCTCAAACGTCCTTTTCACAAGCACAGTGAAGTTGCAGCTTGTTGGAAACAGTGTCATTCATCCAGTCAGTCAGGATGATGGTTTACTCTTCTTCTCTGATGCTGTTTGTCCACACTGCTGCTGCTTGCTGGGACTCTTTGCTCAGGACTTTGCTGCTGTCTCTTTATCTGCCATGTTATTGCTCTTGGAACTGCATTCTTTGTCTTCAGGGAGGAGTGAGAGCTCACTTGTGAGGATGAGGGACACATGGCACTGTAAATAAGTTAGCCAGAAACTTGGCCCGAATGTTCCCAATGATGTTAAACTATAATTTCCTTCCGACTGCTGCATATGGGAAATTGATCCGGGTCTGCTCCTCACCTGCAAGTGACACACTGAGACATTTTGATCATTGTTCTCATTGCTTAACCGACACACAGAACTCTCTCTCTATTTTTTGTGAACTCTCCTTTCTTAAAAGTAGAAAATGAGATTGTAGTTGTTCTTGGCTGATAAACTCAAAACCTTTTTCCCTATGTATATTTCTCATCTACAATGTAGATTTTTCTCCTTCTTACTCTCTCTCTTTTTTTTTTGTTTTTTTTTACACTAGCTGGTGACCTGCAGAATCACCGCTCTCACAATGGGAGACAATTACGTTTTGTTTTCTTTTTTGGATTCTTTTCAGTATTTATTTCTGCTTGGAGGGTTTCTTTTAATTTAGTCAATGCGGAGGGGCTACATTTTCCCTCCCATGTGGGACATTTAGTTTTTTTTTTATTTCTCCATCTACATGCACTAATTTGTCCGGCGCCTGGACATTTTTTCTCTAACCACTGCTCGTCAGCAGTGAGTTTTGAAGCTTCGTTACCCATTTTAATCCTTTACAACTACACAACTGTGGCACCTTCTCTGGTACGAGAATCGAGAGAGGTAGTTGACACGGCCTTCGACTTTCAAGCTATTCTTGAAAGCGGTGTCATCTTTATGTGATAAAACACGACCTGTTTCTCTCTTTTCACCAGTACTTGGGTGACCAACAGTAAACAAATTAATGGAATAGTTCAGCCTCCTTATTGTGCTGTAAAATCAACTTATTCCATCAACACAAAAATAAAACAATAAATACCTTTATGCGCGCGCTAACTTTACCCACTACGGGGGAGCTACCAGTCCCAGACGAGCTCTATCTTTATTTTAACCCACTACGGGGAGCTACCAGTCTCAGACGAGCTCTATCTTTATTTTAAATGCTACCAGCCTTCTTCAGGCGAGCTTACACGATTTTACGCAACGTGTCTCAGAGTGTCAATATTCACCTGCTTGTTAATTCACTGCCGGTCTCTCAGGTCCGCCTCATCGACCCCCACCGTCGTGGACCACTTCTAAAAACGCTGGCCAGAACCCGAATTCACGTCTCTGGTCTTTTATCCTGTACCTAGACAGGAGCTGTCGACAGACTTCAGCACGGGCTTCTCACGACGTCAGGACTCGATGAGGTTTTCCCGTAGGATCACACAAAAGTGTTATGTTAATCCGGCTCGGAGGACCAAAAAAATGTCAGGAGTTTTCCTGTAATGCAACTCAGATTGGAATAAGTGACACTCAGACAGGTTTTACAAATTAACGTGCACGGGAGAGAACTGGAAAGGCGCCGTTCCTTCGCTTGACCTCAGTTGCTCTCGTCCGCTCTCCCGTAACACTGCTCTTTTATTGTGGTTACATGAATATGCATAGTTTCATTAACATATGACGTATACCTTGTGTGTGTGTGTGTGTGTGTGTGTGTGTGTGTGTGTGGAGTGAGATATGATCCCGTGAAGACTCCCCAAAGCTGGTGCCAGGAGTCTAGCGGTCCATCTAAACAAAAGGCTCTTAGACTAAAACAGATACAGAGTAGGTGTCCTCCTATACCATAAATCAGTAAAAGAAGGTACAACCTCTCTCATGCTCCCAGGATGTGTGTATGAAAGTCAGAGAGCTCTGGAATGCACACAAAGCTTGCACAATGTAACTTCTCTAGTAAAAAAGAGCAAACACATCTAGAAAACCTTAAACAAAATGTACTTCTAAACATAAACATAATAAAATCTTTCAACAGTATGTATATATGTGTATATGTATATATGTATGTATATATGTGTATATGTATATATGTATGTATATATGTGTATATGTGTATATATATATATGTATATATATGTATATGTATATATGTGTATATGTATATATATGTGTATATATATATATGTGTATATATATATATGTATGTGTATATATATGTATGTGTATATATATATGTGTATATATGTATATATATATATATATATATATGTGTGTGTATATATATATATATATATACACACACATATATATATATATATATATATATATATATGTATACATATATATATATATATATATATGTACAATTTTTTGAATTCCACAATACTGCCTTACTATCTTCTGCCTGCCCACTGGATGTGACAGCTGTGGACTACCTGCTCTCTGATCAGAAGTGAACAGCGTGCATTTCTGTGAAATGTTTCAGCTGTACAACTTCAGCAGATATGAACAGAAACTGAATGTGGGCAAAAGGGTAACTCCAAAGTGACTTTTTAAAACTTTTTTCTTTTTCTAACTCTTCACAGCTATATCATGATCACAAGGTAGGATGCTCCAGTGTTTTATTCTGAATGCCTGTTTTTGTGGCATAGTTTGGTTAAGTTACCACTATTTATTAGTGAGATGCTTCAAAACCATTGTACGGGTCAGCCACTGATTTTTTTCTTTCCATTGATATAAAGGTTTCTTTCTGTGAGCTTTACTGTTATCAGACACCATTGAAAGTAAGACCCCCCCCCCCCAAACAGCTGCTGGGGATTCTGCATCTAACCTTGTTCTGCATTGTAGCCTCTTTGATGCTTGTTAAATGTCCTGCTAATAATTTCCACCTGTTTATATTTGATTGTAAATGTTACACATACTTCTAGAGTATATCTACTAGCTTGCATGCTTTTGCGCTCTTTTGTCTCCTTGACTGTGGCCACAGAACAAAAAAAGCAAAAAATCGAACACTGGTAGCACAGTCATGTTGTGGTTGACCGCTGTAGATCTAAAGATAGGTGAACTGCAGCTTGTGAATGTTAGAGGAAAGCTGTGAACAAGTTTTGAGTGCTCTTAGTAATTTGTCTGTGATTAACACTGAATAATTTGGTCTGTATCATTATTGTTATTATTATTATTATTATTATTATCATCATTACTGGCCATATACACAGTATGTAGGCAAAGTCTTGTACCATCATGATATTTAAAAAAACATGTGCTTCCTGTTCAGTATCAGTGAAAGTACAGCTGCTGCTAACACATATGGATCAGGCATGTCTGATGTTTCTTCTGTTTCTCATATAAACAGTTTAAGTTTCTCACTTTGCATCATGTTCTTCCTGTTTGTCCACTGTTGTGAGTGCTGCAGGACCCAATCTGTACTCACTACTTAATATTCCAGCAGAATATAATGAATACCTGAACTATCATCTGTCTTCCTCTCATCTATTAATGAATCATATCCTTAATTATGTTCAAGATTAACTTAAAGTATGAGAATCCTGCAGTAGCCCTGGTTCACAGCAGTTACTGCAAAACAGTTCAACAGCTGTCAGTTATGACATTACACCTGAGTTTTACAGCGTTATCTGCTAACACAGGGCAGGAACACAGAATGGTGTAGATATCTCTGTAGTTTCATGTAATCAGATTCTTACAAGATGGAAAAATTGAGCTGGTCTTTTTGAGAAGAACTACCAGTGGCGTATCAGTGTAAACTTCCTCTGTGGAGATGAAAATGGATGAAAAAATTCAGAGGTCAACATCAGACGTCAAGTTAATGGAAGTGATCAACAGAGAGAGATAAACCACAGCTGTGATGTCATTTTGCTTTAAAATGGTGAAACAATACTGATGAAAAAGTGATTTACTTTCTTATTTCTGAGCAAATCTATTTTAATATTAAATATTATTTAAATATTAAATCTGATGTTACTGTCAAATCAGGTCTAAGATAAGATAATAATTTAACTACAGAGTAAAATTATTTATATATCTATACTGCTAAGGATAAACTGCAAGATCAGACTCAAGCAAAAAGCAACCCAAAAATTTGCTTTTATGAAACATGATGAAAAGAGAGAAAAATAAATTCTCATGAGAAAACAAACAAACTGGCTGTGTCTGTCTGCACATCTGTGAGTGTGATGTTAAAAAGATGGAAATGAATATGGAAAGATCAGTCGTCAACTAAGTGTCAGCTGAAACACACTCTACAGCAGCCATCAGAAGACTGCTGAGTTTTAGTGCTGCTAATTAGAGCCGTCCTCTAGCTTAATCACTTCTGGCATAGAAGGAGTCTGGTATGTACTTCAAACCGTCCTCGGTCACTAGCCACTTGTTGACTTTAAGTCTATATTTCACCCCCTGCTGGTATTGTAGCTTCTGCATGAGTGTCCATTTCACGCTCAGGAGAGGCAAAGCATCACATCCACATGGTGGAATTGAGCACTCAAAATGCTTAATGTACAGAATTTAATGGTCAGACTTCAAAATCATTTAAATTTTTTTAATTGTTGACGTTACACCATCACATCTACATATCGTGGTTTAAGTAAGATGTTTTTGGTCAGTGGAGACCTAACAGCACAAAAGCACGGCTCCATCCTGTATTGTATTAACAGTCCAGGATACTGATGGTTGTGTAATAGTGCGAGAGATATTCTTGGTACACTTTTGTCCCCTTAGTACTAAGTGAGCATTGTCTGAATATCTCAGAATACTACTGCAGAAAACAATACTAAGTATTGTTTTTGACCATGTCCATCCACCTTTATGACCATAGTGTACCCATCTTCTAATGAATGCTTCCAGCAGGTTAACGTGCCGTGTCACAAAGCTAAACTCATCACAAACTGGTTTTTCGAACATGACAATGAGTTCTGACAATCATAATTAATTATGATTAAGGAACTAATTATGATTAAGGAACTGACCTCACAGCCCATTGTTCCTTCAGTGGGCTGGTTTCAGTCATTATGCAAATGTACTGTTTATAAGGTTTGGGGAAACCTGCAGTCAGCTGAGACTGAAGAAGTCACTTGGATGAGTGACGAAACGTTTCTCCCGCAAAACGCTACGTCCAGATGAACAGAATCAACTTTTGGAGATTTACTTTCCTGGATGATTGAGAATGCATCAAGAAGATAGCAGAAACTCACTGAGAGCTATTTGAGGAGTGGAACCAGCGCGAGACAAAGGGGAGGAAGTGAAACTAAATGCGAGGCACAAAAGACCATCTGCTATCAAAGTATCTGTGGATGATCACAGCCATAGAAATAGCAATTCGAAACAACAACATTGCAGAAGTGGAAGCAGAGCAACTGTGAACATAAGTTTTGGCCTTTCTCAGCAATGCAAAGCCAACATCTGCATGGAGGAGAGGAAAGCACTCACATTGCTTAGTAATGACAACATTATCATCCTTCTGGAAGACACGGGTGGGTGCACAGTTTTGCTAAACCAGAAAGACTATCATGAGAAAATGTTGTCACTGCTCAGTGATGAAAATACGTATGAGCCCTGAAATGAGATCCAGGAAGTGGCTACAGGAAGAGGGTGACAGATTATCTGAAGCAGTTAGAACAAGACAATACTATTGACCCAACTTCATACCCTGTAACCAGGGGAATCTACACCAAGTCTGCATGTTTTACCGAAGATACATAAACAGGGTTTAGCTTTCAGACCTCTATGATTGTATGTGTTGCGGCCAGGTGTCCGGACAGAAAGAACATGGACCCAAATGAGAAACAGTGTGGAGGGCAAGGATTGCTTTTATTTAGTTTATTGTGTATTTACAAGTATGGTGATGAGGTGTAAATCTAGGAGCTCTGGTTCAGTCGTGTGAGTGATTAAGTGTCTCTGGGCAAAGGCACTGCAACAAAGGAAAGAATTATTAATGATTTGAGGGGGTAGAGAATTAGGAAACTAAGTAACACGGGTGTGGAGGTTGGCTTACTGGTGTCTGCAGGACAGTGGATGTGAGAAGGGCGTGCAACTCCCAACCTGTTTTTCCAGATGTACCAGAAACCAGTAGGCAGGAGGACAGGCAGGTGAGTGTTCAACAGAGTGAGATCAGTGGCCGAGGCAGAGATAAGTAACTCAGGCTATGTCCACACTAGCCCGAATAGATTTGAAAACGTTGTTTTTGTCTGAAAACGCTCCACATCCTCACTAGCGTTTTCAGTCGTTTTCACAGAGTTGTGCGTCCACATTAAAACGGCCGAAAACACTTACGTTCCAGTACTGTGCATGCGTGAAATGCAAGAAGATTCAGCCTGCCTCATTTATGTCTGCCATTTATTTACTTTCCGGCTCTTTGAAGCATCGCAGCAAAATGTCGATGAAAAGCACAGAGTTTTTAAATGGACGAACAATGAGGTGGAGATTTTGCTGCGAGTAACACAAAAGTACAAAGTTGCAAAAATGAGTGAGAATTAAAGAATTTGAAGAAAAGCTATCTGGAGCATGTACAGACTGATATTAATCTTTAATAGGGCTGTCAAAATTGAAAGCAAACAAAACAACTGCTGTATAATGCCCTCCTCTATCTTTGTTTAATTGGTCACATGACTGCATCACATGACTAACATGCATCATCGTTTTCGGAAGTCTCTGTTTTCGCTGTCCACACTGCAACGCGAAAGCACTGTCTTCGAATGTAAGCGTTTTCAAGAGCGTTTTCATTCTGGGAAAATGCCGTCTCAGTGTGAACAGGAGGACAAGAGGCACAAACGGAGAGAAAACGATGCGTTTTCAAGTGAAAACGCATTACTGTGAACCTAGCCTCAGTTGACATGGGCTCGTGGTGTGGCTACTCATTGGGAAAAGAGATTAAAGTTAATTTCAGTGAAAAACATGTAACATAGGGTGTTCTTAATGAAAGCTGCATTCCTGTAGTTGCGTGATGTATGGAACACAGGATATGCAGATCAAAATAGAGATCCCTGTCGCCTACTTTGCTTAAGTTCACCACAATATAAAAGATAATTAACAAAGCCAAAAACTTAAACAGGCAGACCAATAAAAGAGGTCAACTCAATAAACTAAATTCAAAATAACAACTAACAAAACCTCAAACAAAATGATTGTCATATAACCAACTAACACAAAACAATTAAACAAACTAAACCATGTGGTTTAGTCCAATGAGCCTGTCAGCAGCCACACGTTTTGCCAACCAGGAAGGAGAAGCCAAACCTCCAAGTAACTCAAACAAAGATGTATTAACATAACAAAACAGAAATTTGATAATATATGTGTGCACTCCATATAAACAATGTAAGGTGTGATGGAAAAAGTAAAATAATAAAATAAAGTAAGAATATATTGGAGAATAAGTAAACAATATTTAAAGTAGCGACTGCAAAGTAAACTAAAGTGAAGAAAACGAGTGGTGAGATGTGGAGCTTATCATGCGTGGCTTGCCATCACAGAGTGTATTAAACACACTTAGTCTACCTTGATTCTGTTTTTTTTTTTTTTTTTTTTTAATTACTGACTGGTTGGAAAGAGAAGGTTGGAGCTTGGAAAGAGAAGACTAAACAACCACTTCATAAACGCATGGCAGAACATAGAAGAGCCACCTCCACGGGACAAGACTCAGCTGACCATCTGCATCTAAAGGTCAAAGGTCACTCTTTCGAGGATGCCAGTGTTTAAATTTTGAACAGAGAAGACAGATGGTGTGAAAGAGGAGTGAAAGAAGCCATTTATGTCCACTGTGAGCGACCATCTTTGAACAGCGGCAATGGCTTACGACACCAGTTGTCTGCCATCTATAATCCAGTTCTGAGATTCCTTCCCAGACGCCTTAACGCCCACTCACATCCTGGGCCACCTGACCTCAGGAAATCACATGATAGGGTGAGGATAGGTTTCACAATGAGCTCACCCGAAACCTTGGTTGAATGTGACCTACACCTGTTTTAACACCTTGGCTCGTGTGATTAGGTAGATTGGGTGGTCTTGGGGGGGACAGTCCCACAGGGTTTAAATCTGGGACTCTCCACCATTTGACCTTAGAACTGAAGAAGCTTCTCGGGTGAGAGCTGAAATGTCTTCAAGCAACTTAAAGAAGTCCAGACGCTTTTCTTTCCAAGCTCATTAAGCTTCAATGACTCGGATGACTGAGAACCTTCACAGACAGACAAACTGGTCAGAATTGCTCTGCATCACTTATTTGGAAATATTACTGTGGCGGGGCGTGATCACTGGTGCTGCAGCAGGGAAGGCGGATGCACCTGTGCTGCATCGCAATCACACCTCGCCAACTTAAAATCTGTGTAGGGTTCTGTGTTTTAGGGTTGTTGTTGATGTATGTGGCTGGCAGTGGCACAGCTGCAGTTGAGTGCGTACAGCAACCGTGACAGTGATGATAAAAGATGCACCAAAGCATGAATGTACACCCGAGTCTGCTGTGGCTTTCACTTCAAGTTGATAAGAAACACACACAACAAAAAGTAACACTGTGTAAAATTCATGTGCATGCAGTCTGCATGTGTTTTACACAGATAAACCACACTTAGTTTCAGTTTGCTAGTATTTTCACTCGTCTGTCACATTCACATGAGATGACACTGTGCAGCATTTACAGCAATTCACATATTTGAGTCCCTTCATTATTGTAATTTTAAGTTTAGATTCTAGTTAAGTCTGAATCTAAAATCTAGTTATAAACTGATCAGTAGTTATTAATCGTTATATTGATGTGCAACTATATTGCAATGATAAGCCTGATAAACTGCCGTGCCAACAGATTGTTATGATTTTCACAGTTCTGCATTGACTGAACTTTGACCTGGCTAGTTCTGCCTGCCTACCAGATGCTGAAGGCTGTGGACTTGTCACTATTCTCTCCGATCAGAAGTCAACAGCGTGCATTTCTGTGAAACGTTTCAGCAGTACAACTTCAGCAGGCGTGAACAGAAACTGAATGTGGGCAGAAGGATAACTCAAAAGTGATTTTTTTGAAGTACAATCAGAAATATGATTGCAAGGTAGGATTCTCCAGTATTTATTTTGAATGCCTGTTGTTGAGGTATGGTTTGGTTAAACTAATCCTACTTATTCATGAGATGCTCCAAAATCATTTTGCAGATCAGCCAGTGATTTGTTTTTAAATCATCTACTTTAAATTGTTTTGTAATGTTTTCTTTCTGTGCGTTTTGCTGTTATCAGACACCATTAAAAGCTGCTGGGGATTCTGCATCTAATGTTATGCTGCGCTGTAGCTCTGATGCTTGTTGAATATTTCCACAGATTTATATTTGATTGTCAATATTATACATACTCGTATATCTACTTCTTGTTATTGTGCCTGGCTTACATGCTTTTGCACTCTCTTTCTCCTTTACAGAACAAAAAAAAAGAAGCAAAAAATTGAACACTAGATCTAAAGATAGGTCAACTGTAGCTTGTGAATGTCAGAGCAGAAAGCTGTGAAAACGTTTTGAGTGTTCTTAGACATGCTAGCCAGTGTGTGAATGTCACGCTTTGTGTCACCAAAGTGTGAAATAAGCATGCATCCAGAAGTTCCAGTAAGCTGCAGCACCAGCAGAGGACAGTACTTTATTTTGAGTCAGCATGAAAAAAAGTCATGGAAAAACATTTAAAGAAAAATTAATTACTAAGGAGCCTGGTATGTACGTCATAACTTCCTTGGTCACTAGTGACTTGTTGGCTTTAATCTATATATCTCTTCTGCATGTGTGTCCATTTGATGCTTAGGCAAGTCAAGGCGTGACATCGGCAAATAGACCAGTGTGTCTATTACATACTTTGGTGTATGTAAAAAAACACTACATCAAAGTGTTTTTTTTCTACACTCTGATGTAGAAAAAAAGTGCTTGTATGGATGGATGTGCGAAGACAGAGGTGGAAAGACAATAGATATTTCGTAATTAAGCAGAAGTGCAGATACTAGTGATGAAAAATAATCCAGTAAAAGTTTAAGTACTGATTCAATGTCTTTAAAAAAGTGCAGTCTCTGAAATGTACTCTAGTAAGAAAATAGGAAGTGGATCTTTGGAGAATATTACTACCAGCTATTTTTGTGTGAAGCTAACTGAACCTTGTGCTACATCAACGTAATAATAGAATAATACCAGTAGATGGGAATACAAACTAGATGTTTGGTCTAATTTCTAATTCTAATTCACTCAGCTCAAATCGTTTAGAGAGAGATTGAGCAGAAAACAAACAAAAAACAAGGAAAACAAATTAAAAATTCAGTTGCCTCCAAACAGGTAAATGAGTAGGGAAGATGTTAAAGTCAGATTCAGCAGGTGGGAGAAACCTAAAATCAGTTTTAGTGGCTCAGCGTGGGCAAAAGAATCACAATTCCCAAAATTCTTTATAATTTCTATCAAGCACTGCAGGAGATTCTCGTAATCTACTTAATCTTAAACTGTGATCAGCTGACCTGCTGCTCTTTGTGGATTTACACAATTGAATTCAACAAGATGTCAGTAGATGCTTTATGAGTTGTCCTGGCTGATTTCCATCCTCTTCACTGACAGTACACTGTTTATGCTGTCTTTATATTATACAATATACAGTTAGTATAACAGTGGAATTCATTCAATGGATCTCAGCATCATCAGCTAAAATTAATGACCCCCTACAACACTTGATGTAACCTAACTCTGACCATGAAAAAACATAATGTCACATGCACAGACTGAATATCTAATTTAAAAACATGAGGAGTTACACGTGAGCTTTAAATGTCCAGTTTATGAAAGTCCTTACCTTTAAACACCACCAAGTCATTGGTTCAGGTATGTGGATGACACCTGGGTGAAAATCAAATTTCAGGACGTACCACATTTCACGGATCACATTAACTCGGTGGACCGACACATCAAATTCACCAGGAAGGATATGAAAACTGGCAGGTTAGCCTTCTTAGACTGTGAGGTTTACATCAGTAAGGGGGGACATCTAAAAGCTGATGTGTACCGGAAACTAGGGATGGACCGATCCGATATTACGTATCGGTATCGGTCCGATACTGACCTAAATTACTGGATCGGATATCGGAGAGAAATAAAAAATGTAATCCAATCCATTAAATATCACAAAAGCACCTCACAAAACTTGCGTCATGGTATAACTCAGCTCATAACCTTAGCACGTCGGAGCAGTATGCGTCATGTGATAGAGCGGCTGTGGCGTGCGAGACCTCTCGGCGGTCTGGTTGAGCATTTGGAGCCTTGCTAACAAACCGGCATTTCATCTCCGAGAACGTTATCCCAGAGAGAAGTAAAGCATTCCCACATTAAGCTTAACAACCGATATATGGAGCGACTGCCTCTTCTCTCTCCCTCTCCTGTTGCTACTTCAATCATGAAACTGCTTTTCTGTCGCGACTCCCGTCTCTCTTGTTTGTTTTTGGCCCACTTTGCACCAGAAAGAGGAAACCAATGGCTGAAAAACCCAGCACATTTAAGCTTGATAAGCTGTTGTTAGAATTTATTTAATAATACTTTCTACACCAGCATCCTTTTCTACATAGCAAGGTTTTGCCAGGGGGCTAGGTAGGGCATTAACAGGGAAAGGGGGGTACAAAGAAATACTTTTCTTTCTTATTCTCATTTAAAATGTCTAGCTTTTAATAAACAATTATCTGAATCTTACACCCAAAGTTTTAATCTGATGTAAAATGTATAGAAGTCCATTACTGTATATAGCAGGGGTCGGCAACCTTTCTGATGATGAGTGCCATCTAAAATTTCCTCAGAAGTCAATGTGCAATATGACTGCAATAACAATAAATTTAACAACGCTCTATATTAACAGTTACACACTATATAGAACAAGTTTATAGAATTATATTTGTTCGCAGATGTTGGCAGCTAACAGTGAATAGTTATCAGCTATTTTGAAACAAAAAAAGACACTTTTTATCCATAACAAGAACTCAAATGAACATCAGAACAGCAAATAAAGAGCAAATTAACTGTTATGGAGTCTGCTCACACAGAGCAAAATACTGTCAATAAGGCCTCTGCAATGTTCTGAAGACAGTTAAACAGATAGTAAACTTGTAGTAATGTCCAGCAGGTGAAAATGCAAGCTCCATGAACACGCACAGCTGTGGATTTCAGCTGCGTTCGTAGTTCTGCAAACTTTGACCCCCACAGAGTCGAGCTTTTCAGTTCAATCAGCTGCATTTCGATGTCCTCTGTGTCCAGCCAGTTAATGTGAGGCAAATACAGCTGCTTGTTAAAGCTTTCTGGTTTGATGAGAAAAGAAAACATTGGTCCATACACCTAAAGTCCCAAAAATGAATTGTGAATTCTGTCTCGAGTCTACGGATGTATCTGTGTATTTCTGTGGTGCTGATGATGCGCTGAGCGTACAGCTCCTGAATCATTTGAAGTGTTGGAATGTGGAAATTCCAACATCGCTTGAAAAAGTGCCAGCTAGCAACGTCCCTCTCACCGGTAGGCTACGTTATTTTTAGCCAATTACAAGTTGAATCTGGTAGTTGGGGTTGTTAGCTAACATACCGTCATTAAGAAGAGGCACAACTAATGTGTCTATGTGAGCTAATTTGTGATGCGCACCACTGGCCCGACCATTTAGTTTTTTAATGCACCTTCTCAGATTAATTCACTGCGTGTCGTGCCCAGGGCTGGACTGGGACAAAAACTTGGCCCGGGCATTTTGACTAGAGACCGACCCACCAGGTATTAAAGGAAAAGCCATAAAGCCTTTGAATGAAAACAAATGTTGTTGTGACAGTGATGTACACTGTCTTGCTGGTATATGTATGATTTCTATACATTTTACATCAGATAAAAACTTTGGTCATAAGATTCAGATAATTAGTTATTAAAAGCTAGACATTTTAAATTAGAATAAGAAAGAAAAGTATTTCTTTGTGCCCCCCTTTCCCTGTTAATGCCCTACCTGGCCCCCTGGCAACACTTTGCTAGACCCGCCCCTGCACAGTTACTGGCTGTCAGCTACTTAGAAAAGCATCCTGGTGTTATTTGTCTCTCAGAAACAGTTCATAACTTCCCTTCAACTCATTCATGTCACCTAAAAAGTAAACCTGTTTCTCCATCACCTGTTCAGCTCTGATGATTCAGTAAGGACCTCTCCTGGTTTCATCTTCATGTTTCCCTCTCACCACATATCCAAACCGAAAAGTGGGCGATAAACAAACAAGAGAGACGGGACTTGCAACAGAAAAGCCGATCAGCTGATCATTGATCAGTTTCATGATTGAAGTAGCAACAGGAGAGGGAGGGGGAGAAAATGAGAGAAGAAGAGGCAGCTGTGCAGCTTAAAGACGCTGAATAACTTCAGCTTTGTGTCTTTTTACATCCTAGCTGAAGTGCGGGACAAACTGTGTTCCTTTTCAGCTCAATACGAAATGCGTAATATTTTCTCTGAATACGGAACGATTCCGTTTTTTACGGGACGGTTGGCAACTCTACTAACTAACCTTATGAATAAAATAAAGTTCACCATCAGTAACATCATAGCACCCACCCAGCTGTATAGAAACTGACTGTATTGTTGTATTATTGTAACTGACTGTAAAAAGTCAGCACAACGAAAATAAACTCCACCTAAATTTGGTTTATATCTGACCCAGATAGACTGCAGGTCATAACTTCTTACCTGAAGTTCAGTTCACCTGACACTCGGACCGGCGGCCGCCTCGGGTCTCTCCTCCTCCTGCCTCCCCATTCCCTCATCCACCTGCTGGCCTCTGTGGAAGCTTAGCCACCACCAAACAACTGAGTTATTTTTATACATCGGCCAGCATCTGGCCAATCCACCACCTTTCATTGTTTATGCCATTACAAAAAACAAAAAAACATAAAAATGAAAAATCACCACCAGTCCAACTATGGTCGTGCCATCAGTTAACCCTTCTGGCACGTGTGCCCAGGGTTGCAGACCCCTGGAATAGAGTATCAGATTAGAGTGGTGTGTCTTATTTGATATATTTTTACCATCATACTGTATCTGTTCTAAATGACAATACAGCTTTAAATTAAGATTTACTGTGCTACATAAAGGTGCCGATACATAGTTTTTGTTTTTTTTTACAGTATAATGTATTATACATTATGTTAAAATGAGAAAATAAATTGTGTGACTCATGCTGTACAGAGTTAAATTAAAACACTTTTTGTACTGCTTTGAGAACTTTATACTTTCATTGATATTTCTTTATTTCTAATCTGTCAGCAGTATTTTTGTTGCATCATGCCGCTCTATATCATATTTGTAAACTATAAATGTGAATCCAATAACACTGAGGTTTATACATATGATACATCATCAAGTCAAACAGCCATTTGATCACTAGGGGGCAGTGCAGGAAGCACAAATGTATATCAACAATAACTGTTGATCGTAAGATTTCCAAATAGACTCTGCTCTATAGAACTGCTTGCATACCTTTATTTCTACTTTCAGTTTTACTTAAATGTCGTGTTCTCAGTGGAAACAGGCTCATGTGTTTTATAGATTTTGGATTTCAATTAAAGTGACCCTTTAAGTCCTGTTTGATCTCAGTGAATTTCAGTGAATTTCACTGTTTATTGAAACTAAATTAATTTGCTGATGTTTAAACAGCTTATTATGTTGAGATTAACAAAGATTATTTGACTTTGAAGTTTTCCCATGTGCCTCAGAAACTGGCCCACTGTGGGGTAACTGAAAGGTTAAAGAAAACAAATATCTGTGAATACAGCTCTCAGAGCTACTTTTAAGGACACACATGTTAGCTAAAAGAGGAAGCAGGAGTTCATCTTGCCTCACATACACTTCTTCTTCAAAGAACTATTTATATTTTCCTCAAGTTCACCGACATCCTGTACAGAAAGTTATGACCATCCTTATGACCAAACCAGAATTTCACCACATGGGAAAGATGTAAAACAAATTCTGTTTGGGTGCAAAAATTCAGCACCTAAACACAAACTTGTGAGGCAAAATGCAAAAAGCCCTTTTAGTTCAACAGGTGTAAAGTCCAAGCCAATAAACAGTGTATACAAAAACTCCAACTGTGAAGAAGGAAACTGAATCCAGCAAGAAAACACATTCTGCAACCAGTCACAATGCCACATCTCCACAGTCTAGCACCAAACTCTATCATGTGAGATGACAATGTTCACTTCCACAGAGAGGATTTATCAAAGTGCCTCCAGCATTTGTGAGTGGAGAGGCTGGAACGGCCTGCCTGCAGTCCTTACCTCAACCCCACTGAAAACTTGTGGGAGCAACTTGGAGAAAATATTCTGTGGACTCGTGAGACAAACTTTTGGAAGCTTTGGAAGTTAATTGGATCCCATTACATCAGGCATAAAACTAACACTGACAAAGAAGAATCTTCCAAAACTCCTCCACAGCAACGTGAAAGATTCATTGCTGATTATCTCAAATACTGGATTGCAGTTAGCGGGAAGACAATTTTTAAGATATGTTGAGATAACTTTTCTTTTCACTGATTTTATTTTAAATCCTTTTAAAACTCAATTTTATATACTTGGTTTATTTTTGTATAATGTCAAAATTGGTTTGATGATATCAAACATATAAATGTGACTAATATACAAAAAAGGAAAAAAACCCTGTAAGGGAACGCATTTAATTTCACAGCACTGCAGAAATAAATAAAAATAGAAGCACAACTGCATCGTAGCACAGAGTTCTGTTTAAAAATTTACATGTGCTATGGTTATCAGACAATAAGAGAAGACAACAAGAGACACACTTCTATCAAAGTAAAACAGGATGGGAACAATATCACATCCAGCAACATTAACTTAACAAGAACAGAAGACAAATGACGATGAGATGATGACAAAGCCAACATGAAGGTGTTGTTAAGATGGAATTATTTGAAGTGCCTTAATTCTATGCTTTATATTAACTGAAATGCCATATAACCATATAGTGTAGTATTAAGTGGACATGGCCCTGAAAATAAAGGCATTAGACTATGTGTCCTTGGGGGGTAGAATGCTGTAGACTCTCGCTCACACTTGCCCGGGAGAAAGTAGATAAGAGGGGACCATCATCTAATGGAAAGTTACTGAAACACTGTTGTTTAGACTAGAGAGGAACCAGCAGATTGATTGTTTGATTTAATTGATTGTTTATTCTGAGAAAGAAAACAGGAATGGGATAGTACACTGTTTTATGATGCATTATACTGCTGATTTATAAGAAATTGTGTTTGCATAGAATAATGGCCTTATTTGTCTGATTAGAAAGAACAAAACATACTGCACAGGAAGTCAAGGTCGTAACTTAGGCTCACTGAGAGAGAGAAAGAATGTGGATGTTTAGGTTTTATGACTTTGGAGGGGGGCTGAAGCTATAAGAATATGAGAAACGGTCAGACACTTCGAGATTTTGCAGGACACCGTCCCTTGCTCATCTCCCGTCCGGACATTTGTAATGCTCAAAGTGTTGTATGGAATAAAGAGATTGTTGATTGAGCATTTATACGCCGAGTGTTGTTCTTCCTTCAGCCCAAAGAACAAAGAATTGGGGTATTCAACAGTGTGCTGGATGGTACATTTTTTTCTGTTTACCTTATTTTTGACTTTTAAACTTTGTATAAATGTTATTATATTATTAATCTTGCTAGCATCCTTTGTATAATCTAAGCTTGGAAAGAAAAGCGGCAAAACTTCTTTAAGTTTCTTGAAGACGTTTCACTTCTCATCCAAGCCTCTTGAGTTCTAAAACCAAATGGTGGAGAATCCCAGATTTTAAGCCCTAGTGGGAGTTGTACTTTAAGAGAATCAGAGACCCACTATTGATCATGTGCCTCATCACATGAGCCGAGGTGTGAAAAGGGGTGTGGGTCATTATCAGCAGAGGTTTCTAGTGAAATCATTGTGAGACCCTGCCTCACCCTATCATGTGACTTACTGAGATAAACTCACCCAAAATGTGAGTGAGCGTTAATACATCTGGGAAGGTGGCAGACAGCTGGTATTGTAAGCCATCCCCCCTGTTCAAGGATGGTCATTCACAGCTGACATAGAATGCTTCTTTTACTCCTCTTTCAAACCATCTGACTTCTCTGTCCAAAATATGAACATTGGCATCCTCGAAAGAGTGACCTTTGTCCTTTAGATGCAGATACACAGCTGAGTTTTGTCCTGTTGACATGGCTCTTCTATATTGTGCCATGTGTTTATGGAGTGGTTGTTTGGTTTCACCAACGTAGACGTCTGAGCAGTTCTTGCTGCACTGTACAGCATACACCATGTTGTTTAGCTTGTGTTTGGGAATTTGGTCCTTAGGATGAACCAGTTTTTATCTGAGTGTATGGCTGCGTATGAAGGACACTGTGATATCATGCTTGGAGAAGACTCTCCCGAGTTTCTCTGATAAACCTGCTACATAAGAGACAACATTGTGGTTCTGTTTGCCTTTCTGTTTCTCCCTAGTTGGTGTCTGACCTAACGGCAAATCTCCTTTTACGAGTTAATGCGGATCGCCCCGTGCGAGGGCTGCACTGCGCGATCCGCGTTAACTCGCTAATGGAGATTTGCTATTGCGTTAATTTCATTTGAACGAGATTAACACTGAAAGAACTAGTTAATTTGTTAGTTCTTATCTTTATTGCTGTTAAAGAAGTAGCAAAATTCAGTCTTTTAGCTAGCACCTTCTTTTCAGGTTCAGTGAGGTTCCTGTATGGAAAGTTCTTCACCCATTTATCTTGACTGTCGTTGGCTGTGGTGTCTTCCTGTTTTTGCCTGTACTGTCTAGGCAGTAGACACAGTTTAATTTACTGTATCAACTAGAAGTTAAATTAAGTTCCATCCAACTTCCATCTCACTGATAACATATTGTACTGCTCAGTTTATTTATTGAGGTAAAAACAGTTTAGTGCTTCTCTTGCAATGATGTTACGAAGTTGTACTAAGTATGACATTTTTAAATTCCAAAACTTGACCTTTGACAGTATAGTCAGCAGCAAGAAACACTAAAGGGTTGCTTTTTTTTTTTTAACGTCCTGATGATTTCCTGTGGTTCTCCTTTAGTTACTTTCTGCTTGGTGGTTTGTTGACCTAAATAATTATTGTCAATGCTTCTGTGAGTGCAAGTAAGAGTGCTCCTTTAATCTATGTACGAGTACAATGTGAATAGCAAAATATCAGTTGAAAAATATGCTTTGCAGGTGTTTTTTGGTCTTTTTGTGACAATATGAACGCATTTTGGAGAAATCAATAATTACAATAAGTATAACTTGGTGGAAACTTTATCGCAAGATATATTGATATGAGTGTATTAAACACATCTAGTCTGTCTTGGTTCTGTTTCTTTAATGGTTGACTGGTTAGAATTGCTTTGCTCTATTAGAATTGCTCAGAACTGTGTCACTTATTTGGAAATATAACCAAATGTGTTTTAGATTTCATGTTTTCAGCAGTCAAACAGTTGATTTTGCTGAATGATCAACTTTAAAATAAAGCTAATGATGAATGTAAAAACATAAAACATGGAAACACGTAACATATCGATTAAGTTTTCAGTAAAAACTATAGATTTCTCTTTGAAGAGGTAACCAAACTGTGTGACTGTCACAGTTTTGTGAGGTGTTCCTTTAAGTTAATAAGAAACACAAAAAAATAACAATGTATGCAGTTCACATACATGCATTGCACATGGAATGAAAAACCACATTGACTTTCAAATTGCTAGTGTTCTCTCACTTCCGTCACATTAACATGACAAGAGACCAGTGAAACCACGACGCTGTTGGCTGATAAAACTGTGCAGCAGTGACAGCAGTTCAGGTATTTAAGTCCCCTCATTATTGTCACTTTTAGTTTAGATTCTAGTCAGTCAGTCATTAATATAAACTGAATGTGGGCAGAAGGAAAACTCAAAAGTGACTTTTAAAAACTTTTTTTCTTTTTCTAACTCTTCACAGCTACATCCTGTTCACAAGGTAGGATGCTCCAGTGTTTTATTCTGAATGCCTGTTTTTGTGGCATGGTTTAGTTAAATTAATACAATTTATTAGTGAGATGCTTCAAAACCATTGTACAGGTCAGCCACTGATTTATTTTTAAATCCTCTACTTTCCATTTGTATAAAAGTTTCTTTCTGTGACTTTTACTGTTATCAGACACCACTGAAAGTTAGACACCCACCAAACAGCTGCTGGGGATTCCTCATCTGATGTTGTGCTGCGTTGTAGCCCCTCTGTTGCTTGTTGAATATCCCCTTGATAATTTCCACTAGTTTATATTTGATCGTAAATGTACACATACTTTTAGAGTGCATCTACTAGCTTGCATGCTTTTGCACTCTTTTGTCTCCTTCACCATGGCCACAGAATACAGGGAGTGCAGAATTATTAGGCAAATGAGTATTTTGTCCACATCATCCTCTTCATGCATGTTGTCTTACTCCAAGCTGTATAGGCTCGAAAGCCTACTACCAATTAAGCATATTAGGTGATGTGCATCTCTGTAATGAGAAGGGGTGTGGTCTAATAACATCAACACCCTATATCAGGTGTGCATAATTATTAGGTAACTTCCTTTCCTTTGGCAAAATGCGTCAAAAGAAGGACTTGACAGGCTCAGAAAAGTCAAAAATAGTGAGATATCTTGCAGAGGGATGCAGCAGTCTTAAAATTGCAAAGCTTCTGAAGCGTGATCATCGAACAATCAAGCGTTTCATTCAAAATAGTCAACAGGGTCGCAAGAAGCGTGTGGAAAAACCAAGGCGCAAAATAACTGCCCATGAACTGAGAAAAGTCAAGCGTGCAGCTGCCAAGATGCCACTTGCCACCAGTTTGGCCATATTTCAGAGCTGCAACATCACTGGAGTGCCCAAAAGCACAAGGTGTGCAATACTCAGAGACATGGCCAAGGTAAGAAAGGCTGAAAGACGACCACCACTGAACAAGACACACAAGCTGAAACGTCAAGACTGGGCCAAGAAATATCTCAAGACTGATTTTTCTAAGGTTTTATGGACTGATGAAATGAGAATGAGTCTTGATGGGCCAGATGGATGGGCCCGTGGCTGGATTGGTAAAGGGCAGAGAGCTCCAGTCCCACTCAGACGCCAGCAAGGTGGAGGTGGAGTACTGGTTTGGGCTGGTATCATCAAAGATGAGCTTGTGGGGCCTTTTCGGGTTGAGGATGGAGTCAAGCTCAACTCCCAGTCCTACTGCCAGTTTCTGGAAGACACCTTCTTCAAGCAGTGGTACAGGAAGAAGTCTGCATCCTTCAAGAAAAACATGATTTTCATGCAGGACAATGCTCCATCACACGCGTCCAAGTACTCCACAGCGTGGCTGGCAAGAAAGGGTATAAAAGAAGAAAAACTAATGACATGGCCTCCTTGTTCACCTGATCTGAACCCCATTGAGAACCTGTGGTCCATCATCAAATGTGAGATTTACAAGGAGGGAAAACAGTACACCTCTCTGAACAGTGTCTGGGAGGCTGTGGTTGCTGCTGCACGCAATGTTGATGGTGAACAGATCAAAACACTGACAGAATCCATGGATGGCAGGCTTTTGAGTGTCCTTGCAAAGAAAGGTGGCTATATTGGTCGCTGATTTGTTTTTGTTTTGTTTTTGAATGTCAGAAATGTATATTTGTGAATGTGGAGATGTTATATTGGTTTCACTGGTAAAAATAAATAATTGAAATGGGTATATATTTGTTTTTTGTTAAGTTGCCTAATAATTATGCACAGTAATAGTCACCTGCACACACAGATATCCCCCTAAAATAGCTAAAACTAAAAACAAACTAAAAACTACTTCCAAAAACATTCAGCTTTGATATTAATGAGTTTTTTGGGTTCACTGAGAACATGGTTGTTGTTCAATAATAAAATTATTCCTCAAAAATACAACTTGCCTAATAATTCTGCACTCCCTGTAAAAAAGCAAAAAATCGAACACTGCTAGCACAGTCATTTTGTGGTTGACCATTGTAGATCTAAAGATAGTTTAACTGCAGGTTGTGAATGTCAGAGAGAAAAGCTGTGAACAAGTTTTGAGTCTTCTTAGTAATTTATCTGTGATTAACACTAGTAATTTGGTCTGTATTATTATTATTAATATTATTATTATTATTATTATTATTATTATTATTATTATTATTATTATTGCTGTCCATATACACAGTATGTGGACAAAGTCTTATGTCTTCATGACATTTAAAAAGCATGTGCATGTTAAGTATCAGTGAAAGTACAGCTGCTGCTAACAAACAGGGATCAGGCAAGTCTGATTTTTCTTCTGTATCCCATTTAAACAGTTGAAGTGTCTCACTTTACATCATTTTCTTCCGGTTTGTACACTGCTGTGAGTGCTGCAGGACCCAAACTGTAGTTACGACTTAATATTCAAGCAGAATAGAACCTGCCTTTTTCCTCTCATCTATTAATGAATCATATCATTAATTATGTTCATTTGCAGATTAACTTAAAGTATGAGAATCCTGCAGTAGTCCTGGTTCACAACTGTTACTGCAAAAAGGTTCAACAGCTGTCAGTTATGACATTACACCTGAGTTTTACAGCGTCATCTGCTAACACAGGACAAGAAGGCAGGATGGTGCAGGCGTCTCTCATTTATGCAATCAGATTCGTACAAAAGGGAACAATTTGGCTGGTCTGTTTTAGAGGAATTAACCAGTGGCGTATCACTGTAAGTTTCCTCTGTGGAAGTGAAAATGAATGAAAAAGGTCAACATCAGACGCCAAGTTAAGAGAACTGATCAACAGAGAGAGACAAACCATAGCTGTGATGTCATCTTGTTTTAAGATGTTGAGACAATGCTGATAAAAAATTGATTTATTTTCTTATTTCTGACCATTGTATTTAAATAATAAATCTGATTTTACTGTCAAATCAGGTCTAAGATAAAAATTGAACTACAGTCACGTATCATCTATCCCAAGATGATAAATGTAAATTAAGTATTCATTACATCTAGTTTGTGAAACAAAGAAATCCCTCGCTTCAGTTTAACCATCACAGTTAGCTGTTTCCTGTGTCTGTGTTCACAACAAAGCTCAGAACCACAGAGTAAAATTATTTATAGATCTGTGCTGAGGGTGAGCTGGAAGATCAGACTCAAGCAAAAAGCAACCCAAAAGTTTACTTTTATGAAACATGATAAAAAGAGAGAAAAATTGTATTTTTCTCATGAGAAAACGAACAAACTGGCTGCGTCTGTCTGCACATCTGACAGTGTGATGTTAAAAAGATGGAAATCAGATCAGTCTCCAACTAAAAGTCAGCTGAAACAGACTCTACAGTAGTCATCAGAAGGCAGGCTACATTATGAGTTTTAGTATTGCTTATTAGAGCTGTCCTCTTAAAATAATGCCAAGAAAAATGCCATCAAAGTTCACTCCACTGCTTAAAAACAGATATTGACCTCAATCTTGTCACAGGGGTTATAAATGACAGTCTATGTTTCTTTGGATCTCTCATCTAGAGCAGGTCAGCTACTAATACCTTGGGCAAGGTACTGTTACATAAATATAGACTTGGCTTTAAGTCTATATTTTGCCCCCTGCTAGTACTGCAACTTCTGCATGTGTGTCCGTTTCATGCTCAGGAGAGGCAAAGCGTCACATCTGCATGGTGGATCAGTGTGTCTGTCGCATGCTTTGTTGTGATATCGGATGCACTTTAATGGAGAAAAAAGGGCTTATTTGAGTGAGTGTTTGAATAATTGAGATTTGTTGTATAAAGTGCTTTGAGTCCTCAGGTCACTTTATAGGCAGGGGAGAGTAGCACCTCAAATCTTATTTACACTAAGGGTAACTGATTTTTCTTCAAAGTAGAACACTTTGAGATCGATCATCTTTGGATCAGAGTACTACAGGACTGTGATGATGGGGAATACTTTGCTGGCATTATTCTGTAAGTAAACTGAATTTCTCTGTTTCTGTGTCATTTAAGGAAGAATATTTGTAACTGTTTCTCTGAGAGTTTGATTGTATCCAGTTGGTGTTTTTTGTTTGTTTTGTTTTCTTTATTAATTAATTTTTTTAATTGGTAGGATTGTTTATGCAAAATATTACCTAGTTCTTTGACTTAGTTTAAACACTTTTGCACTATTGCAGTAATTAAACTTACTACATTTGCATTTTTTTTTTTACGTTACTCTGTTGGAGTTTCTTTTAAGTATTTCTTATTTGACAAATTTCTTGTCAATTATGTTTTTGTCATGTATCCAGCCTATTTATTAGGTCATTGTAAATGAGTACAAACATGTTGATGGGACAAGAACTGTGGTACCTAAAAAATCATAGTTTTTGCCAACAGTTCATGATTTTGATTTTCTGAAGTTGATAATGTCATGATATTAATCTTCTGTTTTAGTGCTCAGTGCATTCTTTTCTGGAACTGCTGACGGTAAGAAATTTTGTTCTTTGCAGTATTTACTAGTATTTAAAATTTACAATACAAACAGTTACAATATTTTTCTTTATTGTTACTTTGTTACTTTAAAAAGTCTCTGAAGCCTAGAACTCAAATTCCAGAAAAGTCAGGACATTCTTTAAATTTGAACAAAATGAAAACTAAATACATCAAAACACATGAACCATTCTTTTATTCACAAAAAGACATAAATAAAATAACAAATGTTCAAATTGAGAAACTTTCCAATTTTAAGCACAAATTTAGCTCATTTTAAATTTGATGCTTGCTACAGGTCTCAAAAAGGTTGGCACAGGCACAACAAATGGCTTCACCTGATAAAAAAAAAACATCTAGCAATTAATTTAGGTTAAATGATATCTTCTCCAACATGATTAGCTGCAAAAGAGAAGTCTTTGAAAGGGAGAGTCTCTCAGAAGTAAAGATCAGCAGAGGCTCTTCAGCCTGTGAAAGCATGCGTAACATTGTGTGTGAAGTATTCCACAATGTCAAAATGCAGAGGCTTCGCAACTTTCATCATCCACAGTGTATAACATCATCAAACATTGTCAAAAGATTCATTAGATATTTCTGGATGCCTGTGGTCTTCAGATGACACTGCATTACTCATTGGCATGTCACTGACATTACTAAATGGGCACAGGAACACTTCCAGAAACCACTGCCAGTTAACACAATCCACCATGTCATCTAGAGGATGCCATTTGAAGCTCTATGATACAAAAAGCCACATTTGAACATGTTCCTGAAGCCCTGTTGTGTCCTGCGGGAGACGACTCATTTGAAATGGAGCGTTACAAAGTGGGGAAGTGTTCTATGGTCAGACGAGTCCAAATGGATATTCTTTTTGGTAATTAGTGACTCCACATCCTCAGGGCTAGAGAGGAGGGAGACCTTCCAGTGTGTTTTCAGCATTCAGTTCAAAACCTAGCATCTCTGATGGTATGGGAGTGGATAAGTGCATACAGTATGGGCAGCTTGCATGTTTTGGAAGGAAATATTAATTGCTGAAAGATATATAAAATTTTAGAACAACATATATTCCCCTCTAGACAACGTCTATTTCAGGTAAGGCCTTGTTTATTTCAGTAGAACAATACAAAACCACATACTGCACCTATTAGAAGAGCATGGCTTCACGTGAAAAGAGTCCATGGGTGCTGGATTGGCCTACCTGCTGTCAAAATCTTTCACCTACACAGAACTTTTCGCACATCATTAAATGAAAAATACACCAAAGAAGACCATAAACTCTTCAGCAGCTGCAAATTCATGTCAGGCATAGCATAAACCAAACTCCAACTCTCAAACTCCAGAAGATCATAACCTCAATGGCCAGATGTCTTCAAATTGTTTGGAAATGAAAAGGAGATGCTGTAGATTGAAAATGACAGATTAACCAACTGAATTACACATTTGCCTTTTTCCTGGCAGTGTTGTCTTTATTTTGGTGTTGAACCCACATAGCAAAATTGGTATGGCCCCAATCTGGCCCACACAATGTGCTTACACATGGCCTGGGTGTCAGTCTGCATGTCAAGTGTGAATGTGTGTGAATGTAGTTAGAAAGCACTCAGTCTAGAGAAAGTGTGTTATTGGGTGAATGTGGCATGTTGTATAGAGCACTTTGAGGAATCCAACAGAGTAGAAAAGCGCTATATAAGAATCAGTCCATTCACTGCGAACAGAGATTCGTCATGTTACTTTTGCACTATCCCACATAGCAAAATTGGTATGGTCCAGATCTGGCCCACACAATGTGCTTACACATGGCCCACACACCTCAAAGAGTGATGGCCCTTTGGTGGTCCATATCAGGTTTGCCAGAGGTGGCCCACACATGAGCCAGCACAGGACCACCAGTGTGTCTGCAACTGGCCTTGTGCTGGCCTGTGTGTGGGCCACCTTTGACATGCAGACTGACACCCAGTGGCAAAGATGCGGAAATCGTCACCAGGTTTTGGATAAAGTGTACACTCACAAACCTGTCAAATCTGCATTTGAAACGTTGGCTACTATAGCAGTATAGTATTGCAACATGGCATTTGGGTCTTCTAACTAAAATAGGAAAATAGGAACATGAATACCCTATGACAGCAAACCACAATCGGGCCAGATGTGGCATGCCATCACATAGACAGTGCAATCTCAAATTCAAATTCAAATTCAAATTTTATTTGTCACACACACACAGCCATACACAGTATGACATAGGGTGAAATGCTTGTAGCTGTACAATGCCCGACCATTAAATGACAGAAAAAAGTTTTACAGTATTTACAATTTACAGGTTACTACAAAATTTACAAATTAAATTTACAGTAGAAAATGTGCAAATAGCAGAAAGAGATTATAAAGATTATAAATTATAGGAAATGTGTGGTGGTGCATGTGTTAATGTGATGTGTGTGAGAGTCCAGTCCTACACCTGGTTCAGGGCCTGAATAGCCTGGGGGAAGAAGCTCCTCCTCATTCTCTCTGTTTTGGCCTTAAGGGAGCGGAAGCGCTTCCCAGACCTCAACAGTGAGAAAAGTCCATTGTTGGGATGGGAGAGGTCCATCATAATCTTCCTAGCTTTGGACTTGCACCGCTTGGTGTAGATGGACAGCAGGTCAGGGAGCTCTGATTGAATGATGCGTTCGGCCGAGCGCACCACTCTTTGCAGATCTCGTCTGTCCTGCTTGGTGCTGTTCCCAAACCAGGTGCAGATGTTTCCCGTCAGGATGCTCTCGATGGTGCAGGAGTAAAAGTTCTTGAGCACCTTCAGTGGCAGATGGAAGTCTCTAAGTCTTCTGAGGAAGAAGAGACGCTGACGGGCTTTCTTAACCAGGGTGTTGATGTGACAGGACCATGACAGGTCCTGAGTGATGTGGACACCCAGGTATCGGAAACTGTCCACTCTCTCCACTGGCGTGCCACTGATGATGAGGGGTTTGTAATTCCTCGCCTGCTTTGTAGTGAAGTCCACGATCAGCTCCTTAGTCTTGCTGATGTTTAGGAGGAGGTTATTCTCCTGGCACCAGGTCTCCAGGTTCCTAATCTCCTCCAGGTAGGCCGTCTCGATGTTGTCGGAGATCAGGCCTACAACAACAGTGTCGTCAGCAAACTTGACAATGGAGGTGGTGTCTGATGTGGCTACACAGTCATAAGTGTACAGTGAGTACAGCAGGGGGCTTTAAACACAGCCCTGAGGCACTCCAGTGCTGAGTGAGATGGAGGGGGAGACTTGTTTTCCCACCCTCACTGATTGGGGTCTGTCTGTGAGGAAGTTGAGGATCCACTGACTCAGTGCTGAGCTGAGTCCTAGATCCGTCAACTTGGTGAAAAGCTTAGAGGGAATTATTGTGTTGAATGCTGAACTGTAGTCCACGAACAGCATCCTAACATAATTCCCTCTGCCAGTGTCCAGGTGACTCAGGGATGTGTGGAGCAGGCGAGATATGGCATCGTCTGTGGAACGATTAGTCTGGTAAGCAAACTGAAGTGAGTCGATGGTGGCAGGAAGTGAAGAAGTGATGTGATCTCTCATCAGTCTTTCAAAACACTTCATCACAATTGAAGTCAGTGCTACTGGACGGTAGTCATTGTGGCAAGCGGGCTGTTGTTTCTTTGGAACAGCAACAATAATGGACTGTTTGAAGCACGTGGGAACCACTGCTTGGGCCAAGGAAAGGTTGAAGATCTCCGTGAACACCGGTGCTAGCTGGTCAGCACAGGCTCTCAGGACCCGGCCAGGGATTGCATCTGGTCCTGCTGCCTTCCTGGTGTTCACCCTCCTGAAGGTGTTCCTCACGGCATGCTCTGTGATGATGAATGCATTGTCTTCACTGGTGCACTCCGAGCGCGCGCAGCCGTTTGTTGTTTTAATTGCTGCGGCGTCAAAGCGAGCATAAAACGTGTTCAGCTCATCAGCTAGTGAAGCATCGGCATTCATCATTGAAGAAGCTGGTCGTTTATAGTCCGTTATAGTCCGCAGTCCTTTCCACAGGCTCCTAGAGTCGCACTGTCGTAGCTGTGACTCTAGTTTTTCCCCATAGCTCCGCTTTGCCTTTCTGACTGCGCTGCGCACGTTGTAGGATGCAGCCTTGTATAGGTCCATATTACCGGAGACGAGCCCTTCATTGTAGGCAGCGGTGCGTGATCTCAGAGCGTCGCGGATGTTTTTATCCACCCACGGCTTCTGGTTGGGAAACGTTCGGATGATAGTTCTTTCTGCTGTGTCGTCCGCTAGTTTCCCGATAAATCCCACAACTGCTTCCGTAAACATGTTGATGTCATCAGAGCTGCACCGAAACATGTCCCAGTCTGCGTCATCCAGTGCGTCCTGCAGCGCGGCCATTGATTGGTCTGTCCAGCGAGCGACCTCCCTCCTGATTGGTGGTTGCTGCTTTAGCCTTTGTTTGTAGGCAGGCATGAGGAAGATGGCGGCATGGTCCGATTTTCCAAATGCCGGCAGGGGCTGAGCCTTGTAACAGTTCTTGAACGGGGTGTAGCAGTGGTCTTATGTCCTAGTGCCCCGGGTGGGGCAGTTGATGTGCTGGTGAAGGTTGTGGAATGTCCGTTTGAGATTCACTCTGTTAAAATCTCCCATAACAATGAGTGCGGCATCTTGGTGAAGTGTTTGTTGATGTGTGAGAGCCTCATGCAGCTCACATAAGGCAGTGTCCGAGTCCGCGTGAGGCGGAATGTAAACAATGCAGGCAATGACCGCAGTGAATTCCCGAGGGAGATAGAAAGGGCGACATTTAACGATCAAAAGTTCCAGATTGGGCGAGCAAGAGCGTGTGAGTGGGGAGATGTTTGTGCTGTCACACCATCTGTTGTTCACCATCAAACACACTCCACCACCTCTTTTCTTGCCTGACTCCATTGTCCTGTCCATGCGCTAAACCGAAAAGAACCCCGCTGGCTGCACAGCGTGGTCTGATATCGCTGGGTTCAGCCAAGTCTCGGTGAAGCAGAGGAGGTTGCAGTCCCGAATGTCTCTCTGGAACTGTCTCTCTGGAACTTGATTCTGGCTCTGAGGTCATCAAGCTTGTTCTCGATGGATTGAACATTGGCTAGCAGGAAACTGGGCATGGGTGTGCGGTGTGCGCGAGCCCGTAGCCTGTTCCTGATGCCGGCTCGTTTCCCTCGAGGCCGTCGCTTAGGGTCGCGTCCTTTGTTCTCTCTCAGGATCTCCTTTGGCCAGGTTGGGTCCGGAGTTAAACATGGTGAAATGTTCGTGTATTGTAGACCAATAGAAACCAGAGTGTCTCTACTGTAGCGAATTTGTGTGTTTTGCATGAGACCCATGCAAGATTATGGCAGATATAGCAAAAAGTGGTGAAAAACCGCAAAAAGTGGAGAAGTTGGGGCAGAGCATCCAGCATGGCAGCCGACCTCACCGGTGCCATTTGATAAACAAACAATCTATGCCAGGCCTTGCCCTCATCTGGATGACAAACATCTTATCGTGCCAGAAGTCAGCCAGCAGTGCCGGCTTGATACCAGATCCGGGCCAGACCTGCTTGCTATGTGGGTTGAGGGATGGCTGCAATCACAGCATTGTAAGATAGTGAAAGATGTACCCTCAGGCCCCCTCCTCGATTTAGAGATGGTCTTTCCCTTTTCACGTAAATGGCCTCCTTGACTCCACTCTCAAACCAGCGTTCCTCCCTGTCCAGGATGTGTACATCCTCATCATTGAAAGAGTGTCCACTGGCCTGTAGGTGTAAATAGACTGCAGAGTCCTGGCCTGACGAGGTAGCTCTTCTGTGTCGTGCCATCCGCTTTGCCAAAGGTTGTTTGGTTCCCGGATGTATACATCCTGGCAATCCTCCTGGCACTTAACAGCGTACATTATGTTACTCTGTTTGTGTCGGGGGACCCGATCTTTGGGGTACCCCAATTTTTGGGGGCTGGTAATAAATCAAAGGGGAATTTGATTTGTAACATGTCCGATTTGCAATTACTCATTTCTACTAAATGACTTAGTGAATGTTTAAAGTGTCGTCAGTACTGTAAGAAAAAATAAACAATTCCTAAGACAATTGACAGTCTAATGTACTTTGAACTGTAAATTAATTGCAGATAAACCCAGGGCCACACTGACAGCAGGAACAACAATCATACCAGTAGGGGGCAGTGTGACACTGACCTGCTCTGTGCAGAGCTCTGATGGATGGAAATATGAGTGGTTCAGACGAACCCAAAGAACCTCTGAAGTTCCAATCAGAGATCAACAAAACAGAGATATCAGAGTATCTCAAGGAGGAATCTACCGCTGCAGAGGAACAAGGAGAAACCCAGTTTACTACACTGATAAAAGTGATGATGTCACCATTGAGAAAACTCGTAAGTTCAGTAATTTAGTTTGAAATATACATTCACTCATGATTATCAAACATACAATGTGAAGTTTTCTGTGTTGATTTCATATTTCTATTTGTATCTCAACTGTTAATATGTGTAAAAAGTTTCCAATAAAGTTGTTGTAAAACAACAACCCAACTGGCCTCAGATATTCAGAGGTGAGACGATCACTCTGACATGTGAGGTGCAGGAAGGAGGTGAAACCACTGAGTGGGAGTATGAATGGAGAGGACCCAGGACATCCAAATGGTTGACGCGCAAGGATGGTTGGACATTCATAGTTTCTGAGTCCAGCAGTGGAGACTACATGTGTAGGAGTCGACGCAGAGATGATTCACATTCTTCAACAGAGTGGAGTGAAGCCTTCACATTGTCAGTATCAAGTAAGTCATGTTTGCTATGTGATCTCCATTTGACAAATGTCATAATGGTCAGCACAGGATGAATTCAATGGTCTACAAAGCATGTTCCATTGTTAGTCAGACAAAGAGCTGCAGCTGATAGTAGCCTCATTGTAGACAGTTTGTCACCACTTTGTTCTTTATAATAAATCACATGTATCTCTCTTTTTCTTCCTTTTTCATAACTGCAGACAAACCCACACTGACAGCAGGAACAACAATCATACCAGTAGGGGGCAGTGTGACACTGACCTGCTCTGTGCAGAGCTCTGCTCAATGGAAATATGAGTGGTTCAGACGAACCCAAAGAACCAATGAAGTTCACATCAGAGATCAACAAAACAGAGATATCAGAGTATCTCAAGGAGGAATCTACCGCTGCAGAGGAACAAGGAGAAACCCAGTTTACTACACTTATATAAGTGATGATGTCACCATTGAGATAACCTGTGAGTTCAGTCATTTAGTTTGAAATATACATTCACTCATGATTATCAAACATACAATGTGAAGTTTTCTGTGTTGATTTCATGTTTCTATTTGTATCTCAACTGTTAATATGTGTAAACAGTTTCCAATAAAGTTGTTGTAAAACAACAACCCAACTGGCCTCAGATATTCAGAGGTGAGACGATCACTCTGACATGTGAGGTGCAGGAAGGAGGTGAAACCACTGAGTGGGAGTATGAATGGAGAGGACCCAGGACATCCAAACGGTTGACGCGCAATGATGATTGGACATTCATAGTTTCTGAGTCCAGCAGTGGAGACTACATGTGTAAGAGTCGACGCAGAGATGACTCATATTCTTCAACAGAGTGGAGTGAAGCCTTCACATTGTCAGTATCAAGTAAGTCATGTTTGTTGTGTGATCTCCATTTGACAAATGTCATAATGGTCAGCACAGGATGAATTCAATGGTCTACAAAGCATGTTCCATTGTTAGTCAGACAAAGAGCTGCAGCTGATAGTTGTCTCATTGTAGACAGTTTGTCTCCACTTTGCTCTTTATAATAAATCACATGTATCTCTCTTTTTCTTCCTTTTTCATAACTGCAGATAAACCCAGGGCCACACTGGCAGCAGGAACAACAATCATACCAGTAGGGGGCAGTGTGACACTGACCTGCTCTGTGCAGCGCTTTGATGGATGGAAATATGAGTGGTTCAGACGAACCCAAAAAACCTATGAAGGTCAAATCAGAGGTCAACAAAACAGAGATATCAGAGTATCTCAAGGAGGAATCTACCGCTGCAGAGGAACAAGAGGAAACCCAGTTTACTACACTGATAAAAGTGATGTTGTCACCATTGAGAAAACCAGTGAGTTCAGTCATTTAGTTTGAAATATACATTCACTCATGATTATCAAACATACAATGTGAAGTTTTCTGTGTTGATTTCATGTTTCTATTTGTATCTCAACTGTTAATATGTGTAAACAGTTTCCAATAAAGTTGTTGTAAAACAACAACCCAACTGGCCTCAGATATTCAGAGGTGAGACGATCACTCTGACATGTGAGGTGCAGGAAGGAGGTGAAACCACTGAGTGGGAGTATGAATGGAGAGGACCCAGGACATCCAAACGGTTGACGTGGAATGATGATTGGACAGTCATAGTTTCTGAGTCCAGCAGTGGAGACTACATGTGTAAGAGTCGACGCAGAGATGACTCATATTCTTCAACAGAGTGGAGTGAAGCCTTCACATTGTCAGGATCAAGTAAGTCATGTTTGTTGTGTGATCTCCATTTGACAAATGTCATAATGGTCAGCACAGGATGAATTCAATGGTCTACAAAGCATGTTCCATTGTTAGTCAGACAAAGAGCTGCAGCTGATAGTAGCCTCATTGTAGACAGTTTGTCACCACTTTGTGTCATCAACTTTCAGCTGGTATAGAGACGGCATTGCTGACCTGCTGCTCCATCACCTGAGTACAATAATGACAGAAATAAATAGGGTAAAAATATAGTATAGTATCTGCACTTTATGCCCCACCATCAATTACATGACGTGGCTGACATCCAGAAATCCTCTCAGTGGCTGGACAAAGCTGGACCAAAAGACAGCACAGAGCCACTAATCATGGCAGCAGAGGAACAAGCGCTGAGCACAAGATTCATAGTTCCTGGGGTCTATCACACCAGACAAGACCCCTGGTGCAGGCTGTGTAATGATGCCCAATCCAGCACATAACAGCAGGGTGCAGGATGCTAGCAGGCAGGGCATACATGGAATTCTTATTCAATTTAAGTTCTTTATTGTCCCACAAGGGGAATGCCATAACCAAGTGGCCGGCATAGTATATAGAAACATCTTTGCCAAGTATGGCCTGGAAGTTCCAAGCTCAAAATGGGAGAACCCCCATAGGGTGATCTAGAATTACAGAGTTAAGATCCCATGGGACTTCAAGATACTGACGCACAAAATGGTGATGGCTAACCAACCGGACCTAGTGTTGTAGACAAGCAAAGGAAGATGGTCGTAGTGATAGACGTAGCAATACCGAATGACAGCAACACCAGAAAGGAGGAACATGAGAAGCTCGAGAAGTACCAAGGGCTCAGAAAAGAGCTCAACAAGATGTGGAAGGTGAAAGTAACAGTGGCCCCAGTGGTAATTGGAGCACTAGGTGCAGTGACCCCCGAGCTAGGCAAGTGGCTCCAGCAGATCCCGGGAACAGCATCTGAGATCTCTGTCGAGAAGAGTGCAGTCCTAGGAACAGCAAAAATATTGGGCAAAACCCTCAAGTTCCCAGGCCTCTGATTGAGGACCCGATCTTGAAGGATAGACCGCCCGCAGGGGTGAGATGGAAAATAATGTAAAATAGGCTGGCAATCCTCCAAAAGTTGATTCTGTTCATCTGGACGTAGCTTTTTCAGTGGGAGAAACACTTCGTCACTCATCCAAGTGACTTTTTCAGTCTCAGCTGACTGCAGGTTTCCCCAATCTTATAAACAGTTCATTTGCATAATGACTGAAACCAGCCCACTGAAGGAACAATGGGCTCGGAGGTCACCTTCATCATAATTATGCAAATTCTGACCATTGATCAAAAACCACTGATCAAGGCCCACTGATCAATGTCCATGAGTACCATTCACAGAGAGTTGGGGGATGGCTGCAACCACAGCATTGTAAGATGGTGAAAGATGTACCCTTAGGCCCCCTCCTCGATTTAGAGATGGTCTTTCCCTTTTCACGTAAATGGCCTCCTTGACTCCACTCTCAAACCAGCGTTCCTCCCTGTCCAGGATGTGTACATCCTCATCATTGAAAGAGTGTCCACTGGCCTGTAGGTGTAAATAGACTGCAGAGTCCTGGCCTGACGAGGTAGCTCTTCTGTGTTGTGCCATCCGCTTTGCCAAAGGTTGTTTGGTTCCCCGATGTATACATCCTGGCAATCCTCCTGGCACTTAACAGCGTACACTATGTTACTCTGTTTGTGTCGGGGGACCCGATCTTTGGGGTACCCCAATTTTTGGGGGCTGGTAATAAATCAAAGGGGAATTTGATTTGTAACATAGTCTAATATATCCGATTTGCAATTACTCATTTCTACTAAACGACTTAGTGAATGTTTAAAGTGTCGTCAGTACTGTAAGAAAAAATAAACAATTCCTAAGACAATTGACAGTCTAATGTACTTTGAACTGTAAATTAATGGCAGATATACCCAGGGCCACACTGACAGCAGGAACAACAATCATACCAGTAGGGGGCAGTGTGACACTGACCTGCTCTGTGCAGAGCTCTGATGGATGGAAATATGAGTGGTTCAGACGAACCCAAAGAACCTCTGAAGTTCCAATCAGAGATCAACAAAACAGAGATATCAGAGTATCTCAAGGAGGAATCTACTGCTGCAGAGGAACAAGAGGAAACCCAGTTTACTACACTTATGAAAGTTATGAGACCATTGAGATAACCTGTGAGTTCAGTAATTTAGTTTGAAATATACATTCACTCATGATTATCAAACATACAATTTGAAGTTTTCTGTGTTGATTTCATATTTCTATTTGTATCTCAACTGTTAATATGTGTAAACAGTTTCCAATAAAGTTGTTGTAAAACAACGACCCAACTGGCCTCAGATATTCAGAGGTGAGACGATCACTCTGACATGTGAGGTGCAGGAAGGAGGTGAAACCACTGAGTGGGAGTATGAATGGAGAGGACCCAGGACACCCACACAGTGGACACACAATAATGATGTGACATTCATAGTTTCTGAGTCCAGCAGTGGAGACTACATGTGTAAGAGTCGACGCAGAGATGACTCATATTCTTCAACAGAGTGGAGTGAAGCCTTCACATTGTCAGTATCAAGTAAGTCATGTTTGTTGTGTGATCTCCATTTGACAAATGTCATAATGGTCAGCACAGGATGAATTCAATGGTCTACAAAGCATGTTCCATTGTTAGTCAGACAAAGAGCTGCAGCTGATAGTAGCCTCATTGTAGACAGTTTGTCACCACTTTGTGTCATCAACTTTCAGCTGGTATAAAGAAA
Organism: Oreochromis niloticus; assembly: GCF_001858045.2. Classification (NCBI taxonomy): domain Eukaryota; kingdom Metazoa; phylum Chordata; class Actinopteri; order Cichliformes; family Cichlidae; genus Oreochromis; species Oreochromis niloticus. The sequence goes on from NC_031967.2 coordinate 25,767,125, forward strand.
CAACAACCCAACCAGGCCTCAGATATCCACAGGTGATGATGAGTTCAATGGCCTACAAAGCATGTTACACTGTAGGTGTGTTTTTAAACGAGATCCAAGAACAGCGAGTGAAGGAGCCTGTCTGATGTGCAACGGCAAATTTTTCCACAAATATGGAACCGAGTCATAGTTAATTTAACCTGGAAATAGAAACAGTTTGTAAAAATGTGTTTTTATTAGTACATGTTGAGATATTTGACATGTTTAGATAGTCTCACTCTTAAAGTTCATCATAAATATTTGTGAGTCAACATTTTAGTGACATTGAATTCAGAGTTAAGAGACGAAACATTGAGAGAAAATCTTTGTTGAACAGATAAACCCCGTCCTGTCCTCACTGTGTCTCCATCATGGCTGAGTCCTGGAGCCTCAGTAACTCTGAACTGTGAGGTTGAACATCCGTCTGCAGGATGGAGCTTCTACTGGTATAAAGCTGTTCCTGATCTATCAGAGAAATCCTCCAGTTATGAGCTGCTACCTGATGGCAGTGGGACTGCACAGGACTCCTACATCATTCATGGACAGACACACACAGCAGGATATGTGTGCAGAGCTGGAAGAGGAGACCCAGAGTATCACACTGATCACAGTCAACCAAAGTTTGTCTGGTCTGCAGGTCAGTTTGATTCTCTTATAACCAGTGCAGCTGTTTTTTACCTCCAAAGGTCACCCAAAGGAAAATTGAATCTTTTCATTTCTGATTGTGATTAATGTCTTTATTTAAAACTTGTTTAATGTTTAGCTCCGTGGAATAAGTAGGCGAACCTATGCCGTATGGCTAGGCACCAGTCCGACCTGTGGCCCTTTGCTGCTTGTCTTTCCCTTTCACTCTCCTACTTTCACTTTCCTGTCTCTCTACACTGTCACTATCAAAAAAATAAAGAAACTTTGTTAACTAGTTAACGGCTCTGACAAATATGAGGAAAACACTGACAGATAAGGAGAGGTAATTGTTGCCATTAAAAAAAAAATCCTAACATCTGTGATCTTTGTCTCTTCACTGCATGTTGTTTCCAGATGTTCATTCAGCAGCGTCTCTCACAGTGAGTCCTGACAGAGTGCAACACTTCACCTCTGACTCTGTCTCACTGACCTGTGAGGGAAACTTCACTGAGTGGAGAGTGAGGAAGTTCTCTGAGGACGGCCGACTGTACTCTGACTGTAGGAGAATGACTGGATCCACATGTAACATCAACACATCAAAGTCAGATACTGCAGTGTACTGGTGTGAGTCTGGATCAGGAGAGTTCAGCAGTGCAGTCAACATCACTGTACAGAGTATGTTATTATACATTCATCATGTTCTTTTGGTCGTTTTTTCCCCCGTTTATGTTATTTATTACCTCACAGTGTTTCCCCACTACACTGCTGTATAAAAGTAAATCTGTCAGGAAAAGACAAAAAGTGGGACATTTAGGCAATTTTAAGTCTTATTTTAGCTCGACCTTTATCGGTGAAGAAACAGTAAATGTCATGAAAAAAAGGAAAATACTTTTTCATAAATCTGCTAGAGTTGGGTTCTCCATGGCATAGAGTTTTCAGAGTACCAAATATTCCTTTTTAACATATATACTAAAAAAAAAAAAAATTAATAAAAAGAAAATTGTAAACTCAACAGAAACCCAGCAAATCAGAGTACATCTAAAATAAGACATCATGTTCGTCTTTTCCTGTGTGGCTGTGTTTGATCTGTGCTACTGCATAAACAGAAGCAGCTGGTGAGTAGACAGATTTGATTTGGAAACAGCCCGTGTCTTATGAGATTAACGTTTCATGTCTAAGGCACTATATTTTTATAGTTCATATGTGTATTTGGTAAGAAAAAGTTCCCTTTAGGAAATGTACAGTAGTTCTTCAACTCAACACAACCCTAACCTTCAGAAACCTTCAAAAAGCAGAAGGTCACCAAAATCACATCTGCTTTTTTTTTAATGAAGGTTACCAGCTAACAGGAACATTTTGATTGTATCACAGATGATGGTAATGTTCCTATCCTGGTGAGTCCTGTTCATCCTGTGACTGAGGGAGCTTCTGTTAGTCTGAGCTGCAGTTTGAGAACACAAAAAATACTTTCCAATGTGTTTTTCTATCACAATGACAAACTTATTCAAAATGATCCCCGAGGGGAGCTGAAGATCTCTGCAGTGTCAAAGTCTGATGAAGGTTTCTACAAGTGTCAGTACTCAGGAGGAGAGTCAGCACAGAGCTGGATGTCAGTTAAAGGTGAGCAGGATCAAAACGTGATGGAATTATGTAAATGATTATCATAGCCACCATAAAGCATATTGGTAACACTTTATAATAAGTGCACACTATTAAGCATTAGTTAATCATCTGTTAAGCATTAGTTAATGGTTACTTAATTCTCTCTACAGCATCTACAAAGTATTTCTCATAATCAGTTAATAGTTTACAAGCACTGATTTAAACACTTTATTCATGATTAATAAGCTAATGTACAACACTTTTTATTAATTATGTTTTCATGTTCTAAAACTCATTGATTAATCATTTATAAACACTACTCTGCATCAGTTACAAACCACTCATTTCAGGATGTTCAGTGGTATACAAAATCATTGGTAAAAGGTAAGTAGATGGTTAACATACCCTACATAATACTATAAACTCTACATGTACTACACATAGTAGTTTCATACTAGATGTTTTATAAACACTGAATATCAGGGTTATATCAGTCAGCTGCTATAGCTTAACAGATGTCTTACAATACATTTATAACTGTCACTTAAAGGCTGCCAAAGCTGTAACTCACTATTGGCCAACTTCTTTTTCGATAGATTATCTATAAATACTCATAAATACCTTAATAAACTTATTTAGGAAGTTACAAACCATTTGCTACTTGTTAGTAAAGTATCTTGAGTGAGCCCATCTAAAGTGGGGACCATATATACCTTACAACCTATTTATAGATGTGAAAGTTTTTAAAGTACATTGTAACAAAAAATAAATGACAACACACAGGGTAGATCCACAATGCACTGTATTTTTAAGATGCCAATCACAAAAACATGAGAACAATGCTTACAGATTGGACACACAAATATAAAAAGTATCATAAACTATCAGCTAATATTTGAGGTAATACAGAACACAGCTGGATGCAAACTATATGACCTGTAGCTCTTTACATAAAGTTTTCAAATAACATTTTCAAAAAGAAAAAAAAAAGCAGTAGCAACATTAACTTTTAGAATTATCTGTATTTTTTGGAAATGTCATATATCAGTCTCCCCAATGTACCATTTTTGTGCTAGAGCCACTCGTTCCACTCAATAACTGTAAGGTGTTCTGACAGTAGTCTATCATTTCTGTTACCCCTGAGTCTCCAGATTTGCTCCTTGTAAGACCTCCAGGCTCTCTCCAGATGTTGGGTATGGGCACCTGTACGAGGGTCAACATACCACCTGCTGTGGTTAACAGTATGGTGTTCATACCCTAAATTTGGGAGTACACAATAGGCCCGCCATTCATCACTTATCACTGAGGAACCAATCCGGACATGAAGGGTAATCGCAGGAACAAGATGTCTTCGAGATCTTTTCTCCACAAGTCGCAAGATAGGCCTTGTTTTCCCTCGATGTTTTATGCCCAGCATTCCAAAGACCCACTTTCTTCTTTTCCATCCCCCAGCCATTCTTCCTCTCCCATACTGATGCAGTAACAAAAAAATGAAAAAAAAAAAAAAGACTAAATGATACTATGAAAGGTTGATAAATACATAGATGTAATATTAAATTACAGTCACAAAAACTTACCTTTCGTTTGTGACGAAAGTGACTCTCATCAATCACAACAAACTCCCTTCGGCCACCAATCTGCTGACCTGTACGACGTCTCAATCTTTGAACTGCAGCCACACATACCCTCCTTATTTTTTTGGACATTTTACTAAGTGTTGCTGTGCTGCCTGCAATGGTGTCATCTATCATGTCGATTTGACGTAATCGCAGACCCTGAGAAAATCTTGAGAGAAAAAAAACCATCCTTACAAAGAGTAATTTAAACCTATTTCGTTATTTTTTTCTGTAGTGTTTAAGCTCACCTGTAGATAAATTGCATCCAGCGTTGAAGTGAGACTTTAGAACGGCTGAAAAGTGACTTGTGTCTGACGGAGGTTTGTTTGACGTGTCCACCATGTGCTGCTCCACGACAGATCCTATTTTCAAAATAGTAACATGAAAAATGTATGTTTAATTACATGCAATAAGTATTTATTTAAACTAAACTTAATGTGCACTTGCAGACAAATTTTGTCATTCTTTGTTTTGTTTAATTGTAGCCTTCAATTTACCATTGTGTCTTTTTATCAAATAAGAAAAATGTGATAAAAGGGACTCTGTGTAGTTGTAATGTTAATGACAAGTCTTTAAGGTGATAATCTAACTGACTTCACTTGCGTTAATTTGCCAGACCACGCGCTTTAAATGAAACCACTGTTAGCTCCGTTTTAAGGAGAATTTTGGTGTGAAAACAAATAATACTAATAAATTTTACAGTAAGTGTGTCACTTCGTATGAGGTTGAGTCTAAAAACATAATATGAAAATTAATATAGATATCTTACCAAGCATATTGGTCTCGGTTGTTCACCCTTTTCTTCAGTTCCATTTTCTGCTGGCAGACTTTGCATTTTATTTTTCTTTTAAGTAGCTTTTTCCTCTGAAGATATTTTATAAGCTTCAGTGGGCCTCTTTTCGAAATCTCCTCGTTAATTAGTTTTTTCAGTCGTGTGAGATTTCCCATTTTTTAGCCAGTTTGTTGTTAAGCCAACAGAGGAAGCCGCGCTTTTGCTGCTTCCTGCTTCCTACATGACCAATAGGAGACCGCGATGCTGTGACCTCTCACCTGTAGGTCATAATCAAGTTGGAGTAATGGCTTCCTCTGTGAACACGACAAGCCTCGAGCGATCTACCGGCATGCGAACCGGGCAAAAAGGGGGAATAATAACGTGGACAAGATGGATGTTCGTGTTACCAGTGGTGAGTATTTTTTTTTTTACCTCATTGTATTACCGTATTCCATTGTAAACACCCACCGCCTATTAGCAGGTAGCTTTTCGTTAGCTGCTATTAGGCGATTAGCTTAGCTTAGCTTTTAGCTACATTTCAAATTTAGAAATCGGCAAAAACACAGTTCAATTTATTTTATTAGTTGTTTCTTGTGGCTCAAGAATTAAATGAGGATTATCGCCTTTGGTGTTACTCTGGGCTGTAACTTAAAATTGTGCTTTCTCTAATTTAGTTTGTCAGGCCTTCTCCAGCTATTTTGCTGCATTTCTATGCAATATAAATTCACAATAAATGCTCTACATTGTACAATCTAATGCACTATGTTTGAAATACGTTAATATATAATTATAGTCAAATTGGCCAGTTTCTAAATACATAACTCATTATGTTTTGTAATATTGCCAGTGTAGGCTATTTATCAATCACTGTAATGCTTTTACTGTTATTTAAATTCTACAAAGTGTACATCATTATTATTATTATTGTATTTGTTTTATTAATTTTATTTATAGCCAAGTCTCATTTTGTTTTTAATTTTCTCTAGGTGTGACTGTTGCCCCACCTGCACAGCTGGCAGACAGAAGAAAATCACAAGAGTTGGAGATCTGTAAGATGAGGCTAGAGTGGCAAAAGGATAAGACTGATGAGCTCACCAAAGAAAGAGACTATCTAAAGGAGCAATTAGCAGCATGTAAGTCCACTCTTAAAAACATTACATAGCTTGTCACATACTTGCTCTGCTTGAGCACTTACGCAAGCATTCTGTTGAGTAATTTTGTGTTGTCTTTTTAACTGTTTTACTAGCTCTCTCAAAGGAACCCACAAGTTCTGTCCAGGATTCCAGTGAGGTATTGAGCATATCTTCACCGTCCTCTGATGGGTCTTTTGATGAGAGTTCTAACTCCTCCATGAGCACAACTTCATCAGATGAAGACAGGAAGAAGAAGAAGAAGAAGGGCAAAGCAAAAAAGCACAAGAAGTCAAAGAAACATGACCAAAAACAAAGAACAAGAGGTAAAGTGATTAACTCAACAGTTTGATTTTGCATGCGGTGTGTTACGTTACTACACTATTACATTACATTAATGATTATGTTCTCTCAATTGCAGTCCAGAATCCTAAGCAAGTGGTCACCCGGTATAACAAGATTTTGAGGCTGTTCAAAAGAGGAGGCACCATGTCTGCTGCCTTTAAACGTCTGGGAGTGGACCGGAACACAATTGTGGCAACTGCTCCAATTGCTGAGCTATTCATTGTTGCACCTGAGAGGTATAAGGAATTAGAAAAAAACAAGCAGGGACAGAAACTTTCATTGTTTGCTACACAGTGTGCTGCAGCAATCAGTGCAGATCCAGAAACAGAGGAAAAATTCAAAGCGTATAAGTCTTCAGGGAAGTTGCTTCCTCTTAAAACAAAGAAAGATTAGATCTTTGTTTTTTTTACATGGTGAAATGTGGTGAGAGTCCACCATTGTTAACAGCTTAAAAAAATACAAGTTATGTATTCTGTTTGATTGGTCAATTGTTTGTTTAAAAAGATGACACTTTTGATTTTTTGGTTTGTATGTTTTTTATTATTATTTTACTTTTATACATTCTGTAGTTTTATTTTAATGATCACACATGTGATACACTTAATGTAAAGAGCTACAGGTCATATAGTTTGCATCCAGCCGTGTTCTGTATTACCTCAAATATTAGCTGATAGTTTATGATACTTTTTATATTTGTGTGTCCAATCTGTAAGCATTGTTCTCATGTTTTTGTGATTGGCATCTTAAAAATACAGTGCATTGTGGATCTACCCTGTGTGTTGTCATTTATTTTTTGTTACAATGTACTTTAAAAACTTTCACATCTATAAATAGGTTGTAAGGTATATATGGTCCCCACTTTAGATGGGCTCACTCAAGATACTTTACTAACAAGTAGCAAATGGTTTGTAACTTCTTAAATAAGTTTATTAAGGTATTTATGAGTATTTATAGATAATCTATCGAAAAAGAAGTTGGCCAATAGTGAGTTACAGCTTTGGCAGCCTTTAAGTGACAGTTATAAATGTATTGTAAGACATCTGTTAAGCTATAGCAGCTGACTGATGTAACCCTGATATTCAGTGTTTATAAAACATCTAGTATGAAACTACTATGTGTAGTACATGTAGAGTTTATAGTATTATGTAGGGTATGTTAACCATCTACTTACCTTTTACCAATGATTTTGTATACCACTGAACATCCTGAAATGAGTGGTTTGTAACTGATGCAGAGTAGTGTTTATAAATGATTAATCAATGAGTTTTAGAACATGAAAACATAATTAATAAAAAGTGTTGTACATTAGCTTATTAATCATGAATAAAGTGTTTAAATCAGTGCTTGTAAACTATTAACTGATTATGAGAAATACTTTGTAGATGCTGTAGAGAGAATTAAGTAACCATTAACTAATGCTTAACAGATGATTAACTAATGCTTAATAGTGTGCACTTATTAATGAGTATGTGTTTGTCTTTCTTTCACCTGACTCTACTTTCGTAAGAATATTTTTAGAAAGATTTCTCAAGTCTCTAAATGTTTACTGCTAATCTTTACAGTCACAGTAGCTCCATCAGGATCTAAAAGGACTTCATGTCCTGTGTGGTTGGTTGTTGGACTGGTTTGTGGAGTCTCTCTTCTTATTATTTTCCTGCTCGGAATGTATCGCTATAGAAAGGCGAAGGGTGAGACATTTTTACAAATACACCAACATATGATGATGTCATGGCACATAATAGAAGTAAAATAATTTGCACTGAGAGAAACAATACTTTTTTTTTCTCTTTTAACAGATTTATGCTTCACTGGGTTGGTATAAAACTTTATATTCCTATTTTCACTCTAAACATTCAGCAGTGTTTTCTTTTACTGTGCTGAATTTACTGCACGGTGTTATTATCTGTGTATTTGTTATGTTTTCATTAGGCCGATCCAGTCGGACATCAACAGTCAAGACTCCACCAGAAATCATGGAGACAATCAGACTGAAACACATGAGTACAAATCTCTTCACCCTGGTGAGTCATAAAACCAAAGTTTAGCATTAATAATTAGTCTTCATAAAGGATAGTAGTTCTGGTCAACTTTTTTTCAAAGACCATTAATCAAGGGCAAAAATCCAGAACACAAAAAGTTTGGAAAAAAAAATCAAGTTAAATTAATTTGGTGTGTTTGCACTTTAACAAAAATATGTAATTGCTATAATACATTAAACTCTAACATCATACTCTGACCTTGGCTTTTTAAGGTGAATATGAACTCTATGAAACAGCCCATCACTCAGAAGACACTGCAAATGGTACATGGGATCTTTTGAATAGCACAGAGCAGTTAGAAATATAAATAATTATTCTAAATGTATTGAAATGAAACTCTGACTCTGACTTTACTATCTTTTTCAAGGTGATCATCACATCTATGAAACAATCCAAGACTTGGAAGATACTGCAAATGGTACACATTATCTTTTGAGTATCACAGAGTGGTTACCAGAGGTGGCAAAAGTACAGGAATTCTGTACTTAAGTAGAATTACAGTTACTAGTGTTGAAAAATACTCCAGTAAAAGTTGAAGTACTGATTCAACGTCTTTACTCGAGTAAAAATGAAGAAGTACAGGCTCTGAAATGTACTTAAAGTCAAAATGTAAAAATTGCTCTTTGAAGAACGTTTCTACCACCTTTTTTCATGCAAAGCTGAAAACTGAACCTTGTGCTATGTTAATGCAATAATAAAATAATGTTAGTAGATGCAATTACAAACTTTATTTACGTCTAAATTTTAATTCTAATAAAGGAATCGAATTCATTTCTATTGATAGCTCCAGTAGATTTTCTTAATGTACCTGCTGCTCTTTGTGGATTTGAATTCAACAAGATGTCTGCAGATGTGTTATTACTGCTAATTTCTATTCTTTACACTGTTTATGCTTTCTAATATTATACACTATACAACCATCATCTGCTTAATTTCAAATTCATCTTTAATACCCTTTATGCAACCTCTGTGATAATGAGCACCAGTCACACAGTGTTCTTTACTATAAATCCATCACAATACACCAAACTAACCTGTTTAATCTGCACTAAACTGCAGTGGATTTTCATGCAACCTTTAAGAAACACAGTCTACCTCAGTTTGTTTGAAGCAGGTTTCACAATCTGAATAACATAACTTCATATGTACAGACCTGATGTCTGATTTAAAAACATGAACACTTACATGTAAGCTTTAAATTTCCAGTTTATTAAAATTTCACTGAGCAGTCCTTACCTTTAAATCTAACCCTTCTTCTGATAAATACAATGCATTTGAAATTATCTGACACTTAAAAACCGTCCGACAAAGTGCCAAAAACCCCATTAAAAAAACAGCCTACTGTAACCCCTGACTATCACACATGGTTTTGCCTCTTAAAAAATTCAATCATCATCATCATCATCATCATAATACATTTTATTTATTTAAAAGCACCTTTCAAAACACCCAAGGATACTGTACAGCAAATAAAAACAGACATAAAAAACATGAAATACACACAATAATAAGAGTAGCAGATAGAAAGTTTAAGATCAGGGATAGGTTATGAGGAGTAGGCAATTTTAAACAGGTGGGTTTTGAGGTTGGACTTAAAAAGAGGGAATGAGGTGATGTTTCTGAGGTCAGGGGGTAAGGAATTCCAAAGTCGGGGTGCAGAGCGGCTAAAAGCCCTGCCGCCCATAGAAACAAGACGAGAGGAAGGAACAGAAAGAGAAAGGGAGGAGGATGATCTGAGAGTGAGTTACAGTAGTCGATCCAAGAGGTAACGAGGCTATGGACGAGGATAGCAGTGGCATGTGGAGTGAGGAAGGGGCGGAGGCGATTGATGTTACGGAGTTGGAAATATGCTGAGCGAGTGACATTACTGATGTGAGAGTTAAAGGATAATGTACAAAAACAGGATTTCCTTTCATGTGTTACTGTGAAGAACCGTAGTGATGAAATAATAACTTCCCTCAAATGCATAAAACCATAAGTAACAAAGCTGTTTTGAAAATGGGAGTGTGAAGTACAGATGTTAGTTTAAAAAGTAGGGAGTAAAAGAAAAAAGTTGTCAGCAAAAAAACTACAGATACAGATGAAAATTGCACAATGAAGTATTTGTACTTCGTTACTTCTGGTGGTTAGAGATGTATAAACATTTGAATTAAAAACACTAATTCAGATGATAATTTTTTATAATCCTCTAACTAAAAAAATTTACATTTCAGAGGAAGATGAATCACCCGAAGCCACATACTCTCTTATAGAGGTTAAAGACTTTGGGATGAAGAGTGAGTATCCAACATGTGCAATTTAAAATGACAAAAAAGATAAAATACATTTAAAAATCTAGTTGAGAAAGGTTTTCACCTGCAGCACTGAAATACACATTAATTATTTTCTTTTGCTCATTCATCTGATTATCTTAGCAGGGAAGCATCATAAACCACACACGAGTACTCTTTACACTGATGTGGATATGGGAACTGCAGGTAAACTCACAACAGTCATGCACTGAAATGTCTCATTACATTGACAATATTCTTTGACAAGATTAAATGGCCTCACCACATGACATCCTTACTTTTTGTCTTTTTGTGTTTGCCTTACAGGTCAGTGAAGAGAGATGCAGCTGCAGAGCCAAAGAGAAGCATAATATAATCATACTATAATGATCAGAGCATATGCATGATATATGTCTTCCTTACATCCTCTGAGTGAGACACTCTTGATAAAACTTTCCATAAGCATTGCATGGGGCACTGTGAGTGACGTATATGTAAATATTTTACACAAATCTCAGAATCGTATAGAATTATATATTTGACAGTTCGATTGAGCAATAATGGAATATCAGATTAGAGTGGCGTGTCTAATTTAATGTATTTTAGCATCATATTATAGCATATCGTTGTATCTTGTATATCACAGCATATAAATATTTCTAGTTCCTGTCTCCAGTGCAGGGTACACGGATTTGCTAGTATGTAATAATATAGACCCAATACTCTGTTTTTACACAAGGGCACCAATACATTTTTGTGCAGTATAATGTATTATACATTATGTTAACATAAATAAATAGTGTGACTGATACTGTATGCAGTTGAATTTTGTACAGTTTTGAGAAGCTTATACTTCTATGGATTTTTTTTATTTCCAGTCTGTCAGCAGTATTTTTGCTGCATCATGCTGCTGTATATCATATATGTGAACTATAACTGTGAAACCCTATAACACTGAGGTTTATATTTATGATAAATCCTTAGAGTAACAGCCATCACTAGGGGGTGGTGAATTGTTAATCATGAGATTTCCAAATGGACTGTGCTCTATTGAACTGCTTGCAGTGGCATGTTTTGGTTTTCTATCCCCCATTAGCGGGAAGTAAAGGCGCCCTCCGTTTGCGAGGTGCACCTGCTTCTTGCCCAGAGGGAGGAGAGGGGCGGGGGGATTTCTGGTTGGCTGGAGCGGCATCTAATAACCAGCTCGCAAAAAAACAAAAAAACAAAATTAAAATAAACCAACAAAATCTAAAACACCAGACATTGTGATACAGACTTATAATCTTCACCAATGTTTTTTTCTGAATTCTATCACACACATATACGCGTGAGCGTGAGGGCCCTCGGTGCACCTGCTTGCTGCCGCTGCTGTGCTGAAGTCTCACAAACAACCTGGGGAAGGAGGCTGGCTGCTTCCAAATAGAGCTCATTTTATTCATAATGTTGTAAATCCAAGCCCATTATATATTCATGATTTTTTCCTGGGTTGGGCGAAATCCCAGAAATAAACCCTAGACAAACCAGATCTGTGCACTAAGGTGTAGGTCTGTTAGGTTATGTTTTGGTGATCCTCGAGTTGGGTGATGGGTGTTCATACTGGAGTGCAAAATTAAAACCAGTGGAAGATGGACAAGACAAAGTTCAAAGCCATCAGGTGCTCAGTTTAGAAAAAAGAGAAAAGAAGAGGAGGAGAAACAAGCAAAAGATACAGGTAAGCTGATGGGTCATTGGACAATGGCAGGTCATCCTGAAACAATCAGAATCATATCAAGAATACTTTATTAATCCCTAAGGAAATTATGTGGGTTACAGTTGCTCCAAGAAGAAATTGTAAAAACAGTAACAGACTAAACTACAAACAATAGAAAATGTTACAGATTTTACAAATTGAAGAAATAGCACTAATATATACAGATGGCTCAATTATAAATATTGAGAATTAACAGAGGTGATTATAAAAAAATATCAAGAAAATTGACAAGAATATTCCAGAGTAGAAAAGAGCGTGTGTAAAAAGTTGCAGTGTTTACAGTGTGTTAGATGGAGGAGTTGTACAGGGAGATGGGCAGGAATGATTTCCTGTGTTGTTCAGTGGTGCTTTTTGCTAATCTCAGTCTCTCACTGAGCGTACTCCTGTGACTAGCCAGCATGTCATTGAGTGGGTTTTAGGTATTATCCAGCATTGTCCTCATTTTGGACGATATCCGCCTGTGTTTGCCCAGGGCACCAAATAGGCTAGGACTGCCCCTGACTGCTTGCATACCTTTATTGCTGCTTTCAGTTTTACTTAAATGTCAAACATGTAGCATAGATCCTATAAGAAACGATTAACTCTAGCATGGCACAATTAACACTTCTCTTGCTACAACTGAATATATATAAACAAGATTGATGATGAAACTACATTCTTGTTTATTCACCACTTACCTAACCCATACTGCTGCTTGTTTGTATATGACTTGTTAAAAGAATTACAAAATCTGGTTACTGCAGATGTGTTCTCAGTGGAAACTATTTTTTTTGTGAAATAGATGTTGGATTTCATTTAGTATGACACTTTATGTAGTCTGATCTTAGTGAATCTCACTATATACTGAAACTAATTTCCTGAACTTTAAACAGCTTATTATGTTGAGATTGTTTAACTTTGAACTTTTCCCCTGAGCCTCGGGAACTGGCCCACTGAGAGCTTAAAGAGAACAAATTTCTGTGAATACACCGTCAGAGCTACTTTTAAGGACACATGTTAGCTCAAAGAGGAAGCAGGACCTCATCCTGCCTCACATGCACTTCTGTTTCAAAACACTATTTCTCTTTTCCTCAAGCTCACCCACATCCTGCACACCATGATGACCGACCTTAAAACCAGAATTTCACCACATGGATAAGATGTAAAAAAGATTGTGTGGTTGTAAAATCAGACACCTAAACACAAACTCTTAAAGCAAACTGAAAAAAGCACTGTTATTTCCGCTGGCCCAAGCCAAAAAAACAAACAAAAAAATCTTTACAAAAAGATTTGTCATATCACTGAGACCGAACTCTATCATCTAAGATGACAATGCTCACTTCCACACAAAAGGTTTATCAAAGTACCTCCAGAATTTGGGAGTGGGGAGGATGAAATGGCAGTCCTGACCTCAACACCACTGAATACTTGTGGGGCCAGCTTAGGGAAAATATTCTGTGGACTGTGGCATTAAAATAACACATAACTTCATACATCATACCAAATGTCATAATATAATGGCAACAATGTGATTATCTGAAACTGGTTTACTACTTCAGGACCTGGATGACTTTCCTTAACTGATGGAACCATGACTGCTGCTATCTAGTTGTACTGTTCAAAATTACATATGTGCAAGACACTGTTAATACTCTCAATAATGGATTTAAAGCTGCAGATTTCATTGTTAAAGGCAAATGTCTTTTTTTTTTTTTTAAAAAAAGGTTGTGCTGATGAACAGAGGTTCAGATAGGAAGAAGTGTGGAAGATGTGGTTAGTCTTTCATCTAGGTTAAATTATTCTTTTCCTATTTGTAATAAACATTTTTAGTAAAAATTCTATGGCTGAGAATCCTTCACAGGATCACAGAGATGAGGTGACTGATTTTCTCTGACTTGCACATTGCTATGCTAGGAAACTGGTATAGCACACAATTATAGAGTTTGTGTAAGCTGTGCAATTATAAAATTACTGTGATTATCATTATAATCAATGATGACATTGTTATTTCAGGTAAAAGGAGATTATGACAGCATCTCATCTCTGATTCAGCTCAAAGTCATTAGCAAAACAAGTGAGTGCAAAATGGGATATTAAAAAAGCATATGATCACTAATAACAACAGAGGTGTTTGTTTTGAAATGCTTTCATTCATTACAACCTCAATGTGGTGACTCAGAGGAGAACTAATATAATGTAAACCCAAATTTAGCCACAGCTATAAAATCTTAAAAACATCTCTTTATCTTGTGTTTAAATTAAAGTAAAAAATGAAACATAATTCACAGCCCTTTAACCTCCTAGGACCTGCCGTCCACATATGTGGACATCACATTTTGGGTTATTTAGACCAAAATACTAAATTTTGCCCTACATGGGCCTGATATCCACTTATGAGGACATTATACTGCTACTGTTCTATCAAAATTTTAAATGAATATCCTCATATGTGACTCTGGTAATTCTTTGTTTTTACATTCATCAGGCCCCAATGTGACCAAATATCAAAGAGAAATTAAAAATGCATGCAGTGGAAGAGTTCGGGTCTTAGGAGGTTAAGTGAGTCGACAGTGCAACTTGAGAATTAACGAATGAAAGACACCAGTATAGAAAATCACTGAGGGCTAATTTGAAGAGTGGAACCTGTATTGAAAAAAAAATGATGAATGGGAGGAAGTGAAACTAAATGCAAGGCACAAGAGACAAAATACTATCAAAATAAAACAGGATGTGAACAATATCATATGCAGCAACAATAACTGAACAAGAACAGAAGACAAATGAGGATAAAATGATGACCCAGCCAACCAGAAGGTGAGGTGGATGCTGCAGTCTTTTTTCAGCTAAACTTATGTCTGACTTTTGTTCCTGTTAATTTAGAAATGCAGGTTTTGATTTTAGTTTTATAGTTTGTTATTTATTCTAGGTTCATTTTGTTTATGAATATTTTTAATCTTCGTAGAATCAGTTGTATAAGATGGTTTTTGAGATTTGTCATATTGTTTATCTTTTGGTGTTTCCTTATTGGGTTCCTGTTTGAGTCTTTTAGCTCTTGTTAGTTTGATGTCTTGCTTTGGCAGTCTAATATTTGTGGAGTTTTTTTTATTTGAGTTTCATACATTGTTCTTTCTTCTCTTGTTTTTTGTTGTGTGGGTTTTGTGCTCTCGTTGTATTTAGTTCCCAGTGGCTTACTTAAAGTGTTGCATTTTTTAACCTCCTTATGGTTTCCTGTGGTTTTCCTTTAGTTATTTTCTGCTCGGTGGTTTGTTGACCTAAATGATTATTCTAGATGCTTCTGTGAGTGCAACCAAGAGTGCCCATTTAATCTATGTACCAGTACAATGTTAATAGCAACATATCAGTGGAAAAATATACTTTGGAGATGTTGTTTCTGTGTTATTGATAAAATATGAACACATTTTGCAGACTTCTTATTTCAAATATAGAATAAATATAAATTGGTGGAAACTTTATTGCAAAAAAACTAATTGATATTCGTGTTTCAGTTCTGTTGGAGCATTTATTTAAAAGGATTATCAGAGAGGGTACTAAAGACATCTAGATTGTCTTGGTTCTGAGTCTTTAATGACTGACTGGTCAGAATTGCTTTGCTCAGTTAGAATTGCTCAGGACAGCGTCACGTATTTGGAAATATAACCAAGCTGGTTTTAGATTTCATGGTTTCAGCAGTCAAACAGTGGATTTTTCTGAATGATCAACTTTATAAAGAAAGCACCGATGACTGTAAAAACATAAAATGTGGAATCAGTGAACTTGTAAATTTAGATTTCAGTTAAAAAACTGTAGACTTCTCTATAAAGCTGTAACCAAACTGTGTAACTGTCACATTTTTATGAGGTGTTCCTTTAAGTTCATAAAAAAAGGTTACACTATATGTAGTTCTAACACGTTCTCATCCCAAAGCGTAACATTTTACACTATGTGATAAATCGTCGGTATGTTACGCGTCCGGAATGAGAATGGTCTCATAGTTCACATACAGGCAGTCTGCAGGCGTTTTACACAGAAACACCACACTGAGTTTCAGTTTGCTAGTATTCTCGTTATTTTCCATCACATTAACATGACAAGAGACCAGTGAAACCACAGCACTGTTAGCTGATGAAACTGTGCAGCAGGGGCAGCAGCAGCAGTTCAGGTATTTGAGTCCCTTCATTATCGTCACTCTTAGTTTGGATTCTAGCACAGACCTGAATATAAAATCTAAATCTAAATTGATCAGTAGTTAGCAGTTTATAAACATTTATATTGATGTGTAACTATAGTTTACTGACAAGCCTGATAAACTACCGTGAGTATACTATATATATGTATAATCCTTCTTTAGCAGCTCTAAACTAAACCAAGGCTCATGATAAGGCTAAACTTCTTCACTTACTCACAATACAGCTTTATAATGAATGAACTTTGACCCTACTATCTTCTGCCTGCCTACTGGATGCAACAGCTGTGGACTGTATGCTCTCTGGTCAAAATGGTTTTCTGTGTAATGTTTCAGCAGTACAAATTCAGCAGTGGCGGAAGGAAAACTCAAAAGTGATTTTTAACTTTTTTTCATTTCGTAACTCTTTACAGAGTTACAAAACGGAATCAGGAACAAGATCGCAAGGTACGACGCTCCAGTGTTTATTCTGAATGCCTGTTGTTGAGGTATGGTTTGATTAAATTAACACTATTTATTTGTGAGATGCTGCAAAAGGATTTTGCAGATCAGCCACTGATTTGTTTTTAAAACCTTGAATTTTTTTGCGTGACACTTTTCTCTCTGTGAGTTTTGCTGTTATCAGACACCATTGAAAGTTAGAGCCCCACCAAACAGCTGTGGGGATTCAGCATCTAATGTTGTGCTGTGTTATAGCCCCATTGATGCTTGTTGAATATCCCATTGATCATTTCCACTGATTTATATATCTACAGGCTTGAATGCTTTTGCGCTCTCTTGTCTCTTCACTGTGGCCACAGAACAAAAAAAAGCAAAAAAGCTCATCAAAAAATCGAACACTGGTAGCACAGTCATTTTGTGGTTGACCATTGTAGATCTAAAGATAGGTCAACTGCAGCTTGTGAATGTCAGAGCAGAACGCTGTGAAAAGGTTTAGACTGTGTGTATTATTGTTATTATTATTATTAATAATAATTTATTATTATTATTATTATTATTATTATCATTATTATCATTATTATTGCTGCCCACATATAGAGTATGTGGACAAAGGCTTTAGTGTTTAAAAAGCATATGCTTCCTGTTCAGTATCAGAATGAAAGTACAGCTGGTGCTAACAGACAGGGATCAGGCAGGTCTCATTATTTTTTCTTCTGTCTGTCAACCCTGCAGTAGCCCAGGTTCACAGCTGTTAACTGTTACTGTAGAACAGTTCAACAGCTGTCAGTTATGACATTACACCTGTGTTTTACAGCTCATTACTCTAGTTTGTGAAACAAAGAAATCCCTCGCTTCAGTTTAACCACACAGAGAGTTGTTTCCTGTGTCTGTGTTCACGACAAAGCTCAGAACTGCAGATTAGGATTATTTATAGATCTGTGCTGATTGTGAGCTGCAAGATCAGAGTCAAGCAAAAAAGTCTTTCTGAAACATGATAAAAACAAAGGGAAACAAGAAAAGAAAAGAAAAGAAAGAAGCTGGCTGTGTCTATCTGCACATCTGACAGTGTGATGTTAAAAAGATGGAAATCAGTTGCCAACTAAAATTAGGCTGAAACACACTCTACAGCAGTCATTAGAAGGCATTAGAAGGCAGTCATTATGAGTTTTAGTGCTGGTTATTAGAGCCGTCCTCTTAAAATGATGCCAAGAACGATGCCATCAAAGTTCCCTTCACTGCCGAAAAACAGATAGTGACCTCTGTCTTGTTACAGGGTTTATAAATGACATCTGTCATTTATGGATCTGTCATCTAGAGCAGGTCAGCTACTAATGCAAGGTTGCTGGTTCAACCCCTGGCTGCTCCAGGCTTCATGTTCCAAGATACTGGTCCAGAATTGCTCCTGATGCTTTCATCATTGCATCAATGGTAGATAGAAAACACTTTGCAACTCGACTAAGCATGTAGTAGCCATACTGCACTACATGTGGATGTCACACTTTTATGGATGTAATAGGTTGCATTAAACTGCAGTACCAGCAGATGGAGACATTCTATTTAAAGCCAACATGAAAACAGTCATGGGAAAACATTTAAAGAAACATTAACACACTGTATTTACATTTAAATACATATCAGGCACCTAGCTTAATCATTTCTGGCATAGGAGTCTGGTATGTACTTCATACCTTCTTTGGTCACTAGCCACTTGATGACTTTAAGTCTATATTCTGCCCTCTGCTGGTACTGCAGCTTTTGCATGTGTCTGCATTTCACGCTCAGGAGAGGCAAATCGTCACATCACTGTCACATGCATCGCTGCGATATCAGATGCACTTATTTGAATGAGTGTGTGAATAACTGAGACTTGTTGTACAAAGTGTTTTGTTTTCTCAGGTAGAATAGAAAAGATATATATGAGAACCAATGCATTTACCATTTACATTTGGCCTGTAGCCTGACTCATTACAACATGCAATATGGAATGACTCTTGTAAAGCTCTTCTACTAGAATTGAGCACTCAAAATGCTGAATGTACAGAATTTTATGGGCAGGCTTCAAAATCATTTAAATTCTTGAGTTTAATTTCATTAATAATCCATTTTCAAGTTTAATTGACTCCAATATTTTAAAAACAATAGTAATGTCTGTGTTGTATGTGTAAGGTCGGGGGGGGGGTGTCCCATTTCACTGCAGGGCAACCTGCATGTGACGAATAAAGCTTTGATTGATTGATAATGGGTCACAGTGGCATCTCATTTTTATTAAGTGTGACTTCTCTTTCTTCAAAGTCGAACACTTTGAGATTATCTGTGGATCAGAGAGCTGCAGGACTGTGATGATGGGGAATACTTTGCTGGCAATATTCTGTAAGTACAATGATTTTCTCCGTTTGTGTGCCACTAATTAAAGAAAAATATGTTTTGTTTGATTGGATTCAGTTGATGTTTTTGGTTGCCTGTTTTGTTTTCATTAATTTTCTTTTTAAATCAATATGATTGTTTATGTAAAATTGGTTCTTTGACTAGGTTTAGAAAAAGTAATTAAACTTACTGTAGTTATGTTTTTTTTAAGTTACCCTGTTAGTATTTCTTGTAATTCTTTCTTATTTCAAAAATTTCCTGTCAGTTATTTTTTTGTCATGTTCCCAGCTTGTTTATGATCTCATAGTATATTAGTACAAACAAACATCGATATTCAATTCATCATTTTGATTTTCTGTCAGGCTGATAATGTCTTGATATTAATATTTGTTCTAGTGTTCAGCACATTTCTCTGTGGAAATGCAGAAGGTGAGAAATTGTTGTCTTTGCTTTTCAATTTTGTGAAGTGTTTAGTATTTCCCTTGACCCAGAACGTTTGTTGTTATATTTGATAAAATTATAGTTCTATACATTCTATATTGTAAGTAATATTTGGATGTTACATACAACATGTTAAACTCACCCGTGAGATTGATTTTTTGTATTTTGTAGTTTGTTGCCTTGCTGCTGATCAGTTTTCTTCTTATGAATTTATCTGATCATCTCAGCAGATTCCAATGGTAATCCAGCAAAAGCCACCACTGTGGAGACAAGAACAGCCACAAGCACAGGTAGTTATCATATTCTTCTTTGTAGTGATTATCCCACATAGTAACTTTTAAAAGTCTTGAATTGAAAATTATAGGTTAACCAACTGATATTACACATTTAACTTTTCTGAACAACGTTGTCTTTATTTTGCTGTTTAAGATGTTGCTCCCACATGTGTTGTAATCTCATGACTCCAGTGTGAGTCATATTTTAGTTTGTATTAAATGTATATCCAGGGATTTTGTTTATTTTTTTGTGTCTTCTCATTTCCAAATGACAGAACTTGAAATCAAGGCCACTCTCAGAGCCGACAACACAACCATACCAGCAGGGGGCAGTGTGACACTGACCTGTGATCTGAAGTACTCTGATGACTTTGAATATCAGTGGTTCACAGAAACCTCATCCAAAAACAGGTGCACATTGGAAGTTGGATCGGCTAGACAGATCAGTATCTCTAAAGGAGGCATCTACTCCTGCAGAGGAAGGAGAAAAAACCTAAATTCGCTCACAATAGAAAGCGATCCAGTCATCATTCAGGAAACTGGTGAGCTTTATATTTCTTTTGGAATACAAAGTTTTGATTGTGTGTGAAAGTGAAATTTTTGTACCAGTTTTTTTAGACCAGTATTTGAAGTAGTCATAAAAATTCAAACATAATATCTGAATGATGTAACTCTAGTAGCTTCTCTCTAGGGATGGGAATTGATAAGAATTTAGCGATTCCGATTCCCTTTTGATTCTCATTTGCTCCATTTTGAGAGTTACCGCCATCTCTAAGCATCATAACAAAGACATCACATCCATGCAAATTAATTACAGGCTGTGGGTGAAATGTTTGTGGATGGCAGAGGTATTTCAGGTCTTGTGATCAGTGTTGGGGTTGTTACTCAAAAAAGTAATGTATTACACAGAACATTTTTATTAAAAGTAATGCAGGACATTACTTCATTACTCCAAGAAGTAGGTCATGTGTTGCACTCTTTGTTACATTACTATTGCATTTCTCTGTAAAATGACCTCAAACACATTGTCACGTAATTGCCATTTAACAATATAACACTTAGGCTACAGCCCCACACACCAACACAAATCCCTACCCTAATGAGGACCAGTGTTGCCAATTCCTCAGTAAGGAAAATCGCTATTGGCTGTCCTAACAATCGCTAGAAGTCGCTAAATAACGTCATCTCCTAATTTGCATAATTGATCATGCTTATGTAATTGTAACCTGTAACATGTTGTAGGAGAGAGAAATAACATCGTGGAAAAGCCAAAGTGAGTAAAAAAACGCCCTAAATGCATTTAGAATACATTTACAACTACAAATTAAATTCTTTTAGCTATTATTGTTTTCTAATGTCACATTTCCACCCCATCTCCCTTACCCGGTCTTGGTGCCGGCAAAAGTGACCCGAAATGGGCACTCTGGTAGAGTTACTTTGTGTGTGTGTTTATGCATTTTTAAACCTTGTGATTCACAAAAAGTAAGACTAAAAGAAAAACTGACTGCGTTGCAGTCAGGGCGGGAGCAGCGGCTTTGTTCATGCGCGATTCATTTGCAGTTTGGACACGTAGAGGCCAGCATCTCCTGCTCTGACAGCAGCTGGGGGCGACTGCTGAGCAGAGATGGGCAGTAACGCGTTACTTGTAACGCGTTACTGTAATCTGATTACTTTTTTCAAGTAACGAGTAATGTAAGGGATTACTATTGCAAAAACGGTAATTAGATTACCGTTACTTTCACGTAGGAACGCTGCGTTACTGCGTTACTAAAACCGTGATTTTTTGCGAGAACGTCTCATGACAGTGACGTAAGCGAGTGCGACGTTCGTGACAACAGCTGTCTGCAGATCATAATATATCGAGTGCGGGACAGAGAGTAGCATGCAGCGTTTAAAGCGTGGAAGTACTGACCTTATTTTGAGTTTGATTCTATAAAAAGTGACAAAAACATTAGTGTCCGTTGTGCGTGGGAAGAAAACTTCTTTTTACAGCGAAAAAACCCCTAAACTTCCAAGCAAGCACCGAGTGCGCTACGACGTAATGTGAAATTCACAGAGAAACTCGCGGATTCTTCCACTGACCGCTGCAGCACACCTGCACCAGGGTAAACCTCCTCCGCCTACCCCAGTCCTGCTTTACAGGTGAAAATAGAGCAACAGGACCGCTAGTCTTTGATTTTATTTATTTTCTGCTGTGTTTTACTTGCATCTATTTGAAAGAGTGAGTGTAAACACAAAAACATATTTTATTTTATGTGCTGGAATGTGCAGAAAATAGATTTAAATGTTAAACAAATTTCTTCCAGTCAGAGAATGTTGCATATAATTTAATTTTTGCTTGATGCATAAAGTTAAAAGATTAAAACTAATAAAACAAGTTTTAAAAAGAGACTTTTCCATTTGATTACATTTTGTATGATGAATTATGCAGAAAAAGTAGAATTGGGCTGAAAGATCTATCGCTTTATCACCTATTCAGGTTGTAAATCGTGTTTTTAAAAAGTAACTAAGTAACTAAGTAACTAAGTAATTGATTACTTTTGAAAATAAGTAATCAGTAAAGTAACGGGATTACTTTTTGGGGGAAGTAATCAGTAATTAGTAACTGATTACTTTTTTCAAGTAACTTGACCAACACTGCTGCTGAGTAGGGTTGCCAACTCCTTGAAAAATAAATAAGGGACACCTCGTGGCCAGGGCCGGGCAATCCAGTTGTCTTCACCCTTCCCAGTGTGGTGAATTTTGTAGTGAATGCTTGTATATAGAATATAAAATATATATAAAATATAAAAACAGACAAGTAAGTTCCTTTTTCCATAACACCTTCCATACATGGCAATAAACTTCAAGCCTACATGGTCTCCAAGGGCTGATACCTTTCTTAACTACTCTCCTGTCATCTGTTACCAAGTAAACAGTTAGAAGCTAAACGCATTTCAGGCCTATGGCCTGACAGGTTTCTAGATTATATGTGTTTGTAAGCGTGTATGCGGCCTTCTATGCTCTAAGTCACCCACAATATATTAACTGAGACATAGCGCTCAGTGAAGCTTAAAACCTTCACGAGACCGAGCATCAACTCTGTTAATGAGCACAATCATGCAATGTGTATAAACTAACTATGGCTGCACCTGTAAGTAAAAGGTTAATAACAGTAAGTTTCATAAACATCTGCAATATCAATGCTATAAGGCAGGGGTAGGCAACCTTTCTGATGATGAGTGCCATCTAAAATTTCCTCAGAAGTCAATGTGCCATATAATTGCATTATATGGCACATTGAAAGAAAATCTGCTCACACAGATATGTAGAGCCAAATATTGTCAATAAGGCCTCTGCAATCTTCTGAAGACAGTTAAACTTGTCAGGTAGTGATGTCTAGCAGGTGAAAATGCAAGCTCCATGAACATGCACAGCTGTGGATTCCAGCTGCATCTGTAGTTCTGCAAACTTTGACCCCCACAGAGTTGAGATTTTCAGTTCAATCATTTCGATGTTCTCTGTGTCCAGCCAGTTAATGCGAGACAAACTCAGCTGCTCATTAAACCTTTCTGGTTTGATCAGAAAAGAAAACATTGGTCCATACACCTGAAAGTCCCTAAAACACATTGTGAATTCTGTCTCGAGTCTACGGATGTATCCTTGTATTTCAGCGGTGCTGATGCTGGGCTGAGCGGACAGCTCCTGAAGCATTTGAAGTGTTGGAATGTGGAAATTTCAACATCGCTTGAAAAAACTGCCAGCTAGCAACGTCCCTCTCACCGGTAGGCTAAGTGACTTTTAGCCAATTACAAGTTGAATCTGGTAGTTGGGGGTTGTTAGCTAAGATACCGTCATTAAGAAGCTGCACAACTAATGTGTCTATGCGAGCTAATTTGCGATGTGCACCGCTGGCCCGGCCATTTATTTTTTAATGCACCTTCTCAGATTAATTCATTGCGTGTCGTGCCATCAGTTAACCCTTCGCGTGCCAGCTGTGGCACGCGTGCCCAGGGTTGCCGACCCCTGCTATAAGGGATATTATTAATGCACTGTTAATAATGCAAGTTATATTGTAGCAGTAAAATAATTTCTGTATCTCCACATTGTGTTAGCAACATAATGCATCAGTTTTTGTTCTGGAAGTAGTTTGAATTTACCATTGTGACCTCATGTTATTATGCAAAAAAAAAAAAAAAAGTAGTTATGTCTATATCCACATTGGAAAATGCCCTGCTAACTCATTGACTTGCGCAGGTAACAAAGACAGTGATGAGCACTCAAGCGTGGAGCATTGCATTGCAGCCTCCATACCTGTGTATGTTTGAACAGTTGAACTGTTGCTTTGAAGTGTTTTTGTGCTGGTTTTCAACTTTGCTTTCTTTTGCTGACTTTCTGGTGGTGTTGGCGGTAGTAGTGATTGTTATATCACCTGTTCCCTTATTGAGGAAATTTTTGAATGCGTGGATGATGGGAAAATGCGACTTTTGCTGACCGCTCAAGCCTTGAATGTTGTGATCACTGTTGTTTTGGATAAATTATTAAGGAATTTGATAACAACAACATTTGGTAACATGATAACTTGTGTAAGAAGTTACTTTCTCAGATGGGTAATTACAAAAAATATATGAATATATGTGTAATGCATTTTTTTGAGTAATAACCAGCAACATTGAGTGACATCGAGTCATTACTGGATGTCGTCAGTGTGCAAAGTGTTCAGATGCAAGTATTCCTACTGTATCTCTGTGGACACAGACGTATTCACAGTTCCACTGTGTTTTTCTCTTAAAAATGTGTTTGTCCACCTGTAACTAATGAAAACATGGTCAATTATAGATTATAAATAAAAGCTTGTAGCTGTGGCTGCATAATGTAGATTCGGGTTTATATATTTGTCTAACAAGAGAGTGAGTTCAGTCCTGGGAGGAGACACAGAATCCTTCAAGATTGTGTCAGGAAGAGTATTTTCCAAACAAAACAAGTAATGATAGCCAAGTAAATTTTAAACATTTACAGTTTAAAAGCTGTTGAAATGATGATAACATGACATTGTGTATTTAGCAGAGCTGCTGATTTTGACAGTGGAGTGCTGGTGTTCAGTGTGCCAAACAGTTTATCAGTGACACAAATGCCCGTTTTACAGTCATCTTACTGTAATTACATCATCTGTATGTATGTATGTAAATACTCAGTTCCTTAACAAGTGTGATAATCTCGACAAACATATATTCTTTGCACAAAGATCATCACACAGACAAAAGTTGTTAACTATACATTTTAATAATAAGCATCCATTTATTAATCACATTTCTTTTGATTTTTGTATTCATCATCCCCTGCAAATGTTACATTATCTGTTTTCTTAGTTTCATTTGTCACATTCAAAGTTTGTTGCCTGTGAATAACTCAATATAAAAATGTGTTTTTATTAGCACATGTTGAGATATTTGACGTTTAGATAGTCTCACTCTTAAAGTTCATCATAAATATTTGTGAGTCAACATTTTAGTGACATTGAATTCAGAGTTAAGAGACAAAACATTGAGAGAAAATCTTTGTTGAACAGATAAACCACTCTTTTTTTTTTGCCCTAGAAAAAAAGAGCTGAAAAACAGGTTTTAAAAAAGGAAACCTGACAGAAAAGAGTAAAATATCTCAAAGTAACCTTTGAATTTTACAGTTTGAATGGATGTAAAACAAAAAGTCTAAGGCTTAATACTGCAGATGGCAGCAATGTGATGTGTAATGATAGTACAGTTTAAATTCTAGGTTTGGTGATATTTATCTTTTACATGTTCAGTGTCTTAGGAGTATATTTCTATCCAGTTCTTCAACTTGTTCTTATTCAGTCATTTACTTTTGTTTTGTTCTTTTTCTAAACTGAACTGCAGATAAACCAAAGGCCAAACTGAGAGCTGATAACACAGCTGTTCCAGTAGGGGGCAGTGTGACCCTGACCTGCTCTGTGAACCCATCATCATCATCTGGATGGAAATACTACTGGTACAGAAATAATACCCCAGTGGATGTTGTCTCCCCATCAAATGGACAAATCAGTGTCTCACAGGAAGGACTCTACAGGTGCAGAGGAGGAAGAGGAAACCCAGTTTACTACACAGAGGACAGCCAGTCAGTCAGGATTGACAAAACTGGTGAGTTTAACATAAAGTCAGAGAAATTCCTTATTAAGGAGTAAAATGAAGAACAAAAGGCATTAACATTTTTGACATTCATGTGTTTTTATTGTACTTTCTTGAACAGTAACAGCCTCAAACAGGCCTGTTGTGACTCTGTATCCAAACTGGTCTGAGATATACAGAGGAGAGACGATCACTGTCAGATGTGAGATCCATGGAGGAGACACTGAGTGGGATTATGAGTGGGAAACAAACAGCAGGATAAAAGCTCCAAATCAAAATGAATACAGGATTAGATCTGCTTCATCATCCAACAGTGGAAACTATCGCTGTAAGGGCAGAATGAAAAGTTCACAGCATAAAACAACAGAGTGGAGTGATTCAGTCACACTGACAGTTTCTGACAGTAAGTAGAGTCATAGTTCATTTAAGCTGGAAATAGAAACAGTTTGTAAAAATGTGTTTTTATTAGTACATGTTGAGATATTTGACATGTTTAGATAGTCTCACTCTTAAAGTTCATCATAAATATTTGTGAGTCAACATTTTTGTGACATTGAATTCAGAGTTAAGAGACGAAACATTGAGAGAAAATCTTTGTTGAACAGATAAACCCCGTCCTGTCCTCACTGTGTCTCCATCATGGCTGAGTCCTGGAGCCTCAGTAACTCTGAACTGTGAGGTTGAACATCCGTCTGCAGGATGGAGCTTCTACTGGTATAAAGCTGTTCCTGATCTATCAGAGAAATCCTCCAGTTATGAGCTGCTACCTGATGGCAGTGGGACTGCACAGGACTCCTACATCATTCATGGACAGACACACACAGCAGGATATGTGTGCAGAGCTGGAAGAGGAGACCCAGAGTATCACACTGATCACAGTCAACCAAAGTTTGTCTGGTCTGCAGGTCAGTTTGTTTCTATTGTAACCAGTGCAGCTGATGTTTACCTTTAAAGGTCCCCCAAAGAATAATTTTTTTTTTTTTCATTTGTGATATATATATATCTTTGCCTAATAAGCAATTTCACATTCTCCTCTCTGCATGTTGTTTTCAGATGTTCATTCAGCAGCATCTCTCACAGTGATTCCTGACAGTGTGCAAAACTTGATGTATGCCTCTGTCTCACTGACCTGTGAGGGAAACTTCACTGAGTGGAGAGTGAAGCGGTTCCCCAGTGATGGCCCCCTGTACTATTCCAACTGTGGGAGAATGACTGGATCCACATGTAACATCAGTTACATATTAAAGTCACCTACTGCAGTGTACTGGTGTGAGTCTGGATCAGGAGAGTTCAGCAATGCAGTCAACATCACTGTACAGAGTATGTTATTATACATTCATCATGTTCTTTTGGTCATTTTTCCCCCTTTATGTTAATCGTTATCTCACAGTGTTTCCCCACTACACTGCTGTATGAAAGTACATCTGTCAAAAAAAGACAAAAAGCAGGACATTTAGGTAATTTTAAGTCTTATTTTAGCTTGAACCTTATCAGTGAATAAGCAGTAAATGTCTGAGTATGTTATTATACATATATTTTTGTGGGTTCTCCACAGAGTGCTCAGACCACTAAGTTTTACTTTTTAACATATGAACAAAAAACAAACAAACAAAAACTGCAAAACCCAGCAAAGCAGAGTACAGTACAGTGGTCCCTTGCTATAATGCGATTCACCTTTCGTGGCCTTGCTGTTTCGCGAATTTGTTTTGTGCAATTTTGCATGTGTTTTTTTTTTGTTTTTTTTACAGTGCATTGTGATCTGCGTCCTGATTAGCTGTAGACCATTGTCAATCAATCTCGTGTTGTGTCTCCTATCCTGAACAGAATGTGTTCAGCTTGTCAAATTTACATAAATCTTCGATCGTTAGCAGTGTGACTCTGAAGTGCTGTACTGTATGTTTGTAAGTTTTCTCCCCAACAAACACAACAATGTCGACGAAACATCGACAACACGTCAAAAGCACCTGCGGTAGTACTCAAAAGGCACAGGGAGATGCTAACCATCACAAAAAAAGTTGGACTTCTGGACTTGCTAAAGGAAGGTAGAAGTTACCATATTTTTTGGACCATAAAGCACAGTGGATTATAAGGCGCATTAAGCAAAACAAAGCAGTCAGATAAGTCAAGCTTTACTCAACTTATTCTTCGTGCTTCCTCTACTTCTGTACCATTGATTCAGTAGTGTTGAATGCTCTCACAGCTGCTCTGTTCCCATGTTCTGGACCTGAAAACAGGGTTTGATCTTTGGTTTCATTCTATAATACTGGACTTATTTTTCTACGAAGGTTTGAGCTTTGAGAGTTTTTAAACAAGAGAGAAAAGTGTGAAAATGTTGATGCCCGTCTGAGAAAAGTGTATAAAGTGTGTACTGAGGGGTTTTACAGCCCTTAAAACATCTATAATAATTGTTAAAATAAAGTTGGCTACTTCGCGGATTTCACCCATCGCGGGTTATTTTTAGAACGTAACACCCGTGATTAACGAGGGACAACTGTACACTTAAAGTAAGACCTCATTTTCCTCTTTTCCTGTGTGGCTGTGTTTGTTATGTGCTACTGCATAAACAAGCAGCTGGTGAGTTGTTTTCATTAATGCTGCATCAAATCAGCTCAACATTACATTTCAACACTTTTTTAAAGTCTCACTCTGAAAACAAGGACAATTCCCATATTTCAAAATACCTCCAATTGTCAACTTAGAGCCCAAAGTCTTTTAGCTGTTACTGACTGATATATGGAAATAGCCCATGTCTTATGGGATTAACATTTCATGTCTAAGGTACTCTATATTTTATAGGTCAGCTGTCCATTTGGTAAAAAGTTCATGTACAGTAGTTCTTATGCACAGAACAGTAGGTATCACATCATCATGTAACTTTGGTGCCCTTCAGCTTTTTTTCTGATCTAACAGGACCACCATTGATTGTTTCACAGATAATTATTATGATCCTATCCTGGTGAGTCCTGTTCATCCTGTGACTGAGGGAGCTTCTGTTAGTCTGAGCTGCAGTTTGAGAACACAAAAAATACTTTCCAATGTGTTTTTCTATCACAATGACAAACTTATTCAAAATGATCCCCGAGGGGAGCTGAAGATCTCTGCAGTGTCAAAGTCTGATGAAGGTTTCTACAAGTGTCAGTACTCAGGAAGAGAGTCAGCACAGAGCTGGATGTCAGTTAAAGGTGAGCAGGATCAAAACATTTGATGGATTTTTTTATATATATCAGTATATCAGTGAGTATGTGTTTTGTCTTCTTGTCACCTGACTCTACTTCTTGTATGTTTTTTAATGTTTGGAAAAAATTCTCACATAAAGTCTCTAAATGTTTTCTGTTAATGTTTACAGTCACAGTAGCTCCATCAGGACCTGAAAGCTCTTCATTTCCTCTGTGGTTGGTTGGACTGGTTTGTGGAGTCTCTCTTCTTATTATTCTCCTGCTCTTAGGAATGAGTATTCTGTATTGCTATAGAAAAGTGAAGGGTAAGACATTTTTCTTACTTGATACAAAATATAAAATTTTTCAAACACACCAACATATGATGACATCATGGCACTAAATAGAAGTAAAACAGTTTGGATTAACAAAAAAATAATTTTCCTTTTTTGACAGATTTATGCTTCACTGGGTTGGTATAAATCTCTACATTCCTATTTTCATTTTAAACATTCAGCAGTAATTTTCTTACTGTACTAAATTTACTGTATTTTGCTATTATCTGTGCATTTGTTATGTTTTCATTAGGCCGATCCAGTCGGACATTAAGAGTCAAGACTCCACCAGAAGTCACGGAGACAATCAGGATACAACCCATGAATACAAATCTCTTCAGCATGGTCAGTGTTTAAACCAAAGTTTAGGATTAACAATTAGTCTTCATAAACTCAGAACAGGAGTTCTGGTCATCAATCAAATATCAAAAACACAAAAAGTTGGGCAAATAATTAAAAAAATCCTAAAAACTGAGTTAAACCAGAATTTACTCACAGAAATGTATATCTAACTAAATGAACTGAAGGATCAACAAAAGTTATTGTTCTATATCATTACAACACATACAATATTTTTAATACAGTGTTGATTGATTGATAATACTTTATTCATCCCGGGGGAAATTGGGTTAAGGCTGCCAGCCTTCCCAGCGCCATCTTACCCTTCCGACCATACATACATTACACAAACATCACAGGGAAGACAGGTCAGAGAGGTATAACAATGGAAAACGCACAATGTGAGGAAAAACGAGGAGAAAAAAGAACTCTCCCCAGACTGAGCTCCAACAGGGAGATCACACTGTTAATCAAACTTTCTAAAACTGTAATTAAATTAAATTAGAATTTTGTGTCTTTGCACTTTAACAAAACTGTGTTCATGTATTTGCTCCAGTAGCACTGACATGATCCTCTGACTTTGTTTCTTCAAGCTCATTATGAACCCTATGAAACAGTCCATCTTGCAGAAGAGACGGCTAATGGTCCAAATGGTACACAGTATCTTTTGAATAGCACACAGCAGCTAGAAATACACATACTTACATATCATAGCTTTAAATTGTAACTCTGATTCTGGCGTATCATTTTTTTAAGGTGATAATCACGACTATGAAACAATCGCTGACTTGGAAGAGACTGCAAATCGTGAAAATGGTACATGTCATGTTTTGAATGTCACAGAGTGGTTAGAGATACATAAACATTTGAGTTAAAAACAGTAATTCTGGTGATTTTTTTAATAATCCTATAAATACAAATATATATATTTCAGAAGCAGATAAAGCTCACGAAGGCACATACTCTCTTATTGAGCTTAAAAATTCCAGAAAGAACAGTAAGTATGCAACAAATACTCACACATGCAAAAAAGATAAAATACATTAAAAAAAAACTAATTAGGAAAGGTTTTGACCTGCAGTACTGATGTAAATGTATTCATTATTTTCTTTTGCTCATTCATCTGATTATCTTAGCAAGGAAGCATCATAAACCACATGAGAGTGCTCTTTCCACTGATGTGAACATGGAAAATGCAGGTAAACTCACAGCAGTCACGCAATGAAAAGTCTCATTACATTGACGATTAAATGGCCTCACCACATAACATCCTTACTTTTTGTCTTTTTGTGTTTACCTTACAGGTCAGTGAAGACAGCTACAGCAGCAAAACCAAAGAGAAGCTGTAATCATACTATAATGTTTAGAGCATATGCATGCTGTATATGTTCCCTATATCCTCTGAGTGAGACACGCTTGATAAAACTTTCAATAAGCATTGAATAGGGCACTGTGAGTGGCCCATGCATATGTAAATATTTGCACAAGTCTCAGAATCGTATATAATTGTATATTTGACAGCTCGACTGGAATAATGGTATATCAGCTTAGAGTGGTGTGTCTAATTTAATGTATTTTAGCATCATATTATAGCATATATCATAGCATCTCATATATGGTAGCATATACAGATTTGTATTCCCTGTCTCCCATGCTAACTGCAGCGTGCAGGGATTTGCTTGTATGTAATGATATAGACACAATACTCTGTTTTGTTGTTGTTTTGAGGGATTTTTTGTATTATCTGGTTTAACTGACAACACAGCTTTAAATAAAGGTTTTGCCATGTTACATTAGGATAGCAATATTTGTACTGCATAATGTATTATACATTATTTTGAAATAAATAAATAAATGTTGTGACTGATGCTGTATTGACTTGAATGTAAACTGTAACAGTCAAACCTAATAACACTGAGCTTTATAAATATGATACATCATCAAGTGTAACAGCCATTTGATCACTAGGGGGCAGTGCAGGAAGCACAGCTGTATTTCACTAATAACTGTTGATCGTGATATTTCCAAATCGATTGTGCTCTACTGAACTGCTTACATACTTTTTATTGCTGCTTTCAGATTTTCTTGGATGTCAAAAATGTAGCATAGATCCTGTGAGAAACTATTAACTATAGCATGGTACATTTAACACTTATCTTGTTGCAACTGAATATGCATAAAAAGGACATTGATGATGTAACCAAACAAGAAGTGCAAATGTTGAAACTACATTCGTGTTTGTTCACCCCTTACTTAACCCATACTGCTGTGTTTGCAGCTTTGCTGTGCTCTCCAAAAATCACAGATTTGCATTGTTTGCATGTGACTCGTTAAAAACAAACAAACAAACAAACAAACAAAACCCAGAAAAATATAGTTTCTGCAGACGTGTTCTCACTGGAAACGGACTTCTATTTTTATGAAATAGACTTTTGATTTCATTTAAAGTGACACTTGATGTAGTTTGATCTCAGTTGATTTCACTATATACTAAAACTAAATTCATTTGCTGAAGTTTAAACAGCTTATTACGTTGTGATTATCAAAGATTCTTTAACTTTAACTTGTCCCGTGAGCCTCAGGGAAAAAATCTCTGTGAACAGAGCTTTCAGAGCTACTTTTAAGGACACACGTGTTAGCTCAAAGAGGAAGCAGGATTTAATCTCGCCTCACACTTCTGTTTCAAAATGCTATTTCTTTTTTCCCCATGCTCACCCACATCCTGCCCACTAAGTTATGACCATCTTTAAAACCAGAATTTCACCACATGGGAAAGTTTTTTAAAAAGGATTCTGTTTGGGTGCAAGATTGAGAACACAAACACAAACTATTGAAGCGAACAGCAAAAAAGCACCATTAGTTCAACAGGTGGAATGTCCAAGCACACTTAGTATAGCTCTGTTGTGGTTTAATATCTTTAAAAAGACGCGCATTAGGGAACCAAACAAGAAGCAGAATTTTGCTTACATCATCCATAAATACAAACAGCTGTGTTTGCAGCTCTGCTCTCCAAATATCAGACTGACAGTGTTTTGTATGTGGTCAGCCAGAAGAACTGTAAAATCTGGATTTACTCTAATTGTTCTCAAACAGCTAATGGACGAGTCAAACAATATTGTCTTTGATTTTGGTGTCTTTGGTTTTATCTCAGTAGGTTTTAGTCTGTCTAAGAAACTAACTGTCGTGGTTCTGGGTTGGTGACCCCGTGTTTTGAGTTTTATACTTTTACTTTTACTTTTGATTTGATCATGGTTTATAACTGTTTGTGTTTTGGTTTCTGTCCTAGTATTTCTAGCTCCCTGGTTCTGTAGTACTTCCTGAGCTCTAGTTCTTAGGTTTTGTTATTTGGTTTCCCGTTGTTAACTCTGTGCCTTTCTGTCCCACATTTCAGGTCTCTATGTTCTGTCTCACAGTCTCTGTTAAGTTTATGTGTCTAGAGTTCAGTCGGTGTGTTTCCTGTTTTACTTTGAAGGTCTGTGTCTCATGTCAGTGTTTTTAGTTTGCTTCCCTTGTCTCGTCCTGCCTAATTACTCCCAGCTGTGCTCTCCTTCTGTGTGTCATTGCCCTCGTTATCCCTCAGTGTATTTAAGCCCCGTGTTTCTTTTTGTCAGTGTTGTGTTCTCCCTCATGTTGTGTGTTGCTTTGCAGTTTAGGTTATAATTTCCCCATGTAGTTTAGTTTTGTATCATTTCCTTGAGTCAGTAAATAAAGCTGTATTTTGAGTTCCCTCCCGTGTGTTGTGAGTCCTGCATTTTGGGTCCAATCTCCTGCCTGCCACACAGCAGTCCTTGACACTCATCCATCGTCTGGTATGGTTTGAACAGCGTCCCTGTTTAAAGTTAGCCAATGTTTGATTTGGGCAACATTACCCAACTGCCCCACTGTGCGGTTACTGAGTGCAGCAGTTACAGCTACTTTTAAGGAAGAGAGAAACAACATAGGGCACGCCATCTCGCCTCAAGCTCACTTCTGCTAAATGTCAGTTTTGCTCGAGGTCGCTCACTCTCTGTGTGTGAATTTATGACACTTTTCACGTTAAAGGAGTCGGCCCTGATGTAATGCAGTACTTTACATTACTGAGCTCCGTCTTTTTCAATTAGGAAATATTTTTAGTTATACATTTAACTGCTCTGTGAGAAAGTGCATGGATCACCAACACCTGCTGTGAAGATTTACTGTCAGTGAGTATGACATCTCTGTTTATCAGTTAATGCTTCATTGATCTCTCAAACTATTTTCTTAACTGCTTATGAACTTAAGTGGCAGGTGGCCTCCGGCTTTTTTTAGAGTGAGATGTTGTGGTTTATTTACTTTACATTTGAATCAATGTAATAATTTTGTGTTACAGCCTTTAGTATGAGAAATTAATGGCTGCTTGGACATTAGCAGCAGCCTATGGGGGATTGTCTCATAAAATAAAAGAGACAGTGTAAAGAAAAGTGTATTCTCTTCCTTTATAATGCTTTTGTTCACTTATCCATCTACAGCAGTTTGAACCAATCTGAATGAGGTGGTTATGTAGTATTGTGCTTGTGAGGGTAATAATTATCAGTGGTAAAATTGCTTAATAACAAAATGAGCAGCCAAAGGCAATATCCTGTTTCTGTAAGACCTCAGTCAAGTTTTATGGCATTTTACATCTCGTAATGCAGTTAATCCAGTGTGTGAAACACTTTCAAGCAAACTGCTTTTCAAAGTTTTTGTCTTGCTTTGACGTTTAATACATTAAAACTGTATAATAATAGTCCATCAGGGCACTCCCAGCATCAATAAAAAACATATTATTGACCAGTAATTTTATTACTTAATCTTAGCAGATATTTGTTTGAAATTCAAAAACTGATAAGAAACTAGAGGAAAGGAGTAAAATAAAAAAATTCCCACAAACGTATCGGTGCCTGTTCTCCATCTCCCAAAGCTTTCAAATCAATTCTAGGAGTGGAAAAACGCCTTTTGGCAGATCCAGCAGTGTAACAGCATTCAGACAGTTTGATTTACTGTTTAGACATATTTGTTGACATTTATTGGTTTTTATTCATATTTTTGTGTGTGTGGATGTATGAATTTATTAAGATTAGTAATAGGTCTGAGAATCTATTGTGTAAATATTATGCTGTATGGATGAATGTGTGAGAAACCACTGCAGATGCTGCTTTTGAACAGTATATCAAGCTCACATGTGTATAATATAAATTATCATATTTCTATTGTTGTTCAGAATATTTGTTTTACAGGCCTTTTAATAAAAATCTGCATGATAGTTTTCTGCTAGCAGTAGAGTATAAACACATCACAGCATGCTGTAGTCAGATCCTGTCAAGTCGTTATGTCTGTGTAAAAAGAAGAAAGCAGAGAGAAGTGTGCTGCTGCTTCACTCTCTCTGTTTACAGAAAGTTGTAGAAGTTTTCAGACGTGTCACTGCTGGATGTGAGGATGGGAGCCACTTTGCTCTGTGAGCTGGGCCTATTCTGTGAGTACATCACTGACTTCTATTGTTTGATTCATACTGATCCATAAACATGTTTTAGTAAGAAGAACAGAGCATCAGTCATTTGTACCATTTCAGGTCATGTGATCAGAGGACTCTCATGTTTGTTACCAACATGGTTTTGATGGTTGACTCTAGTCTGAGTCTGTGAGTGGAGCTGGCTGAGTTTATCTAAGAAAGTTTTGCTTCTCCATCAGTGATAATTTAATGGACTTTACATTGTAATATAACATATAACCTATCATAGTAGACACTGGTGAAACTCCTGGTGTTTTATTTATATCATATTTGGTGTCTTTAGTTTAATCATGTCTGAAGTTCTGGTTTTATTGTAGTGCTCTGTACGCTGCTCTCCACTGGACACACTGAAGGTGACTGAAAAGTTTTACATTTTCAATTTCTTTTTATTTATTTAGTAAAGATTCATCTTAACTACTGTATCAATGTTAAACACTTTACATTTCTGTTATTTATTTATCTGCTTTAATTTATTTATTTATCTAATTCTAAATATATTCATTTATTAGTATATCAACACAGATGATGCCTTTGATTGTTGTGGAAGAATTTCTTTTATTTATGTATTATTCACATTATTTTATTGTACAATGCCTCCACTGGATTTTAGGCTATGTCCACACTAATGCATTTTCGTTTGAAAACACATCGTTTTCTCTCCATTTTGGTCCCCCGTCCACACTGAGACGGCGTTTTCGCTCAGGGAAAATGCAGCGTTTTGAAAAACGCTCTCGAAAACGCATATATTTGAAAACGGTGCTTTCTCGTTGCAGTGTGGACAACGAAACCAGAGACGAAAACGATGACGCATGTTAGTCATATGATGCAGTCATGTGACCACTTTAATCAAGATAGAGGAGGGCATTATGCAGCAGTTGTTTTGTTTGCGCTCAATTTTGACAGCCCTATTAAAGATTAATATCAGTTTGTACATGCTCCAGATAGTTTTTCTTCAAATTCTTTTATTTTCAATCGCTTTTGCAACTTTGTACTGTTGTGTTAAACGCAGCAACAACTCAACCTCATTGTTAGTTAGGGTTTCCAACCGTCCCTTGAAAAACGTAATCGTTCCATATTTAGAAACAAAAGTATTGAGCTGAAAAGGGACGCACTTTGTCAAATGGTTAAAAAAAATAATTTCACACACAAAAAAACAAGAGCTAAGAAATTCCCCACACTGGGAAGGGTGAAGACAATTGGGTCGCCCAGCCCTGGCCATAAGGCGTCCCTTATTTATTTTTCAGGGAGTTGGCAACCCTATTGTTAATCCATTTAAAAAACTCTGTGCTTTTCCTTGACATTTTGCCATGACATTTCAAAGAGCCGGAAAGTAAATAAACGGCAGACATAAATGAGGCAGGTGGAATCGTCTTGCGTTTCACGCATGCGCAGTACTGGAACTGCGCATGCAGTTTTTTTAGTTTAAAAAAAAAAATCTTGTCCACACGTAAACGACAAAACACGAGGGAAACGCTGCCAGGAACATGCCAAAGCAACAAGGGGCGATATATTCCTAACCGTGTAGAAATGTTGGCCAATCAGAAGTCTAGAAGCCTGGGTGGGAAAGAGTAAACAAAGATGGCGCATAGAAGCAGAACTGAGTCCTATGTGTGGAGGGACAGAAACTGTGTGTGTATATGTAAGCATTTAAACACTGCAGAGAGTAAAATTAACAGTTACAGTATTTTGTCTGTCCGCCATTATAGAAATTCATTTCACCGAAACAATAACATGGCGCGCAGTGTGACGTCAAAAAAGGTGCACACCTTTGACGCTGTACTTTCTCCGTTTTCCTCGTCCACACGTAAACGCAAAAACCGGAGTTTTTTGTTTTGTGTGAAACAGCTGTGTACTGCCTTTTGTTCCTGTAAGTGGTATTTAAGTGAGAGCCATGCTAGGCTCAGTCAGAGACTCTGCTGATAGTCTGCCCCGTGATGATGGCTGCTCTCACCAAGCTTGGTTTCTGTTTTTGTGTTTTGATCAAAGAATGTTAGCTACCGCTCACCGATTGTCTGCAGGCTTTATTAAATGGAAAACTTCCACAACATAGTACATACATGTGTTTTAGATTATTGATGGTGTGGTTGTGTTGGATTCTAGATGCTGTGCTAACTATTGAACCCAGCTGGTCCAGTTTTTTCATCGGAGAGTCTGTTACCTTCAAATGTGACATGAATGAAGGAAAGAACACTGACTGGGAATACAAAATCATCAAGAATGGTCAAGAATTTCTCCCTTACAAAAAACGCAAAGACTACAGATTACACATTACATCTACACATCGGAGTGGTGAATATCAGTGCATTGGTCGTAGGAAGAAGTCACGTGGTGGAAAAAACAGTAATACTGCCTCTATAACTGTATTAAGTAAGTCTTTAGCGAAAATAACAAATGCATTTGAACACTGATCTGGATAGTGAAATGCAGTGTACATCTTATTAATCCTGTAATGGAAACTTGAAACCACTGTTTCTTACCTGTGTACACTGCTAAAATGTTCACACTCTTTAATATGTAACAACAGCAATTGTGGATAAAATTTAAGTTAATAAATAAAAAAGTATATTTTTCTAAATCTGAAACTAGGCAGATCCCTCTTAACCCATCATCGTGTTTCCTTCAGCAGTGAACTGCATTAGTTTACATTCAGTGTGACTTTGTCAGGCCAGTGATACTGTGACTATTCAAACATCTACAACCTGAATTACTGCAGCTATGTCATGTGAAGTATCTTAAAAACTACAGAGATTTAAAAAAACATATTTGTAGATTTTACTTGTGGGAAGTGGATTTAAATGAAAGCATCTTTTAAAATGTAGGGTTTTTTATATCTTTATAATGCATCAGGTGTACATTTTCTTCTCTTCTTTTTCATAACAGCAGATAAACCCAGGGCCACACTGACAGCAGGAACAACAATCATACCAGTAGGGGGCAGTGTGACACTGACCTGCTCTGTGCAGAGCTCTGATGGATGGAAATATGAGTGGTTCAGACGAACCCAAACAACCAATGAAGTTCAAATCAGAGATCAACAAAACAGAGATATCAGAGTATCTCAAGGAGGAATCTACAGCTGCAGAGGAACAAGAGGAAACCCAGTTTACTACACTGATAAAAGTGATGGTGTCACCATTGAGATAACCTGTGAGTTCAGTCATTTAGTTTGAAATATACATTCACTCATGATTATCAAACATACAATGTGAAGTTTTCTGTGTTGATTTCATGTTTCTATTTGTATCTCAACTGTTAATATGTGTAAACAGTTTCCAATAAAGTTGTTGTAAAACAACAACCCAACTGGCCTCAGATATTCAGAGGTGAGACGATCACTCTGACATGTGAGGTGCAGGAAGGAGGTGAAACCACTGAGTGGGAGTATGAATGGAGAGGACCCAGGACATCCAAACGGTTGACGTGGAATGATGATTGGACAGTCATAGTTTCTGAGTCCAGCAGTGGAGACTACATGTGTAAGAGTCGACGCAGAGATGACTCATATTCTTCAACAGAGTGGAGTGAAGCCTTCACATTGTCAGGATCAAGTAAGTCATGTTTGTTGTGTGATCTCCATTTGACAAATGTCATAATGGTCAGCACAGGATGAATTCAATGGTCTACAAAGCATGTTCCATTGTTAGTCAGACAAAGAGCTGCAGCTGATAGTAGCCTCATTGTAGACAGTTTGTCACCACTTTGTGTCATCAACTTTCAGCTGGTATAGAGACGCCAATGCTTCACCTAAGAACAGTAACGAAACAAATACATGAACAGGAAAAAATGATTAGGTTTAGCCTGACACACAAGTAACACCACAAACTGAACATGCGGTCATTGCTTCAGAAATAAAGTCAGAGTGAACAGAATGTGTGTTCTGTGGCTGCCAGTCACTGTGTGTGTGTGTGTAGAGATGTATGGTGTAGGGTCAGGGGTCGGCAACCTTTCTGATGACAAGTCTTACTTACTTAGACTTAGATCTTCCCATGCTTTATGTGGCATATCGGGCGACAAACGAACGCCACCAGGCTCGATCTTGTGCCCGGGCTTCAGCTTCTTCCAACGATATATTCGATGTCTTTAGGTCTTGATGGAATGACCTTCGCCAGGTGTTGCGGGGATGTCCTCGTGGTCTTTTAACGCCCAGGGGTTGCCAGCGCATCGCTGTTTTTGGAATCTGTGCATCATCCATGATGAGTGCCATCTAAAATTTCCTCAGAAGTCAATGTGCCATTTGATTGCATTGGCAATAAATTTAATTACTCTCTATATTAACAGTTACACACTATATAGAACAACTTTATAGAATTATATTTGTTCGCAGATGTTGGCAGCTAACAGTGAATAATTATCAGCTATTTTGAAACAAAAAAAAAGACACTTTTTATCCATAACAGCAAATGAACGGTACAACAGAAAATGCAAATGCTATATATGGTCTCCTCACAACAATGATAAGAAAAATAAACTGAGCCAATATGGCATGTTTGTTAATACACATGTTAATCTGACCTCTGGTCTCCCACTCAGAGACACAGGTCTCCGAGTGTCCAGCATTCAGACGGCTGCCTGAGGACACTCATGTGAGAGAAAATCTGCTCACACAGATATGTAGAGCCAAATACTGTCAATAAGGCCTCTGCAATGTTCTGAAAACAGTTAAACTTGTCAGGTAGTGATGTCCAGCAGGTGAAAATGCAAGCTCCATGAACACACACAGCTGTGGATTCCAGCTGCTTCGATGTTGCATTAACTGGCATTAACTCAGCCAGTTAATGCGAGATGAATCCAGCTGCTCATTAAAGCTTTCTGGTTTGATCAGAAAAGAAAACATTGGTCCATACACCTGAAAGTCCTGAAAACACATTGTGAATTCTGTCTCGAGTCTACGGATGTATTGATGTATTTCTGTGGTGCTGATGCTGTGCTGAGCAGATAGCTCCTGAAGCATTTGAAGTGTCGGAATGTGGAAAGCTAACAACATCCCTCTCACCAGTAGGCTAAGTTATTTTTAGCCAATTACAAGTTGAATCTGGTAGTTGGGGTTGTTAGCTAAGATACCGTCATTAAGAAGAGGCACAACTAATGTGTCTATGCGAGCTAATTTGGAGGGGCACCGCTGGCGCGGCCATTTGTTTTTTAATGCACCTGCTCAGATTAATTCACTGCGTGTCGTGCCCAGGTCTGGACTGGGACAAAAAATCGGCCCCGGCATTTAGACTAGAGACCAGCCCACCAGGTATTATAGGAAAAGCCATAAAGCCTTTAAATGAAAACAAACGCTGTTGTGACAGTGATGTACACAGTACGAGTTATTGTAACAGACTGTAAAAAGTCAGCACAACGAAAATAAACTACACCTAAACTTGGTTTATATCTGACCCAGACAGACTGCAGGTCATAACTTCTTACCTGAAGTTCAGTTCACCTGACACTCGGACCGGTGGCCGCCTCGGGTCTCTCCTCTTGCTTCCCCTTTCCCTCATCCACCTGCTGGCCTCCACCACTTGCTAATGTTACTGAATCTGTGGAAGCTACGCCATAGCCAATACCAAACAACTGAGTTATTTTTACACACCGACCAGCGTCTGGCCAATCCACCACCTTTCATTGTTTATACCGTTACAGAAAGAAAAAAAAAAAATCATCGGCCCGTAAAAACAAAAAATCACCATTGGCCCACCGAGCAAATGCCCGGTATGCCCGATGGCCAGTCCAGCTATGGTCGCGCCATCAGTTAATCCTTCACGTGCCAGCTGTGGCACGCGTGCCTAGGGTTGCCGACCCCTGGTGTAGGTTATAGCCAGCATACTCTCTAAAGGGCTCAGAGCTGAACCTACCTCTCCTGAGATATCTCAGGAGATATTTGCTACAATTTCAGATGTCCCTGTGCAGCTAGCATGCTCATCTTCTCCTGAGTGGTCTGACATCTGAGACTAAAATTAATAAGACGTGTTGGGTCTTCTCCTGAATTTGTTGTCGTGATTGGACCAACAAGATATGACAGAAAAACTGAAATAAGTAATTTACACATTGAAGAGGAAAGGGGAAACACTGCTTTTACCATGTTGGGTTATAAAAATATGATGTGCTCATACCATTTCAGTTTGGTCTCAGAGGATGATGAGCAGAGGTTGACAAGAGAACATAAGAACAGTGTTAACCTGACATGTGTAGAGTATAATATATTTATTTTCTCTCTTTTTTTGTCTTATCACATTACCAGATCAACCAAAGGCCAAAATAACGTCTGATATGAGAGACATCCCCGCAGGAGGAAATGTCACCCTGAACTGCTCAGTGAACCCATCATCATCATCATCATCTGGATGGAAATACTACTGGTACAGAGATGAGAACTCCTCTGAACCCCTGACCACACAAGATGCAGTTTTCCACTCAAATGGACAAATCAGTGTCTCACAGGAAGGACTCTACAGGTGCAGAGGAGGAAGAGGAAACCCAGTTTACTACACAGAGGACAGCCAGTCAGTCAGGATTGATCAAAAGAGTGAGTTTTCCATTATCATCAAAGGGTGGATGTTCTAGGAATGAAGAATGTCGAAAACAATATTGAATCTAGTCATTTTTATGCATCTGTTGGTGATTAATTAAAATTTATGAACAAACGTGGCTTTTGTGAACCAACACATATTGGCTCAGATATACAGAGCAGATAAGATAAATATCAGATGTGAGATCCACAGAGAAGACACTGGATAGGAATAGGAATTGAGGACTACCAAACTGATTGTACAAAGAAAAATGCATTCAGGAAGTTAAGTATGCTTTTTTAACTTTTACCCACTGTGCACCTCAACACTGAATTTTCCAAACTGACCAGTTTGATTGATTTGATTTTATGTGTCAATTGGAAAGAAACACCTGAATTCACAGTTGATGCATCACCCAGTAATTTTGTGTATATAGTGTAAGTAATTGTATTTTACACTGAGAAATTTCTCTTTCTTAATTTTATTGCCATTTTTTTAAATAAAATGTGGCAAACACTTCCGAAATTATATGAAAGGGGAAGGAATGTGAAATACTGATGAAGGTTTATTATGTATGTATGTATATATGTGTGTGTGTATATATATATATATATATATATATGTATATATATATATATATATATATATATATATATGTGTGTGTGTGTGTGTGTATATATATATACACATGTATGTATATATATATATATATGTGTGTGTGTGTGTATATGTAT
The DNA here is from genome assembly GCF_001858045.2 of Oreochromis niloticus. Classification (NCBI taxonomy): domain Eukaryota; kingdom Metazoa; phylum Chordata; class Actinopteri; order Cichliformes; family Cichlidae; genus Oreochromis; species Oreochromis niloticus. Next base: position 25,809,659 of record NC_031967.2, read on the forward strand.
ATATATGTGTGTGTGTGTATATATATATACACGTGTGTGTGTGTGTATATGTATATATATGTGTGTGTGTGTATATATATATACACATGTATGTATATGTATATATATGTATATGTATATATATATACACATGTATGTATATGTATATATATATGCGCAATGTGTATATATGTGCAATCATCTAATTACAGTATATTATTTATTACAGCAGTACCTGTGCCTGAAAGCGCTACATTTCTCACTACTTTGATTGTTGGACTCCTTTGTGGAATTTTACTGATTCTTCTTCTTCTTCTGTTGTTATATCAGTTCAAGCAGTCAAAGGGTGAGAACATTTTTTTTCTGGTATTAGATTGAATATGATGTATTTGTTTAAATAACATATTTATCCTGAAATTACCTGTAGTGTTTGCAACGGTTAAAAAAGTAACTGTCTAAACTTTTTTTTTTTTTTTTTTTTTTACAGATTTATGCTTTGTCAGGTTGGTTCACATTTCACCTGTCACCTCTCGTTTTAGTATACTAGAATTACATCTTGTGTTTCTTATTAGATAATCTACTGTTTTACTACAGTTTATGTTCCACCAGGATTCGGAACACAAATCAGAGCTCTCCTATAAACCACATGATCATCCAGGATGAAACTCAGAGGCAAAACACTTGTCCTCTCCAAGGTCAGCTTTTATTTACTATTATTGTTGTTGTTGGTCTGTATTGTCAACATATATAACAAAAATACAAAATAAGGAAGTGGATGCTATCCACATACTATAGTCAGCTAAATAAAAAAACAAATATGAAGAAATAATGATACTCAAAGCTATGTAAAGAATAATAAATTTGGTTACAACATTGCAAGCAACAAAGCGTTTTTTTTGGTTGTTTTTTTTACATCACTATAAATGTTATAAAGAACATTTAAAAAGAACAAAGAAAACTAAATGAATATATACAAAATACTATTCTCTCAAAAGTAAATATTGCCCCTGCTTTGGTGACTCTCTACCGTTCTACTCTTTTTGTGCTTTCCGTTTGTTTGTGAAACACAAAAGAAATGCCAACTTCTTGGTAGATGATATAGAAGATGATCAGATTCATATATAAATTTTAATTATTATTCTAACATTGGCTTGATTCTGTAGGAGATGTTCATCTCTATGAATCTATCAAAGACTGCGATGACACAGAAAATGGTAAAGTACATAAATAAGGCAATAAGGTATATAGACTCGATGTAATTTTTATTTATGTATGACTATGTAACTCTGTTCCAGCTGAATCTGGGGTTTTCACATATTCTTTGATTGAGTTTAAAAACTTCACAACAAAAGGTAAGAATTTGATGTTATAAATATATAAAATACAGTAGTTTAGATGTTTTCATAGGACAGTAGTATCTAAATTAAATTTTAAAAACTATGTATTTTCATTCATTCTTATAAGCCTTCTAACAGAAAAGAAGAAACAAACTGTCTGCTCCAATGTGCAGTCCTCAAAAAATAAATAAATAAAAAATATTTGACCACTATGCCTAACACAAAGCCAGTTAAATTTAAGGGGCTTAAATCTCTCCAATTAGGAAACATAAACAGACTGTGGCTCCATATGATCTTTTTGCCATGAATAAAAGGGAAAGTAGGTTCACTGGAGAGGCAACAATGCAACAAGCCCCAAAAAGGAAACAATTTTACTGGTGGTAGATTTTGAGACAGTACCTGCAGCCCATTCTAGTTGGATAGGTAGACTAGCTCCTTCAGGATGTATTGTCCACACGTGCTGTTGCTAGATGGTTTGTGGTGTCTCCCAGAATGAGAAGAGATAAGCAGAGAGCAGTAATCTTTAATCCTGACCAAGGGTGGAGGAGGGCTGAGCTTCTCTGACACTGAAATTAGACTTTAGTCAGTTCATGTGATAAGTTTGGTGTTGACTGACAGAAAAAGCTTTCCACCCTTTGTTTATGCTGAGCATCTGTCCATCCTCTTTTAGATGGCAGCCTATTGTACGCACAGGCCTACTACAATAAAACTGAATCCAAGAAAGACAAATGTATGTAAAGTAATACAATCAGTAACTTATTTATGTTTCTGTCTCGTTTACAATTTTTTAAAAAAAAACCAAGAAAAACTGTATAAATAAGCACAGCTGTCACTTCAAAGTAAGAGGTTACTGGCAATTACCTTTGACTAATAAATCAAATTTCTTTATTTGTATGAAACTCCAGCTCCTGCAGCAACTGATGAAGAAGTTTATACTGAGATCAAACCACAAGAAACTCTGAGTAATGAATACCTTCAATAAGTATTAAAGGAACTAGATTCAGTCCCAAATCTGAATTTAAGAGATCATTGTTGGGAAAAAATGAGCTCATCCATTGCTTTATAAAAATAAAGGCATAAAAAGTTTTCACCATAAATGAGCTTAAGCAGAAAGTGATGGCAAGTGTTGAGATTAGGATCTCTTTTCACTTTAGCATGAGCACTTATTAAATACATGCATTTATTTATTTATGTATTTCTGTTCCCCTGAATGGAATAAGTATCATTTGACACATTTAAACAATATTATAAGTTGATTAACTTTTTTGCCAGTAGAGGTTTTGTTATCTGATTACGTGTGTCAAATAAACCATTTCTTTATTAAACCTGATATATTACTCCCTTTACAGTGTTCTGGGTTGTTTGCTGTTCAAATTGATTTATACTTCTTCATGCTTTTTGCTCCAACATATCAGTGTCACACATGACTGTTTATCAGCTACATCTTTGGACTTCTGAAATAAATCTATGTACACACACACGCACACAAAACGCTTAAAATATTGATATATGTTGTATGAAAGTGTGCCAAAAACATGCATGATGCGGTCGGTCGTGGTGAAGAGTGTAAAGAGAAACTCTCAATTTACCGGTCGATCTATGTCCATACCCTCATCTATCATCACGAGCTGTGGGTAGTGACAGAAAGAATGAGATCACGGATACAATGGTAGAAATGAGCTTTCTCCGAAGGGTAGCTGGCCTCTGCCTTAGAGAGGGAGGGCCTACTGCTACTCCTTTACATCAAAAGGAGCTGACAAAGATGGGTTCTGGGCGCCTCCTCGGGGAGGTGCTCTGGGTATGTCCAAACTGGAGGAAGCCCAGGGGCAGACCCAGGACAGACTGGAGTGATTATATCCCTTGGCTAGCCTGGGAACACCTTGGTGTTCTGATGGACAAGCTGGAGGTGGTGCCCTGGGAAAGGGAGATGTGGTCTTCTCTGCTTAGTCTGCAGGTTCGGATAAGTGGAAGAACATGGATGGATGGATGGACTGAATGTTATGGATGGATGGATGGACTTCAAAGCACAGTAGCTGTGCTTCAGTCGATACTTGATCATTGTGTTACAACAGTCAATGAACCCCGGCTCGTGCAACTGAAAACTTTCTTGTTCCTCGCCAAGTAAGGAAACTAACAACTTTGTTTTGTCTTATGTTCACGAAACCGTGAGGAGAGTGTGTGAAGGGAGCTAAGTTGGTATTTTTGTAAATATTGCCAGAAGACAGAAGGGTTTTGGAGCTGCACTGGGAGCTGGGAAAACAAATCTAACAAGGAGATGATGTTCCTTTGAAATGTTTATGTTGTCTTGCTCATTCAATGTAAATAAATTCACTGAAGGTCCTGCGTTTCGGTCCTGCTTCTCTTGGACCTGACAAAAACACAACAGAACACAAATAACATGCCAAATGCTCCAATTTAAATTCTTGCAACCACAGAATAATACTCCAACTTGCCACGTCCATTTTTAAATGAGCTTTTGCAGAGAGAAGGTGAACTGTGGATTATGAAAGTGTACCTGAGCCAGTGCAATGATTTCCATAATAGAATCATCTGTTGCTGTTAAAGCAGTGCTGCCCGAGGACCCGAAACAACTCTGTGTTTCAAAGATCCTTCCCAGTTATGTTACTGACATGGTTTGGGTTTTTTTTTGTTTTTTTTTGCATTAAGCAGTGGACTGTATGTTAAAAGGGGGTTTTATAGTTTCTGTTCTACTGTTAACAAGATACCAGTTTATGAGTTTGCAAATCACAGCATTCTGTTTTTATTGCAAAAAAATTCATCCATTTTAATTGGTTATTTAAATGTCTATCCTTTGTTTGTTTTGCTTCCCGTCTGATTCATTGGAAGCAAACCTTTTTCCAGTACTGTAGGAAAGTGCAGCAGTATAGACTCATGAAAAGCATGACTGGAGCTTCTGGGGCTCTACAGGTCCTTCTCAAAAAATTAGCATATTGTGATAAATTTCATTATTTCCTGTAATGTACTGATAAACATTAGACTTTCATATATTTTAGATTCATTACACACAACTGAAGTAGTTCAAGCCTTTCATTGTTTTAATATTGATGATTTTGGCATATATAACTCATGAAAACCCAAAATTCCTGTCTCAAAAAATTAGCATATTTCATCCGACCAATAAAAGGAAAGTGTTTTTAATACAAAAAAAGTCAACCTTCAAATAATTATGTTCAGTTATGCACTCAATACTTGGTCGGGAATCCTTTTGCAGAAATGACTGCTTCAATGCGGCGTGGCATGGAGGCAGTCAGCCTGTGGCACTGCTGAGGTGTTATGGAGGCCCAGGATGCTTCGATAGCGGCCTTAAGCTCATCCAGAGTGTTGGGTCTTGAGTCTCTCAACTTTCTCTTCACAATATCCCACAGATTCTCTATGGGGTTCAGGTCAGGAGAGTTGGCAGGCCAATTGAGCACAGTAATACCATGGTCAGTAAACCATTTACCAGTGGTTTTGGCACTGTGAGCAGGTGCCAGGTCGTGCTGAAAAATGAAATCTTCATCTCCATAAAGCTTTTCGGCAGATGGAAGCATGAAGTGCTCCAAAATCTCCTGATAGCTAGCTGCATTGACCCTGCCCTTGATAAAACACAGTGGACCAACACCAGCAGCTGACATGGCACCCCAGACCATCACTGACTGTGGGTACTTGACACTGGACTTCAGGCATTTTGGCATTTCCCTCTCCCAGTCTTCCTCCAGACTCTGGCACCTTGATTTCCGAATGACATGCAAAAGTTGCTTTCATCCGAAAAAAGTACTTTGGACCACTGAGCAACAGTCCAGTGCTGCTTCTCTGTAGCCCAGGTCAGGCGCTTCTGCCGCTGTTTCTGGTTCAAAAGTGGCTTGACCTGGGGAATGCGGCACCTGTAGCCCATTTCCTGCACACGCCTGTACGCGGTGGCTCTGGATGTTTCTACTCCAGACTCAGTCCACTTCTTCCGCAGGTCCCCCAAGGTCTGGAATTGGTTCTTCTCCACAGTCTTCCTCAGGGTCCGGTCACCTCTTCTCGTTATGCAGCGTTTTCTGCCAAACTTTTTCCTTCCCACAGACTTCCCACTGAGGTGCCTTGATACAGCACTCTGGGAACAGCCTATTCGTTCAGAAATTTCTTTCTGTGTCTTACCCTCTTGCTTGAGGGTGTCAATGATGGCCTTCTGGACAGCAGTCAGGTCGGCAGTCTTACCCATGATTGCGGTTTTGAGTAATGAACCAGGCTGGGAGTTTTTAAAAGCCTCAGGAATCTTTTGCAGGTGTTTAGAGTTAATTCGTTGATTCAGATGATGAGGTTAATAGCTCATTTAGAGAACCTTTTCATGATATGCTAATTTTTTGAGATAGGAATTTTGGGTTTTCATGAGTTATGTATGCCAAAACCATCAATATTAAAACAATGAAAGGCTTGAACTACTTCAGTTGTGTGTAATGAATCTAAAATATATGGAATTCTAATGTTTATCAGTACATTACAGGAAATAATGAACTTTATCACAATATGCTAATGTTTTTTGAGAAGGACCTGTATTATAGCTGTTGAAATAGTCACATTCATTCCAGAGCAAGTGCAACTGTCCATGGTGCTGAAATTTCTGGCTTCACCTCATTCAAAATCAAGTCAAATAAAATCAATCCTAAATCACTTTTTACCATTTCATAATCCTGCCTATGTTCTTCCAGATTGATAAAAGAAAAACAAAAGACACTTCACCCGTGCCTACTGGTGGTGGTCAGAGGGCCCGGTGGCGCCAGTGTCCGGCAGCCTCGCCTCTGTCAGTGCGCCCCAGGGTGGCTGTGGCTACAACGTAGCTTGTCATCACCAGTGTGTGAATGAGTGTGTGAATGGGTGGATGACTGGATATGTAAAGCGCTTTGGGGTCCTTAGGGACTAGTAAAGCGCTACAGTATAAGTCACAGGCCATTTACCAAAAAAGATCTGTGCCTGCAAAACCAGCTGAATGGAGGACAAAAATGAATTCATTTAAGAGCATGTTACATTATTTTCCAATGAATAAGTGTAATTTGAAATATCTAAAATCTTGTTTGTCTTTTTTAGTTGTGATTATCGCATTAGTTCAAACACAAAAAACAGATACACATTGAATGTGAGTGTGCAATAACATGCACATAATTGTAGACAGAAGAAACAAAACAAACTGTATTACAGAAGTTTCCAACAACCAGTTTGGATGTTGTCAACCCGTTAAATCTATCATCATATGTTATCATGCAAGTAGAAAGCCCTCTCTACCAGCTAGTAAGCTCATTAGACCAATGTTACTTATAATAGAGAAAGCTGACTTCTGTGAGAAAAAAGACAATTGTAATCATCAAGCTGCAGTCCATAAAAAATATCTTGCTTGACAACAGTATGTGTTAAACTGGTTAAACTGGTTTCCAGTTAGTTTTCGAATAGATTTTAAGATTTTGACAGTTGTTGTTTTTTTTGTTTTTTTTTTCATTCATAGCATTACCTAACTCCTAGTTATCTTTCTGATCTTTTAAATTGGTATGCTCTGGGGAGATCTTTGAGGTCTGTGGACCAAATGCTGCTAGTTGTCCCTAGGTCTAGATTAAAACACAGAGGAGATCGGGCTTTTGCTGCGACTGATCCGAAACTTTGGAATGAACTGCTTTTACATATCAGGACCTCTTCAACACTGGATACTTTTAAAACTCGTCTAAAGACCCATTTTTACTCCTTGGCTTTTAAGTCTGTATGAGTCTGTCATTTTGTTATTCTTATTTTTCTCTTATCTTTGATTTTACTTTCTTTTTAAAATTTTATAGAATTGTATTCTATTGTACAGTACTTTGTTCAACAGCTGTTGTTTTTAAAAGTGCCATATAAATAAAACTGATTTGATTTGATTTGATTTGATATACGATTTCTTTACTCATCAATTGCACCATTCTGGATAATAAACAGATCAACCTATTTTCTTTTTTTTTTGTTCAAAGGAATATATGTGAATTCCAATTTAATAGTATTTAATTTTTTTGTTGTGTGGATATGCATATCCACTTGATGAAAACAGAGTTGGATAAACTACATGGAATAACAGGGGAAGCACAAAGATGGATAAACAAGATGAAATAACAATAAAGTAGAAAATAGAATCATATTGACATGACTTTGAGGACAGTCTAAAGGTGCAGTAAACACAGGTGTATTCACTAGCAACTGTAACTGATCAGATTTCCATAGTGACTGTGTCCTGCTGAAGTGCTTACTTCCTGTTTTTGTTACTTGCAGCTTTACATGATTATTGACACATGCAGCTTTAACTGTAACTGTTGGGCTTCAGTGTATCTATAAGAAGACATTCATCACGAAACCAGAAAAGAAGAACATGTGTTAAAAACCACATTCTCACATATTCCCCACTTCCATCACATACAGCTGCTTGGATTGCAGCTGTGCTCCAGAAATTTAAACCAGTCACATAATGTTTTGTATGAGATTGGCTGAAAGAGTGACATAATCTTAGGTCAGTTGTTCTCAGTGGGAACAGTTTATGAAACTTTATTTCAGCCATTTGGTTAAATTTATTTAATCAGTTAAGAGTTTTAGTCTACATTTGAAATTAAATAATTATCTTCCAACATTTGTCATTTTAAAGTTAGCCAGAGTTGTTTGATTTAAACAACTTACTAATTGACCAGCTGTGGGTTTACTGTATGCTTAAAAAAGAAATTCAGCAGTAAACCCAGCGGTTACAGCTACTTGTAACTTGCAACAGAGACAAGCTGACAGATGTGGCTGGACTTCACCTGACCTCATGCTCACTTCTGTTTAACGACACTATATTTATTTTTCTCAAGCTCAGTCACTTCCTGAAAACCTTATGACCGAAACACAATTCTTTTTTAAAAGAGTTTGCAGCAGAGTAATAGGACACATTACATTAGTGAAGCTAAGGATTATTGTCTAAGAGAGTGCATGGATTTCCATCACCTGCTGTGAGGATTTACCATAAGTGAGTATGACATCTCTGGTAACGATGCTTTAATTGTCTATGAATCCATGTTTTAACTGATCAGAAAACTTTGGGTCTCAGGAGGGCTGAGGCATGTCCTGGCTGTCTTAAGTGGAGTGCACCATCAACAGTTTTTGTTATTAATTTTAGATGGAAATTGATTTATTGTGTATTTGAAAAATGGAGCAGTTTTTAGTTTTTAGTGTACCATCAGCAATTTATAGCTGTAAAAGTAGCAGTGCACTGGATGATTTTATCTTGGGCAGGAAGAAACTGTAAATGTCTATTTTGTTTGCTAATGCCTTGAATCACTTTTCTTCATTCAACTCAATTATTTACTTATTTACAGTTATTTATTTTAATGCTTGACAAATTTCTTAGACCACCAACCAAAGTAAGGTTTATGACACAGTTTCCATAAATTAACAGTATTCAGAACTGGCTTTTCTTGTCTAATGAAAACATCCATTAAAATATACTGAAGTAAAATAGTTTTACAGTGGTTGCCTTAAAGTGTCTTTTATGCTTGTTTTTTTTTTATCAATTCTTTACATTAGTGCCACCTTGTGGTTGTAGTTGACTATTTTCTCTGGAAAATGTCAGCCATTTTCATATTAACTGTTTTACGAAAAAGAAATACTGTCAAACTGCAGACATTTACCTACAGAAAGTTTCTGTGTTCCTCTGTGCCAGCTCACATCTGGGTATGTAAATGGGAATTCTGTTTCTTATTGGTTATTTTACATCATGATTTTTTTAGTTTTCAGTTTTGTTTTAGTTTTTGTCTTTTTTTATTCTGTGTGGAGGATGTGTCAGAGTCAAGATTTAGGAAAATCATTACAGGTATAAGAATAAAAAGACAACTTTTGAAGTAGTTCTCAATAAACATGTCAATAATTCATCAGGCAAGTTTTTATTTTTATTTTTATTTTTATTTTCGAGGGGTATTTTTACAACTAGTTTGGTTCAGTTTTAGTTAGCTATAATAATCTTAGTTCATACTGATCCATAAACATGTTTTAGTAAGAAGAACAGAGCATCAGTCATTTGTGCCAATCATAGTAGCCACTGGTAAAACCGTAAGTGTTTTGTTAGTGCCATATTTGTCTCCCTGTTGGGAGTTTTCGCTTAAGGAGGCCGTAAACTCACTATGGATCATGTGCCTCATCACATGAGCCAAGATGTGAAAAAAGGTGTGGGTCATTATCAGCACTGTTTTATTAATGCAATATTTGAGTGTCTTTAGTTTGATAAGTTCTGAAGTTTCTGTCTTTATTGCAGTGCTCTGTATGCTCCTGTGCACTGGACACGCTCAAGGTGACTGAACAGTTTTGTGTTTTCTGCTTTTTTTTTTTTTTATTTCTCAACATAATTCTCATTTTATGAAAATGCAAACATAGACTGCACCTTTCATCCCACATAAACGTCTTTTACATTTCTAATGGTGTGGCTGTGTTTGAATCTAGATGCTGTGCTGACTATTGAACCCAGATGGTCCAGTTTCCTCATCCAAGAATTTGTTATCTTCATATGTGACATGAATGAAGGAAAAGACACTGACTGGGAATACAAAATCAACAAGGATGGTCAAGAATTTGTTCCCTACAACCCGAACAAAATCCATCTTTTTGAAATTCAATTTGCAGGTCAAAGTGGTGAATATCAGTGCTGTGGTCGTAGGAAGGATTCACATTATACAAAGAACAGTAATACTGTCTCTATAATTGTTTTAGGTAAACCTTTAATGACCATCACAACTACATATTTGTATGATTTCTTTGTAAATACTTATTTATTATAAATTACAGGACTTGATTTACTGTATTTAACCCTTTTCATATTGTAAACATTGCTAAAATCCACACAGACTCTGTAATCTGCCATTACTAAAGGTGTGTGTTTTAATGTATAATAACATCAATTACAGATAAAATTACACTTAAATGAAAGAAAAGAAGAAACATCAGAAGCTTCACAGAAATTATGCTGACTGAAGTCAGACAGATCCCTCTTCAACCATCATTGTGTTTCCTCCAGCAGTGAACTGTATTAGTTTACATTCAGTGTGACTTTTTCAGGTCAACTGAAAAACAGTTACACTGCTGATTTAGAGATTTATGAGTTTAATAATTGCCACAATAATACCATATTAAACCAAAGGATAATTTTCCAAATGCAGGCAGCATGGTCAAAACAGTTGTCAGCAATGTTGTCTCACAGGAGGAAGGTTCTGGGTACTAGGGCCTTTCTGTGTAGAATTTGAATGGTGTCCCAATGTCTGTGTGGGTTGACACTGAATTGTACAAGCGGAAGAGAGTGGATGGATGATTCTGTAATTGGAGAGAAAAAGAAAAAACAAAAAAATAATTGATTTTGTTTTTTTTCTGGTTTGGCGTAACAAAAGTTAATCCCAGGGCCACACTGACAGCAGGAACAACAATCATACCAGTAGGGGGCAGTGTGACACTGACCTGCTCTGTGCAGAGCTCTGATGGATGGAAATATGAGTGGTTCAGACAAACCCAAACAACCTCTGAAGGTAAAATCAGAGATCAACAAAACAGAGATATCAGAGTATCTCAAGGAGGAATCTACAGCTGCAGAGGAACAAGAGGAAACCCAGTTTACGCCACTGATATAAGTGATGATGTCACCATTGAGATAACCTGTGAGTTCAGTCATTTAGTTTGAAATATACATTCACTCATGATTATCAAACATACAATGTTAAGTTTTCTGTGTTGATTTCATGTTTCTATTTGTATCTCAACTGTTAATATGTGTAAAAAGTTTCCAATAAAGTTGTTGTAAAACAACAACCCAACTGGCCTCAGATATTCAGAGGTGAGACGATCACTCTGACATGTGAGGTGCAGGAAGGAGGTGAAACCACTGAGTGGGAGTATGAATGGAGAGGACCCAGGACACCCACACAGTGGACACACAATAATGATGTGACATTCAGAGTTTCTGAGTCCAGCAGTGGAGACTACATGTGTAAGAGTCGACGCAGAGATGACTCATATTCTTCAACAGAGTGGAGTGAAGCCTTCACATTGTCAGTATCAAGTAAGTCATGTTTGTTGTGTGATCTCCATTTGACAAATGTCATAATGGTCAGCACAGGATGAATTCAATGGTCTACAAAGCATGTTCCATTGTTAGTCAGACAAAGAGCTGCAGCTGATAGTAGCCTCATTGTAGACAGTTTGTCACCACTTTGTGTCATCAACTTTCAGCTGGTATAGAGACGCCAACGCTGACCTGCTGCTCCATCACATCATTTAAAAGATTTTTTGTATACCAAGAAAATAGTTTTTTAAGCATATACAATGCAAAACAAGAATTAAAGTCATCCTGGCACATTGTGTCATTCACCATGACTGATTTTAATATAAAAAAGTCATAATGACCAATCAGATTTGTAGCATTAGTGAAAATATTATGGGTTGGAGCCACACCAGCTTCACTCCAAAAAGCATCACAGCAAAGCAACAGAGAGGAGGATCGAGGGAGTTTCATGTTACTGCTTATATTACTAACATTCTCACAATCCCCAGTCACCTCCGACAGGAGGCTAGCATCTTGAAACTGATCCCTTCAAACCCACTCCTAGAATCTAAATCGGGGTCAGTTATTTGAAGACTTACATACAACTTTGGACTGATACCCGGTTATTACTGTAAATCTGAGGTTACAGTAATGTAATGTACTGGTGACTTGTGCAGAACCAAGTGCAAGTGTTTTGTTTTTATTGTTGCTGTAATTTGTGAGATTTCTATATTAGTCTGCATGTTTTGGAGATTTTTTTTCCTAATAGGGAAGGATGTCAATTTTTCCTGATCAAAGACTGATTACTGTTGCAATTAATCAATAAGCTAATCACATAAGAGTCATTAATGAAAGTCACATGTTGAAATTAAAGAAGTTTTAATACTCATAATATACCTGTCCTGTATGGTGTGGCATCTGAACCTTAGATTAGTAACACGTTGTAGGTTTTCTGATTAATATTTTGTTGTGGTGTCAGAAGAAAGGGAAACATAAGAAAAATGAAAAGCTGCTTTTAGGTGCACTTTCTTTAAAGTGGCCTCCACTACATGTGAATGCTTACGAGTTCTCCTCTCCTCCACCCTTACCGTTCTGCACATATGGCTGGTTTCTAGCCACATACATAAACAGCGATTAGGCAGAATGGTCCATCTCCACCACTGTACTCAAGGAGGCAGTGCAACTTGACAACTTTCCCAAACCAGTGCGTGCTCCTATGTATTTTTAAGAGATTAATTCTAAGTCTAAAAGAACATATCAGTTTGTAAGTGTATAGTGTATATTTCTATCTACAATATTCATTTTTCTATTAAACAAGCTCATAAAACAACTGTCTGTACATTTGACAAAGAGCTGTAATAAAGTGATTGTGTCAGTAGCACAGGTTCTGATAGGCTGGTTTTAACTGGTGAAGTTAGGAGAACATGGACAGTCTCTGTGGAGCACTTGCGAGCTGGCTGTCTCAGCTTTCTTACTTGACACAATGGCAACACTGACTAACAAGTTAATTATTGTTAAAAAAAAAAATAGTCATTTTTGGCTGAAGTTGTGCCTCTTACATTATTTGTGATGCCTTTTGAGTTGAACCATGACAGCATCTTATTAGAACCTGTTATTTATTACAGACTCTGAAAACTCATCATTTCTCACTCCTTTGATCATTGGACTCATTTGTGGAGTTTTACTTTTTCTTCTTCTGCTGCTGTTGTGTTACTTCAAATATTCAAGGGGTGAGACCATTATTCATCTAATATTAGACTGAATATGATCTAGTTATCCAGAACCACATATGAAGACTACATGTACTGTTACTGCACCAGTGACACAGTACAATAAATCAATGCAATTGTCTTTTTTACAGATTCATTCCTTATGAGGTTGGTTCAAATCTCCCCTCTCCCATTTTATCAAACTAGAATTACATCCTGTGTTTCTTTGAAGTTTTACTACATTATATGTTCCACCAGAACTGGGAGCACAAATCAGAGCTCTGCAACGAACCACATGATCAACCAGGATGAATCTCAAAATGGTCAACATGCTCCTGCTTTCTCAGGTCAGCGTTATCCATGATAAGTTTTATTAATTTTGTTGTGCATGTGAAGTTCTGGTTAGTTGATTTTGAAGATGATCAAATCCAAATATAGAAATTTTAATCATTAATCTAACATTTAGTTGATTTGTATAGGTGATGCTTGTCTCGATGAATCAGTCGAAGACCGTGATGACACACAAAATGCTGAAGTATATGCAGTGAAATATAAATGTGTAAACTGTGATTATGATCATTTATGTATAAATGTGTATCTCTTTTAGTTGAATCTGGAGATTTCACATATTCTTTGATTGAGCTTAAAAACTTCACTAAGGAAGGTAAGGATTTTATGTTATAAAAATATAAAATACTGTAGTTTAGGGTTAGGGTGGAAGGATCCACTGACAGTGGCCCTGCTAACCAGGGAAGGAAGGAAGGTTGCACTGATCTGACACTTAAATGAAGGATAAAAGGTTATCATAAAATCTCATTTATTAGAGCAAGAAGCTCCAGCAGTCAGTTCATGTGATAACTTTGGTGTTGACTGAAGGAAAAATGTAAATGTGAAGAAAATGAAAGCACTTCATCATTTCTTTGGATCCTGATTATCTGTCCATCCTCTTTTAGATGGCAATGTGTTGTACACACAGATCTCCCACAATGAAGCTAAAGCCAGAGTCAAAGGTGAGTAAAGTAGTACCTTATGTGTTTTGCTTTCTCATTGGGAAATTCAAAGAATAAAAAAACAATGAAAGCTTTGCAGTCATCAGTTTTAATGTCACCAGAAGTCACCCTTTACAATGTCTTCCTTTGCAGGAAAATCAGCTCCTGCAGCAGCTGATGAAACAGTTTATTCTGAAGTAAGACTAGCAGTTCTTGGTAATTGTACTTTTTCTGCAAAAATCAACTGAACGGAGGACAATACAGAACTGATTTCTTCTGAATTTAACAAATCATTGGGAAAAAGACAATGAGATGGAGATTGCACTGTTTTTGAAGTTTCAAAAAGGTGATATCTATCTATCTATCTGTTTTTTTTAATTGTGTTTATCTGAATACATATAAAGAATTTGTTTGAAGAATATATAAAAGACTTGTGTGTTTTGTTTATTATTGTGCTATTGTCATATTATTTTCAAATGCATTATTAGGTACTTTGTTACTGGCAGCTTGCAAAAAGCATGATTTATTGTCATTTCTTTCACTGAATTCATGAAAGATGTCACATGATGGCATGAAGGTATCATAGTTTGACAGTGATTAACGTCGTATTTTAACACCAATAAAATGAAAAATAAGAGCTATTTTATACCTGCATATCCTGGCGTGTCCTGAAATGTTGAGATAATAAAGCATTCTTCACCAGCACCTCCCTGCAGTACTCTATACTATTTAATAGATGTAGTACTTTTAGAATTAATTTTCAATCAATTCAAACCTGCAAAGAAACAGTGATAAATATGTAGCCATGAATGCATATAAAGCAAGACCAAACTGTCACAATGCACGCAGAGAACCACGGCAGAAATGGCAAAAACATTTAACAGGGTTTATTGCAAACACACACTAGTATGTTGCACAGGGAGACATAGAATATGCTAGGGTGTGGCGTGGGTGATGTGGTTACGAGGTTGTGGACCTAGACAGTGAAAGTGATCTAAAGGCAGGCACGTCTGAAGGTTAACTGAGAAGAGAGGAAAATAGAGTTAGAGTGGTGGTGAGGAGAGGGAGGCTTGGAGGTGGTGAATATTACTGGTATTGTGCTTTCACCTCCTACGTCATTTCCTCTCTCACCTGAAGACCGCTGTGAGAATCATGTTCTTTGATTTCTCCGTTGCCTTTAACACCGTTCTTCCCACAATTCTAAAAGACAAGCTGGAGAATACAGGAGTGGACCATCACCTCACTACATGGATACTGAACTACCTCACTGACCGACCACAGTATGTAAGAACTCAGGGGTGGGGGGTGTTGGACAGGGTCGTCCAACACAGGGTCGTACTTCTGGCTCCGTCTTGTACTTTGTGCCATGACCAAAAAATTTCCCACATGTGGGACTAATAAAGGTGTATCTTATCTTATCTTATCTTCCTTGTAGCTGGAGTGGAATTGGCTTTGAAGAAGATGCAGTGAGTATCCAGGTGAGTTAGAGATTTGAGTTGGCTGACCTCAGTTGTGCTGTGTTTGAGAGAGTGTGAGATGGCTGGAGGGCAGGCAGGTAAGAATCAGAGAGGTTTTCAGATTGGAGAGATTGTCTGAGAGAAACTGGAGCTGATGGTGAGGAACATGGTGAGTCCAGGAAGGCTGTGGCACACGAAAACAAGGTAAGCACTGTACAAAGTGACAATAGCATGGACTAAGGAGCCAATTACCAACTTGAGGTTGTTGACAAACTGGCAGTGAAGGAGAGTCAATGTGGAGCTTAACTCCTCAACCAGATTATCCTGAATCAACTCCAGGTGTGCAGGCTGCTGGAGAGACAACGGACCTGCCCGGGGCGGACACCAAGGGAACTCGGGAACTTGAAGTAATTTCCCCGCCACTCACCCGGATCATGACACAAACAGTGAACAAACGGATAAATAATAACTACTATTTTCTCTGAGAAGCCTGCTGTTTAAAAGACACTTGATCATTAATGTCTTCGGTGCTATAGCCATATTTTTATCTACTGAGAATAAGACCTCATGATTTCTGGTGAGGCGACCTAGATCAGATTCAAATTATAACCCCAGACTGTAGCTCAATCCTCTGACAGCACCTGGTAATAGTTTGTTTTTGCACTATAATTTTGCAGCAAGTCGCTTTTCAGTGAAGCAGTTTTTTTTTTTTTAAACTTTTAAGATACATTAGAGGAAGCTCATTACAGCCTTCTCATTCTCTCACTCACTATGCAGAGCTTGTGACCACACATAAGGGTAGGAAGATAGATCAACCTGGCAACAGACAGCTTCACTTTTCACACTCAGTCCACCCTTTACCAAAACAGACCAGTACACAGTCAACATCATTGCAAATGTACCTTCAATTCATCTGCCAATCTCCCACTCCACTCTTGCCTCACAAGATCCTAAGATAGTTGAAAACCTTTTTTTTGTGTGGTTGCAACTCATCCCCAAACTGAAGTTGGGATGAGTTAGGGGTGCAGTAAGCACAACTGTATTTTACTAGTAAGTGTGAGTTATGGGATTGGCATGGCAACTCCACCTTGCTGAACTACTTGCTTCCTCTTATTGCTTCCTTTATTTGATTTGTGATCCTAATTCTGTAACAAACATTCAAGTCTTTATACAAGCTTCATTCTGTATTTGAAACTAAATGATTATCTGCTGAAGTTTGAACAGACTGTCATTTTAAAGTCAGCCAATTTGAGCAACATTACTAAGTTACTGAATACTAAAAAGCAGTTTCATTATTTAAAAGTTGTAAAAAGTGGTAACAGTTTATTCTCTTGCTAGTGTTTAATTGGTTGTGTTTTTATTTATGCATCTACTGCAGATTAAATCCATCTGAATGCTGTATTCATATAGTGTTTATGAGGGTAGTTATTATTGGTGATAAAGCTCCTACTAACCAAACCAAGCATACGAGCAGCAGACAAAGACAACAAAATGTCCGTCCCCGTTTCTCTCGGACATCTGTCAAGTTTTAATGCATTCAAAGCAAAAGTCTTTTAATGCAATTATTACAGTTTATACAAAAAGTCCATAGAGAGCACCCAAAGCAACCAGGAACAACATATAAATAACCTGTAACTTCACTATTTAATGCTAGATAGATATTTGTTAGCAATTTAAAGACAGATAAGAAACGGAACATAAAAAAATTCCACAGTCTTACCTCCAGGAGTGTAACAGCATGCAGCCAGAGGGTAGTTTGTTTTTCAAGGTTTAGATATATTTCTTGGTCTTTTCACAGAGCCACTTTGCTCTGTGAGCTGGGCCTATTCTGTGAGTACATCACTGACTTCTATTGTTTGATTCATACTGATCCATAAACATGTTTTAGTAAGAAGAACAGAGCATCAGTCATTTGTACCATTTCAGGTCATGTGATCAGAGGACTCTCATGTTTGTTACCAACATGGTTGTTTGTAGACTGGATTAGATTTTAGTGCACTGACTCAGATCAGAGTGGAGCTGGTTTAGTTTATCTAAGAAAGGTTTGTTTCTCCATCAGTGATAATGCATTCTACATCTTAATATATAATAATAACAAATCATAGTAATCCCTGATACCTGAAGTATTTTAAGAAGCTTAGAAAGACGACTGGAGTTAAATTTTCTTGAAGACGTTTCACCTCTCATCCAAGACGTTTCTTTAGTTCTAAAATTTAATGGTGGCGAGTACCAGGTATTGAATCCTTAGTCGGAGTTGTCCATTAAGAGGTCTGTTAGTTGATCATTTGCCTCACCCAATGACTGTAGATGGACGACCCGACTGCACTTCCTCACATTATACAAAAATAAAACCAAAATATCCCACTTGTGGGAGCTACTATGTTGCACTTTTAAAGCCAGAGTCTGTGCAGTAGTGACTTGAGGTGGAGCATCTGCTCCCACCCACACACCCGCTGGACGTGACCACGAAACTGGGAGGGAACTAGAAGCAAGTACAAAGAACTTGGAAACCTGGAACACGGGAAATGCAGTGGGTGAAACACGTACGATCCAGCAACAAACAGAGGAAGTCAAGGACTGAAATACACAGAGGAATAATGAGGAAATGAAACACAGGAGGAGAGCACAGCTGGGAGAAATCACACACAACGAGACTGGGGGAAGCAAAACTGAAAACGCTAACGTAGCACATGAGACTGTCAAAGAACAACAGGAAACATGAGGCACAGACACACGGACTTGACACTGAAACCAGGAGACATGAAAACTAAACTAGATCAGACGAGACTTAAGGAACACAGGGGAAGCACGGAGACAGAAATCAAGGGAGTAGAAACTAAATAACAATGAAATCAAAGACTATTAATAATTCAAAAACAAAATGCTGGGTCAGAGACCCAGGACTATCACAGAAGTACTCAGATAATCAGCTCTGCACAGGAGCTGAAGGAGAGCCCAGTCTGTTGTTCTTACAGTATAATACTCATAATAAGAGTATAATAACAGTAGTTAGTCAGTGACTGAGCAGCCCGGTGCTTTTCTCTTGATTTCTTTAGTCAGGGTAAATTCATTCACCTGATTAGCTAAATTAGCTAAATGAACTTTACAAAACGAGTTTCCTCGACAGCCGAGTGCTCGTCTTAGCTAGCTAGTGACGTTAGTTACGGATTAGCATGCAAACACATTTAACTTACCAAAAAAGTGGGGCGGGGCCTCGGGTCTTTTTCTTGGGTAGTCCAGTTTATGGAAGAACACCTCAGGCTGTCAGTTTGAAACAGTCAGTGCGGTTTTGTAACGTAAACGCTGGACCTCCTCTCAGATCCTCTGCTCTATCTGCCATTCCCTGAACAGAGATATGCAAGTTTCTCCGTGACTGCAGCTGCCAGTCACATGATGATGTGGCACCTCAATTTAACAGCATTATAGTAGTAATTAGAATCTAATGAGAAAAGACACCCCTTGAACATAAATCAGCGTGATGAGAACTACTGATAATAAAAGAAAGCATCTTTGCAAAAAAAAATTATCTGAGGGGATTTTTATTTTAGTCTGACCCCGGTCCCATCCGCTAACATGGAGGAGGCGGGGTTTATGACCTTTACTGTATGGCAGCCAGATACCCCCTGGTCATGGCTTTTAAAGCTAAAGCTATTTTCTACAACATTGGCCTCGCCGCATGTGGCAAGGTATGAAAAAAGGTGTGGTCATTATCAGCAGAGGTTCATTGTGAGATCTTGTCTCCCTCTATTATGTGATCCATTGAGATCATCTGATGCAAGATGTGAGTGGGGGTAGAAGCTGAGGATGATGAGAGGTGAAACATCTTCAAGAAACTTGAAACAGTCGCTTTCTTTCCAAGCGTCTTAAACTACAGTGGTATGGATGAATGAGAACATACACAAACCCCAAGTGTTTTATTTATGCCATATTTGAGTGTCTTCAGTTTGATAATGTCTGTCTTTATTTTAGTGCTCTGCATGCTTCTCTGCACTGGGCAAGCTCAAGGTGACTGAACAGTTTTCACTTTGTTTTAACTTCTTTCTTTTTTTTTTTACTAAAAATTAATCTCAACCTAATGCATCACTCTTTAGCATGTTTCTATTGATTTTTTTATCATTATATTTTCATGTTATGAACAGGTTTTGCCTTCAGTACTAGTGTTTTAGATTGCTTATGGTCTGTTTGTGTTTCACTCTAGATGCTGTGCTAACTATTGAACCCAACTCATTCAGTTTTTTCATTGGAGAGTCCGTTACTTTCATATGTGACATGAATGAAGGAGAAGATACTGACTGGTATTACAAAATCACCAAGGATGGTCAAAAATTTACCCCCTACAGCACACACAAAGACTCCACATTACAAATGACATATACAGGTGACGGTGGTGAATATCAGTGCTCTGGCAGCTGGAAGCGCGCATATTATACAAAGAACAGTAATACTGTCTCTATAACTGTATTAGGTAAGTGCTCAGTGACCAATAATTTGATGATTCCTTTTGAAATACTCATCTGAAATATGAAATTCTGAGTACATTTAATGCTGTCATTGTAACTTTTTTTTTATGATTCTGTGAAACTATTTTAGGGAACAATTGGGGAGATATGTTGATATGTTTCTACTGATGATGTAGGAAGAATACTATTCCCTAATCAAGCTGTTGCCATGAACAAATAATCTAAACAAATAAAAATGTTTAATCTGAAATTAAAAGTCTCATTATTAAAGTGTTTCTATTTCAAATTTCTCTGTACAGCTGCATAATCTGGGAATTAAACTTCCATTAGTAAGAAGTTCTGTATCTTCTGTTGTGGTAATGGGAAGGAATCACACAGAATAAGCACAAGAACTAAAGAATCATAATGAAATTTTTAGAAAAAGCACCAAAAGAATAAAATGCATTATAGGCCTCTGTAAGAGTACTCATACTATTTAAATTTGGTCATGTTCCTTCCTTTGTGTTGTTGGACACAGAGGAGTATATATACAACATACGCTGATAACATGTGTGGGGGGTATATATTTACCCCACACACAGGCTTTATTTTCTTTTTGTCTTTGATTAAACTCAACAGCAGATCAACCAAAGGCTCAAATAACGTCTGATATGAGAGACATTCCAGTAGGGGGCAGTGTGACCCTGACCTGCTCTGTGAACCCATCATCATCATCTGGATGGAAATATTGCTGGTACAGAGATAATACCACAGTGGATGTTGTCTCCCCGTCAAATGGCCGAATCAGTGTCTCACAGGAAGGACTCTACAGGTGCAGAGGAGGAAGAGGAAACCCAGGTTACTACACAGAGGACAGGCAACAAGTTCACGTTAACACAACTGGTGAGTTTATTTTTTCTTCTAGAAATACAAAAAGTGATAGATAAGATAATTATCAGATGTGAGATCCATGGAGAAGACACTTAGTGGGAGTATGAATGGAAAACTACTAAACTTCCAAAGAAAAACTAATTCAGGTTTAAACATGCTTTTTAACCCCATGATGGAGTCTACAGGTGTAAAGACAAAGCAGTCTTCAACAGATTAGAGTGATTACTTCAATTTGTCACTATTCTTTATGTTCTTTATACAATATTTAGAATAGATGATGATATGAATCCACTTCTAGGCTGGCTCAATATCTACTGTATAATTATCATTACTAAAAATGCTGACACAATACCCAAGTACTGCTTGAAACAGAAGCTTAACGTTTCTATGGGGAGTAAATTACACAGGAGAGAGTGTGTGGGCTGCACCTGGCAGACTTCGGTGTATTATCTGTTTCTCTGATGTTATTATAATAACTTATAGTCCAGTCCAGACTTATTCCAGTTCTTAGTCCAGTTTTTTAAATGTTTCTCATCTACAGCAGATGTCCCCACTGCTGAAATCTCTTTGTTTCCTATTCTGTTGATCGTTGGACTAATTTCTGGAATTACATTGATTTTTCTCCTGCTCTTCTTGTATTGCTGCAAAAAGTTCAAAGGTGAGACTTTTTGGTTTTTTTCTTCTTCTGATATTAGATATTTAATTTTTTAAAATAACTAAATAAACAGATGCACATAGGGTCATAAAGTGTGAACTGTTCACAAGAATGTATAATCCACAACAACATAAAACAAACATATAGTTTATAATTTCTAATAAAGGTCCTGCTAACGACCAGACGCTCAATCAGGATGAAGATCAGCAGCAAGTGTACTCCTCTCTTCTTCATGGTTAGTTTTTCATGTAGTTTTAAATATTCTGATGCTGTTTGCAACAAGACTGTCCTTATTACATTTGCTGCAGCTTTTAATATAAATGTTATTTGCAAGAATATTTGTGTTTAAATTAGTATCACAGACATGAGGTGACTGATTTTCTCTGACCTGCAGGTGATCGTTGTGTCTATGAGACAGTCAGAAGATGTGAAAACACTGAAAATGGTAAAGTTTACACTTTCATTAATATAGAGCTTGTGGAAGCTGGATGATTATACAATAACTGTGTTTAACATGAAAGTCAATCAGATTATTATTTCAGGTCCAGCAGAAGGTGATTACACCAATGTCACATCTGTGATTCAGCTCAAAGTCATTAACAAGACAAGTGAGTGCACAAAATGTGAGATAATAACCATGAGAAAATACCTTGATAGTTATCATTATTAATAATTACACATGAAATGCTTTCATTTAATCACCTCAACAGGGCAACGTGGTGACCCAGAGGAGAGCTCTGACTACAATAATGTCAATCCAAATTCAGCCACAGCTCTAAAATCTTGACAGCAGCTCTTCAGCTGTTTTACAATTGTCGATTGAGCCAGCACCGCAAATTTATTTAATGGAAAAGAAAGAAGACTCCACAAGAACCACCTGCAGACCACCCTGTGTGATGCTGCACTTGCCAAAAGACAAACTCTTGCAGCACTCCATCCATGTCAGATAAAGTGACACTGCCAGAGACTTCCCATTCAGGCAAACACCAGAGCTCTTATATCCATCAAATAACTTGAAATAATTGTACTTCTTTCTCTTGTCATTTTTTTTTTTTATTTCTTATACTGTAAATATTCTAATTTTATTGTAAATGTTCATTTTAATCAGCTTTCTCATTATTTAAATCTGTTTCATTATAAGTCAAAATTAGGTTTTTTGTTTTTTTTACCATTTTTTTTTTTTAAAGAAAGAGAACAATCCGTTTACTGTTTCTGTCATATGATGACTGTGTGGCAGACCGAGCAGGACCTTAAATGCAGAACATGGTAATAAACTTCGAAAAAAAACCAAAACCCTTGGTTTTATTCTCTGTGACTCACTCAACAAATTTAAACAGATAAGACAGAAGACACACAACCAAAGAGGGGCGAATGCGTCAAGAAACAATGCGAGACAAACAATAAATGCATAAAAGGTAACATAGGAAGAGGAAACAGGTGGAAGAACAGCTGGGACTAACTGGGGAAATGATGGGGAAAGTAAAGCTGATCACCAACATATAAGAAAAAGGGAGGGTCTGTGCTGACGGACGTGGGTTACTGACCTGGTAGCCTGGCTGCCCCTGGGTGGGTCCGGGATGGGCGTGAGGTTCTGGGGGCGTTCCGTCTCTGGGCTGGGGCCCTGGCCAGGCCTCAGGGGCCTGGGTCCTGGTTGGTGTGTTGCCGGGGTTGTGGGCGGGTGGGTGTATGGGGGCCCAGCCCTGGCGCAGGGTGCCGCCGGTGCATCGAGCCACCTGGGGGGCTCTTCAACTGGTGGGGGAGGTTGTCACATCTTGCAGGAGCTTTCCTCTCTTCGGGAACTCTCTCTGCAGGAGGGGGAGATACAGGAGAGGTGGAGGAAGCTCTCAGCCTGGGCGTCTATTGTCTTGTGTAGTCTGGAAGATGAGTGGATGATTGGGTGGGTGTAGTTTTCTCTGTGGTGGGGTCGGGTGGACTGTCCCGGGCTCTGTGGGGCTGGGCGGCGCTGCTGCACTGGGCCCCGGTCCGGATGGGCCTGGGCCCCCCTTTCCCTGGCGGATTGCAGAGTATGGGGGTGCCTACTGGGGTCAGCGGGGGAGCTGGCCCCAGGGAGGGGTCACTTGCCCCTCCCTTCCTTCCCTCCCCATCTCCAGCTGCCTCCCTCTTCTCGCTCCACCACAGTCACCCACACATGCAGGGCCTTGGGGTAGGGGTGTGTCACCAGGGTGCAGGGGAGGCATCCCCCCCCTCTGTCCCCTTCTGGCTGCCTCTGCCTCAATTTTATCCCACAACTTAGACATTTACATTACTCACACTCTCATTACACATACATATAGGATCTTGGGGGTGGGCACGCCACACAGAATCCAAATTACCATCAGGGTGTACACCTCACCCCTGGCGTCGTTGCCCACCTCTCAATTTTAAATACACGTAGACATTGAGGGCTAGCAGGAGGGGCTATGCGCTTACCTGCTGCTCTCTGGCAGGTAGCTCCATGCCCTCCTGGGTTTTAAATGCACCTTAGAACACACATACATCAACACTACATATCGGGTGGAGGGAGGTTTGGAGTCTTCACACACCCCCGTTCTCTGCGGCCTGCTGGAGCGGGGGGGCGTGATTGTGTGTACAGCGTCTCTTTATGTCTGTCTCCACGTTGGTTGAGTGTGGAATAATTGCCTATGAGAGCATGAGGGTGGGAATGGATGTTTGTATCTGTGTGTGCCTGTATGTCTGTGTCTATATGTCAGGTTGGGTATCAGACGCCACCTCTCTGGGGACATCTCAGGCCCTCCAAGGTTTGGAGGCCTATCTCCCCCCACCACTTCCCCTGCCGGTGGTGGACGCCCTCAGACATCGGTGCGTTGGTGGTTCTTTGTGTCCGGGGGTGGGCGCCCAGGTACACACCGGCTCACTCCTTGGCGGCTGCTTATCGGGGCATGGAGCCTGGGGCTCGCTCGGGCCACTTCGGAGGCGGGGTGCCCTCGGCCTCTCGGCCCGGGGCTCGGTCACTCAGGCACAGCTGGCTGCCGGCGGAGCTCACGGGCACGTCACTGCAACCCCCCCGGCTTCTGCTCCGCGGCTGCTGAGTGACCCCTCATCTGGGACTCTCCTCAGCTCTTTCTGGGATAGTGGCGCGGCTGCCCCTCTGTTGGTCTTCCTTGGTCTCTTGTGTTCTGGGGGCCTCTGGATGTCTGGAGTTTTGATCTCCTCCATACCTGCTTCATGCCCTGGAGGACGGGGCAGTGGCCCCCCACACCCTCTAGCAGATCATTACATGAAGGAACCTTTTAAAAACAAGCGCGTTCATGCTCACAGGTGTACACACGGGTGATCACACACACAAACTACACCCTTTTTGGCTCCTACCTCAAAGCACACTGTGCGCTGTCGATCTTACGTGCTGCACAATAATGTCTAACATTTAGTATTTACTGTCATATTCCCATAGATCATTGTGATGTTGTTTATTACTCTCGTTTTCTTCTGCTTGCTTTCTCTTTCTTTCTCAACAGGTGATCCAGGTGATCGATATATGTATTTTTTTGTCTGCTTATTTTGTTGGTTTTTGGTTTTTTGCCCTTTTTCCCCGTCCCTCTTCCCCGCTGTTTTTCTTTCCCTCTTTCTTTCTCCCCTTTCTTTCCCCCAGTTAAGTCTGTCCCGTATTCAGCAAGTGAAAATAAAATAAACAATAAAAGGTGAATCAGATGGACCATTACGGCAAGGCTGGGATGGTCCATTTGGTAAAGTAAATCCGTTGGGCATCTTTCTTCGCCTTTAGACAATAATTCTGATGGCAAAAGAACCAAACGGGACAGGTTAAAAAAAAAAAAAAAAGAAAAAAAAGAAAAAGGTTACCAAAATAAAACAGGAAGTAATGAACACCTACCACAGAGACAAAGACTTAACAAAGTATGTGAAACACACTGTTAAAAGTGGAGTACGAGGATTTAACATCTATATGTTTATCTGTATGCCAGGGGCGATTCTAGGATTAGAGCTTTGGGGGTGCTGAGCACCCAGAGAGCTGCCCAGCCAGGCAAGGTAAACTTTATTCGTCACGATGAGACTTCTTCCCTGTCTCTGAGAGTCCCTGCATCCTTAAATGTCTCCAGTTGTCCCGAGTTCCCTCTGACTGTCTCCTTGGTGCATTTAAACCCCTGTTCCTCCCTGTCCTCATCGTCTGTTGTCTTCGTCTCTGTTATCAGTCATCATAAGTTTACCATCTCTGTGCAAGTCTGCAAATTTCTTTCTTAAATCATAAGATTCTTAAATTCATCAAGTGTCTCTGTGCCTGGGTCCTCGTCACAAAACATGACATCACTGTTTTGTACATTTTAACACAATTTAATCCCCACATTTGAGAAAGAAAAGCAAAACACTTTTTTTTGAAAAGTCTCAGTGTCAAATCTGATAAAGGTTATTTAAATGCTACAAAAGAAGAATGGATTGGAATAAAAAAAATGCATATCCTAACCTTAATTACTGGGGGAAAATGATGAATGATGCTCATAGTGAGTAAGAAGTAAACTGAGTGCATTTTTTGGACAGAGATTCACTTTTAATGTGTATGTATAATATAATACAGATACATAAAAAACACTCCCAAAACAGAATAAATTATTACAAATAAAAATCTTTACTGCAGACACTAATTTTACTAATTTAATAATACTAATTTTGTGTTGTAAGATTTATGAGTTTCATGCTTTCATAGTGGTACTTGGGAGAGCTTGACATTTTTCTCAGGTGGTACACACTGTAAAAAGTTTGAGAAACACTGATAAGTGTATGTGTGCTTTTGGAAAACATTTAAAGCTGCAGTACAGAATCTTTGAAACAAGCTTAAAACACTTTTAGAATATAAACAGAGCATCTGCTTCTCTTTACAGCTCCTCACTCCACCAGGACTGTTTGGCTCTTTCTGATACTGTACTGCGACAGTCATACAGACAACTGGACGGTCCAAAAGTTGGCCTACCTATTACTGGCTGAGGTTTTAGTAGAGTTGTGGCTGAACCACATAAAAATATATCATTAATTTTAATCTCCCCAATCAATGATAATGTTATGTTGGAATGTTGTTAAAGAGGGTCAAAAATGTTTCAACCCAGTTTGTTTTGCAGATTCTGTATAGCAGCTTTAATATAGGGAGAACACAACTTCCAGACTGTACGAGTAAAATCAGGTTTTTTCTCTTTGTCAGTTTAACAGTTTCAGTTGTGCCTGTCACTGTTCCCTGTCTGTTTTCTTACCTGGTTCTTCCTGACCTTGTACTTTCTCCTCATGTTCCCCTCTTTCCTCTCTCCCTCTTTGGACTGACAATCATACACAAATAGATTGTATTCAATTAGATGAAAAATTACATTAATATGAAAAAAATACTATTAAGATCACTAACAAAAAGTCCTCTCTCAGTCTACTTTCAACCAAAAGGCAAATAACCAAACCACATGTACATCTAATAAAAGATATAAATATTGAAACACTGATCCAACATTATTTTTGATTGACGGATCATTTGATTTTACACTTTTACCTGAATGTTGCTCCTTTTTTTGAAAAAAACTTCCTTATATCCATTATGAACCTGGCTGTCTCTCTGTACACAAACACACACACACACACACACACACACACACACACACACACACACAACAGGAGTTATAAGGTTAATGGGCATTCAGTCAGTTAGCTAGTTAGTATCCATTTCAAACAGGACAGTGGTAACAACAGCAGGCTACGGACAGTTTTAAGTTTTAAATTTTAAATTGGCTGTATACATTTCAACGGGAGCAACAGGACGGTCAAATGTCGCTGATGTTACTACAGAGTAGGACGGATTGTAGGGTAGCAAACATCGTCGGAAAACAAGTTTTCAACACTGCAGGTTACCTGGGTGTAAGGTTTTTCAGCTAAAAAGAAACATGGTCTGACTCCTACCTAACTATATAAAGAGTAACTGAAGGTTAAATGCAGCTAATATGTTTTAAGACAGGCACTCACACCTCCGCTCCGCTGCATCTCAGCCACCATCGCTCTGGCAGCAACGGCGCTAGAGCCAGAGTAGGGGAGAGCCGAGCTGGAACAAACCATTTTGGGAGGGGGGGGGGGGAGGTGTTCTAATCTTTTGTTGTTAAAATGTTATGTCTCAACCAAGTACTGTATGGTTTTTATATTTTTAGCAGTGTGTCACACAGACAGCAAATATTGTCCAAAAAAAGTAAGAAATCTTTGGGGGTGCTTTGATTCATTTTGGGGGTGCTGAAGCACCCCCAAAATGGGCTAAAATCGCCCCTGCTGTATGCTATTCTCCAAATAATTAATCATGCTTAATTCTAATTGAAGTGTGAGCCTAATTAATAGGATGAACAAGAAAACCTAGTTTGATCAATGAAAATTGTTTTAATGTCTGGATTTTGTCTGCATTGGCGTCATTCACCTCCAACCTCAGCAGATTAGTCTCTGTGTGTGAGACTGGCTGCAGGAATGTGGTGAAGATAAGACTGTGGAAGTCTGTGGCCTGTCATTGTGTGTGAGTGTTAAGTAGGTTGGTGATAGTTAATCATGCTTAATACTAATCAGAACCAATATAAAGGGTCTTTCTGGAGGTGTCTGGCTGAATCCATGACACAGAAGAAAGATTAAACTGAAGCAGAACATAAACAAACTATAACCAAAAACTAAACTATAGCCTGATGGTTTAAACACAAAAACATTATATGGTATCATAAATGCATGAAGCAAAAAAAGGCCCAATTACTCAGGATACTGAAGAATATGAATCTTGGTCTGTAACTTAAAGCTGGGTGTGAAGACGCAGCACCATGACAGTCCCTGATCTCCTGCTATGTCACGTTTTCTGTGCAGCCTTAGTCAGCCTAAGAAGTGTGATTTCACCAGAACTGCTGTAATAAGTGAAGAGAAACACAAGGAAACTATGTTAAGCTTAAGAAAGGCAAGTCTACACAGCAGGACACACAGTGTGGGAGCCAGGTTAATTTAGTTCAATTTATATTTGCTGTTAAACTTATTTTGTGTAATTAGTAATATAATAAGTAAATTCATGTTTATAGTGAAACTAAAATTATTTTATTATAGTTTAAAACTCTGCATCATGGATTTATGCAAATAACTGCACACGGTGCTGAGCGGGGGGGGGGGAGCATAGCAGAGGCAAGACGCTGCAGAGCCACATGGTTTTCCTACCGTAGTTTGTTTGTTGTTGAGGATAACTTAGACCTGATTACGCCTGTAAGATAATTTACATGCTCTAAATTATATTTCTGTTTGTATCTTTTCATATCGGAGTCCTGTGGAAGGTTTTTCCTCTTCAAATGAACACGAGTGAAGGACGGGGAAACACACAGGACCCCACAGAAACAATTTGCTTGGAAGTTCTATTTTTATAAACGAAAAGAAAAATTGCTGACAGGACTGCTACAAAGAGGAACAATTCTGCCCAGTCTTTGGTTTCTTTTCAGGATGAGGAATAATGAAACTATATCCACAGAAAAAACATGTTTAAGTGGACAGATTACAAACTCTACAAAGCTTCATGTGTATCAAAATAAGACATGTTTTTATTGCTATCTGTTGCTGAGGTTTACAAAGTCCAAAAGGAATCAATACTAGGAAAACTGACTTATGAACAAACAAGTGATGTAATGATCCAGGGAACACTAGAATACACACAGCTAAGTATCTGGGGAACAAGAGCAAATACACAACAGAGACAGAAAACTGAAAAAGCGACGGAAGACTGAGACAATAACTACAAGAGGATATGAGGCGAGTAGAAACAGGTGGGGAACACAGTGGGAACAAGTAGAATTATTACAAATTTACAAGTATTATTATTACAAACAGATGAGATGTGAGATGGCGGTGCGGCAACAGCACGCAGCGACCAATCTGGACCAAACAGTTTTGGTTTGGGGGTTTTTTTCTATCGCCTTTTCATCGTGACCTCTGAGCCACATGGACACCACAACGAGAATAATCGGTGTTCGAGTTTACCAATGGCAAACACTTCTAAATTACAAACATCACACAAAAACTGACCCGGAACTGCTGAAAGCGCTGAGCGTCCTTGGGTTACTTCCGAAACCAGGCCCTCAGTCCTCGGCGTCGCCTGATGCTGGGGGACGGGTTGCTGAAACCGCTGTGCGAGGAAGCGGAAGCGCGGCATGCGGGGCGGGGTCGGTGCTAAACTAAAAGCAAATCCAAGCCGACCGGCTCTTCCATCCATCTTGCTCTCAAACATCTGCTCACTGGACAATAAACTGGACTACATCCGACTCCAGCTGACCACACAGCAGGAATTTAGAGACAGCTGCGTCCTTGTTTTCACAGAAACATGGCTCAGTGACAGAGTCCTGGACACCGCTGTTCAGCTACATGGGCTCACCACATTTTGTGTCGACAGAAATGCAGCTCTGTACGGTAAGACTCAGGGTGGTGGCTTGCGTGTCTACATCAGCTTGAAATGGTGCAAGAACTCTGTGCTTGCTTGTAATCACTGCTCATCACTGGTAGAGTTTATGGCTACGTCCACACGTACACGGGTATTTTTCAAAACTGAGATTTTCCGTTTTCATTTAAAAAAAAACAACATCCCGTCCACAGTTTAACACAAAAGCAACATGTTTCGATATATTCCTGTTGAAATGTTGGCCAATCAGAAGACTAGAAGCCTGGGTGGGAAAGAGTAAACAAAGATGACGCATAGAAGCAGAACTGAGTCCTCTGTGTGGAGGGACAGAAACTGTGTGTGTATGTAAGCATTTAAACATTGCAGAGAGTAAAATTTATGTGTGGACGTTTTCCTCATCCACATGTAAATTTTACTCTCTGCAGTGTTTAAATGCTTACATATACAGTTAGAACTTTCAAAAATCTCCACCCTGGCAGAAGTTTTTAAAAATCTCAATTTTCAGTGACCAAAAAAGCCGTTTACGTGATAACGAAAGGTGCAAACGCATAGAAAAATCTGCGTTTTCAAAAATACCCGGGTACATGTGGACGTAGCCTATGACTGTTAGATGCAGACCTTTTTATCTACCTTGAGAATTCACTGTTGTGCTCATTACAGCAGTGTACATCCCACCCAGCGCTAATACTAAGGAGGCGCTCTGTGAGCTGTACGGGGCGATCAGTGAGCTTCCAAACTCACACTCCGATGGACTGTTTATTATCGCCGGAGATTTCAATCACGTAAATCTCAAGTCAGTGCTTCCAGAATTCCATCAACACGTGGACTTTGCCATGGGGGGTAAAACATGCTGGATCTTGTTTACACAAACATTCCCAGCGCGTACAGAGCGAAGCCCCGCCGCCACCTCGGACACTCAGACCACTGGTCTATTATGCTAATTCTGGCATACAGACCGCTCATCAGATACTTCAAACTGGTTCTGAGACAGGTGGGAACTTGGCCTGCTTGAGCTCTCTCTGCTCTCCAGGACTGTTTTGAGCACACTGACTGGAACATGTTCAGGCAGGATACAACAAATGGCGACCGGACCAACTTGGAGGAGTACACATCGTCTGTGACCAGCTACATCAGGAGGTGCATCGATGATGTCACTTACTCCAGGGATATCATAATACGGACCAACCAGAAAGCGTGGATGACTGCAGAAGTGCGTGACCTGCTAAGGATTTGAGAGTCTTTCCCTTTAGAGCAGGTGATAAGGGGGCCCTGGGAACAGCGAGGGCCAAACTGTCTCAAACCATCAAAGCAGCGAAGCGCGCGCATGGCAGAAAAATCCGCAGCCACTTCAGGACAGCAGTGACATGCAGCGCATGTGGCAGGGCATCCAAGCCATCACCAACTACAGGAAGACAACACCTGCCTGTGATGGTGACGCCACCCTATCAGATGCGCCGAACAACTTCTATGCAAGGTTTGATCCCCAGAATGATGTGCAGGTGAGGAAGTCCAACCCCCGTCATAACGACCAGGTTCTCAACCACCATCTTTCCCGCGCCAAATAAGTCCCCAGTGTCCTGCCTCAACAACTACCGTCACTCACACCCATCATGATGAAGTGCTTCAAGAGGCTTGTCATGAGGCACATTAAGACCCTGCTGCCACCCACACTGGACCCACTGCAGTTTGACTATTGCCCCAACCGGTCAACAGACGACGCCATCACTACCACCCTACATCTTGCCCTCACCCACCTGGACAATAAGGGCACATATGTTCGAATGCTGTTCATAGACTTCAGTTCAGCATTCAACAGAATCATTCCTCAGCACCTGATTGGAAAACAGCCTGCTGGGCCTGAACACCTCCCTCTGCAAATGGATCCTGCACTTTGGTCAACTTTGTTGTTTTTAAAAGTGCTATATAAATAAAGTTGGATTGGATTGGATCCTGGACGGAGAGGCCTCAGACAGTCTGGATCGGCAACAGCATCTCCAACACCACCACACTGAGCACTGGAGCCCCTCAGGGCTGTGTGCTCAGCCCACTGCTGTTTACTCTGCTGATTCACGACTGTGTAGCAATGCACAGTTTGAACCACCTCATCAAGTTTGCCAATGACACGACTGTGGTGGGTCTCATCAGTAAGAACAATGAGTCAGTATACAGAGAGAAGGTGCAACAGCTAACGGACTGGTGTAGAGTCAACAACCTGTCTTTGAATGGACAAAACAAAAGAGATAAATTTTGAGTTCAGGAGAGCACAGAGAGATCACTGCCAACTTAATGTCAATGGATTCTCTGTGGAGGTCGTCAAGAACAACAAATTCCTGGGTGTCCACCTGGCGGAGAACCTCGCCACAAGTCAGAAACAAATAGAAAAGGTAAACAAGAGGTACAACAGACTCTAACATGCAAACTCGAAACAGAAGGAAACAAACGAGAGGCTAAGAGCATAAGAATTGATACAAATAGATCAGAAGCAGAACACTAGTGACAATAACCAGAAACTGAAACAGAGACCTAAGCTCTAGAGATACTTAGGAAATAAATAAATAAATAACATCATGACTAATAATAAAACTAAGAACCAGAAGGAATGTCCCATATGAAGAAACACACAGACCAGTTGGATGCGAGTTAACATCCTACATGATACGATGAGCAGGGTTTTAATAGTTTTGCAATTTTCATTAGTTTTTATTTTTATTTAGTTTTGACTTCAGATTTTCAATTTTATATTAGTTTTAATTAGTTTTTACCATTTGTTTGCTAGTTTAGTTTAGTTTTTATTTTTTGAAAATCCTTAGTTTCAGTTTAGTTTTGATTAGTTTCAGTTATAGTTTTAGTTGTGTTTGCAATAATTAAGTGTAACAAAATCCCAGTTTCATCATATCAGTCATGCTCTTCTGCTTATCCTTGGGTATGTTGGTATTCCAGCTACCATACCCTGCACCCTGCACAGGTCGCCTGTCTGTCGCAGGGCTAACACGCAGAGACAGACAACTCACATTCCCACCTATGGGTTCTTTAGATAAATAAATAAATTAGGGCAGATGAACAACCATTGATACCAGGCAACTATAAAAGGTATATCTTGGCCCCAATGAGACTATTAACTCTTGCAGCACCGGGTGTTCGTAATTTTGGTTCAAGTGAATTGATAAACTTGTAGAAGGCAACTGACTCACACAGTTGTGTAGATATCCCAGTCCTGTTGTCTCGGGATGCATCACGCTGCCTTGCCTGGGGTTAGCTTCTGTTTCTGGGGATGAGGGTTGAGTGTGCTCCCTTACCTTCTCAAGGTAAGCTCGGTTAGCCTTCTTGTGTGAGCTTTTCAAGTGCACTTTAAGGTTTGTGGGATTTTTTTCCCTTTAGAAATGTCCCTCATAATTTGTCTCTTTCCACTACAAGACACTTGCTTTATCCAAAACACAGTCATATTCAAAGTAATCCCAATTAGGACTCTGGCGCTTTCTCTTGACTTTTCCTGACATGATTCTGCGCGTGGACGGAGCAGCAACACAGACGACTCGACTAACGTACTGCCACCTGCTGGCGTAATGAGACACAGCAAGAAAAAAACCTGGAAACTAAACTTCATTTTCACCCTTGACTATTGTATGACACGCACACATCAACGAAAACTAAACACATTTTTGCTATAAATTCAGTTAATTTTAGTTAGTTTTGTGAACACTCATTACAGTTAGTTTTCCTTTTTTCCCAAAGTCTCGGTTTTATTTTTATTTCCGTTAACGAAAATGTTTTTTCACTTCTAGTTTTCATTATTTCGTTAGTTTTCGTTAACAATAATAACCTTGACGATGAGGAAGTACACTCAAAAACAAACTACTGATAATCACTTATAATATTTAAATCCCTGCTAAGATGGATCAATTACAAAACACCTATAGATACAAGAGTAAATTTTCCCAAGATGGCTGAAAATACTATTTAACGTGCAGCTTTAGATGACAAACTCATTATACACATAAAACAAAATCTCTACAAACTCTAAAAGACAAAATGCAGCAGCAAAATCAGGGAGACACTCAGCAGCAGGCCTCTCTTCATCCCTGTTTAGCACAGGTGAAAAACACATAAATGGGTGGTGTAATGGATAAAAGTCAGATTCAATTACTATTTTTCCCTTTAAAAGTAATCAAAAGCACTTTGGGGACATTTAGCTCTAAGAACTAATACTTAGTAAAGCAACACCAAACTTAAACTTATAAGTTAGTACAGGGAGAGGAGCTACAGAGAATGTGCCTTACCAGTGTGGAGATCATGCAACTCTGGCTAGGAACCCCCACACATGCAACATGTTTGCTAGCGGTGTCCCACTGACTAATGCCCCCGACAACATTGACATGTGGAACCTTATTATTACAAAAATTCTATTTAAATAATAAAAATTAAAATCTATGCATTGCAGTTTTGTAAAAGTTCACTGTGACTCACACATTATTACATAGTATATTATAGCTGC
Source organism: Oreochromis niloticus (assembly GCF_001858045.2). Taxonomy (NCBI): domain Eukaryota; kingdom Metazoa; phylum Chordata; class Actinopteri; order Cichliformes; family Cichlidae; genus Oreochromis; species Oreochromis niloticus. The sequence goes on from NC_031967.2 coordinate 25,844,047, forward strand.
AGCTACATACAATATATATACATATAAATATATAAATAACATTATGATTTATGATTTGCTTCAAGATATGTTCTCTAACTGCACCTTTAGAGGAAGCTAATGTCTGCCTTCTCATTCTCTCTGTCACTACCCAGAGCTTGTGACCACACAAGGGTAGGAAGATAAATCAACCTGCCAACAAACAGCTTCACTTTCACACTCAGCTCTCACTTCACCACAACACACTGGTCCTGCATCCATATCACTGCAGATGTCACCCAGTATCACCCAATCCACCTGCCAATCTCCCACTCCACTCTTGCCATAAGATCCTTAAAATCCTGTGCTTTGGGCCAGAACTCATCCCTAAACCACAGTTACTACTTCAACAATTTTCAACTGTCAATCATGGCTCAGAGTTGGAGGTGCTGATTCTCATTCCCTCCTCTTCACACTCAGCAGCAAATCCCCTCAATATGAGCTGGAGTCCACCATCTTATGAAGTAAGGAGAGCAGTAAGCACAACTGTATTTCACCAATAACTGTACATTATCAGATTTCCATGGTAACTCTGCCTTGCTGAACTGCTTGCTTCCTCTTATTGCTTCCTTTATTTGACTTACAGCGTTAATTCTGTAAAACACATTCAAGTCTATAAACAGCTGCTGTGTTTGCAGCTGTGCTCTGCTATCTAAAAATGTAGCCATGGAAATGAGTAGCTAAGTGTGTAAGTGTGCTTTTTAGTTACCAAGTGTAGCTAAAAGGCACTGTCATTAGTTATTAATACAGCAGTGACAACTACTTGTAAGAAAACAGAGAGGCGCTGAGAAAGGGGGCAGGACTTCATCTCGTCTCACGGTCACTTCTGGTTAAGGACACATTTCTATTTTAACTTTTGCACGCTTACTTTCTGTGAGTGAATTTATGACTAATCTACGATGTCACCACAGTGGAAAGATACGTTAAAGGAATCTGCATTAGTTTAATGAAATAAAAATAAAATTACTGTTAGTTATTGATTTTATTGCTGTGTGAGAAAGTGTGTGGATTACCAACATCTGCTGTGAACATTTGCTGTCAGTAAGTATGACATCTCTGTTTATCAGCTGGTATGGGGGCTCACCTCCAATGTATTTACTGTATACTTGAAGCAATGTAAAGATTTTGTGCATCAGTATTTAGTGTATCGTCATCTCCTCGTAAAGGAGCAGCAGCAAACTCAATGACTACATCTGTGACAGGAAGGGAATAGTAACAGTTTATTGTCTTGGTGGTGTTTAATCAGTCGTCTTCATTTTTGCATCTACTGCATCTGAGTGATGTATTCATGTAGTGTTTATGAGGGTAATTATTATTGGTGATAAAGCTCCTAATAATCAAACCAAGCATACGAGCAGCAGACAAAGGCAACAACATATCCGTCGCTGTCTCTGTCAGACCTCAGTCAGATTTTAATGCATGTAATGCACAAGTCTGGAGTTATTACAGGATATACAAAAAGTCCATAGACAGCACTCTAAGCAACCAGGAAAAACTTCTTACTAACCTGTAACTTTATTATCTAATGCTTGATAGATATTTGTTAGCAATCTGAATCTGAACAATGTTTCTCGTTGTGTTTCTGGGCTGTAAAATGAACTAAAGAACTTCACATTTAAAGCTTGTCTTTGACTTGTGTTTTTCTCATTTTGGGCACTCAGTCAAGCTGATTTCTGTAGAATAAAACTTTGTAACTGTCTATTATTGTTTAGTTTTAATATATTTGTTTTACAGTCGTTTTCATAAAAATCTGTCTGATATGTTTCTGCAGGAGAGTATAAACATGTGACAGCATGCTGTAGAGAGATGGTTAAGGTGTTATTTCTGTGTAAAAGGAAGGAAGCAGAGAGAAGAAGTTGAAAAAAAAATATAGTTTCCTTCACAGCTCTTTGGTATCTGCTGTGCTGCTGCTTCACTCTCTCTCTTTACAGAAAGTTGTCGAAGTTTTCAGACGTGTCACTGCTGGATGTGAGGATGGGAGCCACTTTGCTCTGTGAGCTGGGCCTATTCTGTGAGTACATCACTGACTTCTATTGTTTGATTCATACTGATCCATAAACATGTTTTAGTAAGAAGAACAGAGCATCAGTCATTTGTACCATTTCAGGTCATGTGATCAGAGGACTCTCATGTTTGTTATTAAAATGGTTGTTTGTAGACTGGATTAGATTTTAGTGCACTGACTCAGATCAGAGTGGACATTGAAAATCTCCAAGTGTTTTAAGGAGCTTGGTAAGAAAGTGACTGGACTTTAAACCCTAGTTGAATTGTTCCCTTAGAAGGTCATTAACTCACTATTGATCATGTGCCTCAAGAAATCAGACACATCATTACCAACAGTTTTTTATTTATGTTACATTTGAGTGTGTTTAGTTTGATAAAGTCTGAAGTTTCTGTCTTTATTGTAGTGCTCTGTACGCTCGTCTGCACTGGACATGCTCAAGGTGACTGAACAGTTTTCTTTTTTCTATTTCTTCCTTTTTATTTAATAAAGATTATTCTCAACCTGTATGACTCTAATGCAGATCCTATTTGTGTTTCTTTTTTTCTATTTATCACAGTATTTTCATTTTGTGTGAATATAAATAAAGTATTATCAATCAACATTTTGTCTTGAGCAAGTGTTTCAGAATGTTAATTGTCTGTTTGTGTTGGATTCTAGATGCTGTGCTAACTATTGAACCCACCTGGTCGAGTTATTTTATTGGAGAGTTTGTTACCTTCAAATGTGACATGAATGAAGGAAGAGACACTGACTGGTATTATAAAATCAACAAGGATGGTCGAGACTATGTCTACAGTGAATACAAAGTCTACAAATTACAAATTGGATCTACAGGTTACAGTGGTACATATCAATGCTCTGGTAGCTGGAAGGGGACACATAATAGAAAGAACAGTAATACTGTCTCTATAACTGTATTAGGTAAGTCCTCAGTGATTAATAATGTGATGATTCCAGTTAAAATATTGATCCGAATTATAAAAACAAAAATCTGTTTAATAAATGTTTCATTGAAAATATTTTATTTCTGATGTATTGAAACTTTAAACTTTAACCAAAACCATTGCATTTTACCTAACTTTGTTCACAGCACACAGTACAACCAAAATACTCAGACAATATGTTTCTTGTCATTACAACATGTGCATGTTTTAATGTATAACAAGAATAACTGTGGATGAAATTTAATTTAAATAATGAAAAAAAGAAACATCAAAAGCTCCATATAATTTAAGGTGATGATGTTTCTGTTGTCTAAATGTGAAACCAGGCAGATCCCTCTGAACCCATCAGTGTGTTTCCTTCAGCAGTGAACTGCATTAGTTTATATTCAGTGTGACTTCAGGTTAGAGAATGGACAAACATTTATACTGTGCTTATTTAGAGATCTACAACCTGAATTACCCGACTAACCTCAAACTTGTAGCGCTCTCACAATGTTAGAAAAAATTAAAATTATCTTAAACTGTATTAAAATAATACATTTAAATTAGGATTAGCATTCAACTTTATTGTCATTACACATCTATACATACAGGTTAAGGAAATACAGTTTGGATCTGATCAGAGAGTAGTAAGTACTAAAAATAGGAGCAATTATATACAGATAAGGGTAGTATAAATAAATGGTGGGATAGTTATGAACAGATTATGTACAGAGAGACCAAATATACAGATGACCTATAGACAAATGTACAGATGTACTGTGTATACATATGTACAGATATACAGATGATCTGTATAGTATACAGATGTTCTATATTGCTATACAGATGGGCAGATATACAGATGTACTATGAACAAATATACAGCTTTGCTAAATATATACAGATGTGCTACATATGGTAAACAGATCTACAGAGTGCTATCAATATATTCACAGTGGAAGCGTAGCACTCTGAACAGACTATAATAGTGAACAGTGTACGCACTGTATCAGAGACTATACTGGTTCAGTGTCCTAAACTATAGCAGTAACCAATGTAAGCATATGGTGAATGTTGAGAATGAATGACAGTCATGATCATGGTCATTAGGAGGGATTGGTGGGTGTGGATGGAAAGGTTCAGTGAAGGACTGAGTTTAGTAAGGTGACAGCTGTGGGGAAGAAGCTGTTCATAAACCTGCTGGTTTTAGTCTGTAGGGTCCTGTAGCGTCAGCTGAAGGGGAGGAGCTGGAAGAGTTTATTGGCACGATGAGAGAAGTCCCTGAGAATGATGCGTGCTCAGCAAAGACATCTCTTCTTGGAAGTTGGAATTTAAATAAAATGAAAACATATTTTAAAATGTTGTTCAACGGCTGTATGTTTTCTTTTTGTCTTTTTCATAACAGCATATAGACCCAGGGCTACACTGACAGCAGGAACAACAATCATACCAGTAGGGGGCAGTGTGACACTGACCTGCTCTGTGCAGAGCTCTGATGGATGGAAATATGAGTGGTTCAGACGAACCCAAAGAACCTCTGAAGGTCAAATCAGAGATAAACAAAACAGAGATATCAGAGTATCTCAAGGAGGAATCTACAGCTGCAGAGGAACAAGAGGAAACCCAGTTTACTACACTGATATAAGTGATGATGTCACCATTGAGATAACCTGTGAGTTCAGTCATTTAGTTTGAAATATACATTCACTCATGATTATCAAACATACAATGTGAAGTTTTCTGTGTTGATTTCATGTTTCTATTTGTAAACAGTTTCCAATAAAGTTGTTGTAAAACAACAACCCAACTGGCCTCAGATATTCAGAGGTGAGACGATCACTCTGACATGTGAGGTGCAGGAAGGAGGTGAAACCACTGAGTGGGAGTATGAATGGAGAGGACCCAGCACACCCACACAGTGGACACACAATAATGATGTGACATTCAGAGTTTCTGAGTCCAGCAGTGGAGACTACATGTGTAAGAGTCGACACAGAGATGACTCATATTCTTCAACAGAGTGGAGTGAAGCCTTCACATTGTCAGTATCAAGTAAGTCATGTTTGTTGTGTGATCTCCATTTGACAAATGTCATAATGGTCAGCACAGGATGAATTCAATGGTCTACAAAGCCTGTTACATTGTTAGTCAGACAAAGAGCTGCAGCTGATAGTAGCCTCATTGTAGACAGTTTGTCACCACTTTGTGTCATCAACTTTCAGCTGGTATAGAGACGCCAATGCTGACCTGCTGCTCCATCACCTCAGGACAATAATGACAGAAATACAAAAACAGAAAAAAACTGACCAGGTGGAAAAATATAATATTACAAACAAACACTGAGGTGATTTCTGCGGAAATACAAAGTGGACTAAATGTGTGGGCTAAAGATGTAGCATATTAGCGTTATTAAATTTGCCAACATTTAGAAATATTAAGATTAATGTTTTTTCTTTAATTACTGGTTGTCTTTGTTATTAATAGAGTTACAAGACGTAATGCAATATTTCCCTTGTTCAGTTGCATTACTGTGGGATGAGGCATCCTAGAGAGAGTGACTTGGTTGCATCAATCAACATTTTTAGTGACTGACTTTTTGGTTTGTTTTGCCAACCGAGGTGAACTGTGTGAAGATTTTTCTTCTTTCTTTCTTTTTTAGAAAATGCTGATGCTTTCAAAGACTTTATTTAAGAACTTTGCATTAGCAGTGGTAGATAAATCATTGCATTTTGTTGTATTGATGGAACGAACAGTGATGTGTGACTTGATATTAGTTTGTAATTTTTGCAACATGAAGTTTATAGATAAAGAGACATATGTTGATGTGTTTCTTCTGATCATGTAGGAAGAAGACTATCTGCTAATTAAAGCAAACTTACCATGAACAAATAATCCAAACAAATGAAAAAGTTTTATGAAAGGCTGAAATTAAAAATCTCATAAATAAAGTGTTTCTATTTCAAATTTCTCTGAGCAGCTACATGATATGGGAATTATAAACTTCCATTGGGAAAAAGTTCTGTGTCTTCTGTTGTGGTACTCTTTTATAAATTCAGAGAAGAATCATAATGAAACAGAAAAAAACAAATAAACACTAAAAGAATAAATGCATTGAAGGCATCTGTAAGAGCACTCATACCATTTTAGTTTGCTCTTATTCCTTTCTATGTGTTGTTGGAAAATAGAGAGGAGTTTAAACCCCGGTGTGATCCCAGCCTGTGCTGGGTATATATTCATATTTTCTTTGTGTCTTTGTTTTAACTCAACAGCAGATCAACCAAAGCTCCAGATAACGTCTGATATGAGAGACATTCCAGTAGGGGGCAGTGTGACCCTGACCTGCTCTGTGAACCCATCATCATCATCTGGATGGAAATACTACTGGTACAGAGATGAGAAATCCTCTGAAGCCCTGACCACACAAGATGCAGTTTTCCACTCAAATGGACAAATCAGTGTCTCACAGGAAGGACTCTACAGGTGCAGAGGAGGAAGAGGAAACCCAGTTTACTACACAGAGGACAGCCAGTCAGTCAGGATTGATCAAAAGGGCGAGTTTATAATATGTTATTATACTTTTTTTTCTAACTTATAAATTAAGTTCAGTTTTAAACTTATGTTTCTTATCCACAGTAGATGTCTCGAGTCCTGAAATCTCTTCATTTTCTGTTCTGATGATCATTGGAGCAATTTCTGGAATTACTTTGATTTTCATCCTGCTCTTGTTGTATTGCTGTAAAAAGTTCAAAGGTGAGTTTTTTTTCTTCTAATATTTCATATTTTATATATTAAATAATTAAATGCACAGATGCAGCATTGAGTCATAAAATGCAAAATGTTCACAAGAATATATAATCGACAACGACATAAAACAAACATCTAATTTTACATTTTTAATAAAGGTCCTGCTAATGAGCAGACGCTCAGTCAGGATGAAGATCAGCAGCAAGTGTACTCCTCTCTTCTTCATGGTTAGTTTTTCATGCAGTTTCAAATATTCTGATGCTATTTGATGCTATTTGCAACAAGACTGTACTTATTACATCTGCTGCAGCTTTTTAATATAAATGTTATTTGCAAGAATATTTGTGTTTAAATTAGTATCACAGACATGAGGTGACTGATTTTCTCTGACCTGCAGGTGATCGTTGTGTCTATGAGACAGTCAGAAGATGTGAAAACACTGAAAATGGTAAAGTTTACACTTTCATTAATATAGAGCTTGTGGAAGCTGGATGATTATACAATAACTGTGTTTGACATGAAAGTCAATCAGATTATTATTTCAGGTCCAGCAGAAGGTGATTACACCAATGTCACATCTGTGATTCAGCTCAAAGTCATTAACAAGACAAGTGAGTGCACAAAATGTGAGATGATAACCATGAGAAAATACCTTGATAGTTCTGATCATCAATAATTACACATGAAATGCTTTCATTTGATCACCTCAACAGGGCAACGTGGTGACCCAGAGGAGAGCTCTGACTACAATGATGTCAATCCAAATTCAGGCACAGCTCTAAAATCTTGACAGCAGCTCTTTAGCTGTTTTTCAATTGTCGATTGAGCCAGCACCGCAAATTTATTTAATGGAAAAGAAAGAAGACTCCACAAGAACCACCTGCAGACCACCCTGTGTGATGCTGCACTTGCCAAAAGACAAACTCTTGCAGCACTCCATCCATGTCAGATAAAGTGACACTGCCAGAGACTTCCCATTCAGGCAAACACCAGAGCTCTTATATCCATCAGATAACTTGAAATAACTGTACATACTTCTTTCTCCCGTCATTTTTTAAAAATTTCTTATACTGTAAATATTCAAATTTTATTGTGAATGTTCATTTTAATCAGCTTTCTCATTATTTAAATCTGTGTTTCATTATAATTCAAAATTAGTTGGGTTTTTTTTGTTTGTTTGTTTGTTTGTTTTTTACCATTTTTTTAAAGAAAGAGAACAATCTGTTCACTCTGTTTCTGTCATATGATGACTGTGTGGCAGACCGAGCAGGACCTTAAATGCAGAACATGGTAACAAACTTCGAAAAAAAAAACAACCTTGGTTTTATCCTCTGTGACTCACAGAACAAATTTAAACAGATAAGACAGAAGACACACAACCAAAGAGGGGCGAATGCGTCAAGAAACAATGCGAGACTCAAACAATAAATGCATAAAAGGTAACATAGGAAGAGGAAACAGGTGGAAGAACAGCTGGGACTAACTGGGGAAATGATGGGGAAAGTAAAGCTGACCACCAACATATAAGAAAAAGGTTACCAAAATAAAACAGGAAGTAATGAACACCTACCACAGAGACAAAGACTTAACAAGGTATGTAAAAGACACTGTCAAAAGTGGAGTACGAGGATTTAACATCTATATGTTTATCTGTATGCTATTCTCCAGATAATTAATCATGCTTAATTCTAATTGAAGTGTGAGCCTAATTAATAGGATGAACAAGAAAACCTAGTTTGATCACTGAAAGTTGTTTTAATGTCTGGATTTTGTTTGCATTGGCATCATTCACCTTCATTTTCAGCAGATTAGTCTCTGTGTGTGAGACTGGCTGCAGGAATGTGGTGAAGATAAGACTGTGGAAGTCTGTGGCCTGTCATCATGTGTGGGTGTTAAGTAGGTTGGTGATAGTTAATCATGCTTAATACTAATCAGAACCACTATAAAGGGTCTTTCTGGAGGTGTCTGGCTGAATCCATGACACAGAAGAAAAATTAAACTGAAGCAGAACATAAACAAACTATAACCAAGAACTAAACTATAGCCTGATGATGTAAAAACAAAAACATTATATGGTATCATAAATGCATGAAGCAAAAAAAGGCCTAATTACTCAGGATACTGAAGAATATGAATCTTGGTCTGTAACTTAAAGCTGGGTCTGAAGACGCAGCACCATGACAGTCCCTGATCTCCTGCTATGTCACGTTTTCTGTGCAGCCTTAGTCAGCCTAAGAAGTGTGATTTCACCAGAACTGCTGTAATAAGTGAAGAGAAACACATGGAAACTATGTTAAGCTTAAGAAAGGCAAGTCTACACAGCAGGACACACAGTGTGGGAGCCAGGTTAATATAGTTCAATTTATATTTGCTGTTAAACTTATTTTGTGTAATTAGTAATATAATAAGTAAATTCGTGTTTATAGTGAAACTAAAATTATTTTATTATAGTTTAAAACTCTGCATCATGGATTTATGCAAATAACTGCACACGGTGCTGAGCGGGGGGGGGGGGGGGAAGCATAGCAGAGGCAAGACGCTGCAGAGCCACATGGTTTTCCTACCATAGTTTGTTTGTTGTTGAGGATAACTTAGACCTGATTACGCCTGTAAGATAATTTACATGCTCTAAATTATATTCCTGTTTGTATCTTTTCATATCGGAATCCTGTGGAAGGTTTTTCCTCTTCAAATGAACATGAGTGAAGGACGGGGAAACACACAGTACCCCACAGCAACAATTTGCTTGGAAGTTCTATTTTTATAAACGAAAAGAAAAATTGCTGACAGGACTGCTACAAAGAGGAACAATGCTGCCCAGACTATGGTTTCTGTTCAGGATGAGGAATAATGAAACTATATCCACAGACAAAACATGTTTAAGTGGATGGATTACAAACTGTACAGAGCTTCATGTGTATCAAAATAAGACAAGCTTTAATTGCTGTCATTTGCTGAGGTTTACAAAGTCCAAAAGGAATCAATACTAGGAAAACTGACTTATGAACACACAAGTGATGTAATGATCCAGGGAACACTAGAATACACACAGCTAAGTATCTGGGGAACAAGAGCAAATACACAACAGAGACAGAAAACTGAAAAAGCGACGGAAGACTGAGACAATAACTACAAGAGGATATGAGGCGAGTAGAAACAGGTGGGGAACACAGTGGGAACAAGTAGATTTATTACAAGTTTACAAGTATTATTATTACAAACAGATGAGATGTGAGGTGGCGGTGCGGCAACAGCACGCAGCGACCAATCTGGACCAAACAGTTTTGGTTTGGGGTTTTTTTTCTATCGCCTTTTCATCATGACCTCTGAGCCACATGGACACCACAACGAGAATAATCGGTGTTCGAGTTTACCAATGGCAAACACTTCTAAATTACAAACATCACACAAAAACTGACCCGGAACTGCTGAAAGCGCAGAGCGTCCTTGGGTTGCTACCGAAACCAGGCCCTCAGTCCTCGGCGTCGCCTGATGCTGGAGGACGGGTTGCTGAAACCGCTGTGCGAGGAAGCGGAAGCGCGGCATGCGGGGCGGGGTCGGTGCTAAACTAAAAGCAAATCCAAGCCGACCGGCTCTTCCATCCATCTTGCTCTCAAACATCTGCTCACTGGACAATAAACTGGACTACATCCGACTCCAGCTGACCTCACAGCAGGACTGCTGCGTCCTTGTTTTCACAGAAACATGGCTCAGTGACAGAGTCCCGGACACCACCGTTCAGCTACATGAGCTCACCGCATTTTGTGCCGACAGAAATGCAGCTCTGTGCAGTAAGACTCACAGTGGTGGCTTGTGTGTCTACATCAGCTTGAAATGGTGCAAGAACTCTGTGCTTGCTTGTAATTACTGCTCATCACTGGTAGAGTTTATGGCTACGTCCACATGTACACGGGTATTTTTCAAAACTGAGATTTTCCGTTTTCGTTTAAAAAAAACCCCATCCCGTCCACAGTTTAACACAAAAGCAACATGTTTCGATATATTCCTGTTGAAATGTTGGCCAATCAGAAGTCTAGAAGCCTGGGTGGGAAAGAGTAAACAAAGATGACGCATAGAAGCAGAACTGAGTCCTCTGTGTGGAGGGACAGAAACTGTGTGTGTATGTAAGCATTTAAACACTGCAGAGAGTAAAATTTATGTGTGGACGTTTTCCTCATCCACATGTAAATTTTACTCTCTGCAGTGTTTAAATGCTTACATATACAGTTAGAACTTTGAACAATCTCCACCCTGGCAGGAGTTTTTAAAAATCTCAATTTTCAGTGACCAAAAAAGCCGTTTACGTGATAACGAAAGGTGCAAACGCATAGAAAAATCTGCGTTTTCAAAAATACCCGGGTACATGTGGACGTAGCCTATGACTGTTAGATGCAGACCTTTTTATCTACCTTGAGAATTCACTGTTGTGCTCATTACAGCAGTGTACATCCCACCCAGCGCTAATACTAAGGAGGCGCTCTGCAAGCTGTACGGGGCGATCAGTGAGCTCCCAAACTCACACTTTGATGGACTGTTTATTATCGCCGGAGATTTCAATCACGTAAATCTCAAGTCAGTGCTTCCAGAATTCCATCAACACGTGGACTTTGCACACATCATCTGTGACCAGCTACATCAGGAGGTGCATCGATGATATCACTTACTCCAGGGATATCATAATACGGACCAACTAGAAAGCGTGGATGACTGCAGAAGTGCGTGACCTGCTAAGGATTTGAGAGTCTTTCCCTTTAGAGCAGGTGATAAGGGGGCCCTGGGAACAGCGAGGGCCAAACTGTCTCAAACCATCAAAGCAGCGAAGCGCGCGCATGGCAGAAAAATCCGCAGCCACTTCCAGGACAGCGGTGACACGCAGCCCATGTGGCAGGGCATCCAAGCCATCAACAACTACAGGAAGACAACACCTGCCTGTGATGGTGACGCCACCCTATCAGATGCGCCGAACAACTTCTATGCAAGGTTTGATCCCCAGAATGATGTGCAGGTGAGGAAGTCCAACCCCCGTCATAACGACCAGGTTCTCAACCACCATCTTTCCCGTGCCAAATAAGTCCCCAGTGTCCTGCCTCAACAACTACCGTCACTCACACCCATCATGATGAAGTGCTTCGAGAGGCTTGTCATGAGGCACATTAAGACCCTGCTGCCACCCACACTGGACCCACTGCAGTTTGACTGTTGCCCCAACCGGTCAACAGACGACGTCATCGCTACCACCCTGCATCTTGCTCTCACCCACCTGGACAATAAGGGCACATATGTTCGAATGCTGTTCATAGACTTCAGTTCAGCATTCAACAGAATCATTCCTCAGCACCTGATTGGAAAACAGCCTGCTGGGCCTGAACACCTCCCTCTGCAAATGGATCCTGGACGGAGAGGCCTCAGACAGTCTGGATCGGCAACAGCATCTCCAACACCACCACACTGAGCACTGGAGCCCCTCAGAGCTGTGTGCTCAGCCCACTGCTGTTTACTCTGCTGACTCACGACTGTGTAGCAATGCACAGTTCGAACCACCTCATCAAGTTTGCCAATGACACGACTGTGGTGGGTCTCATCAGTAAGAACAATGAGTCAGTACACAGAGAGGAGGTGCAACAGCTAACAGACTGGTGTAGAGTCAACAACCTGTCTCTGAACATGAACAAAACAAAAGAGATAAATTTTGAGTTCAGGAGAGCACAGAGAGATCACTGCCAACTTAATGCCAATGGATTCTCTGTGGAGGTCGTCAAGAACAACATATTCCTGGGTGTCCACCTGGCGGAGAACCTCGCCACAAGTCAGAAACAAATAGAAAAGGTAAACAAGAGGTACAACAGACTCTAACATGCAAACTCGAAACAGAAGGAAACAAACGAGAGGCTAAGAGCATAAGAATTGATACAAATACATCAGAAGCAGAACACTAGTGACAATAACCAGAAACTGAAACAGAGACCTAAGCTCTAGAGATACTTAGGAAATAAATAAATAAATAACATCATGAATAATAATCAAACTAAGAACCAGAAGGAATGTCCCATATGAAGAAACACACAGACCAGTTGGATGCGAGTTAACATCCTACATGATACGATGAGCAGGGTTTTAATAGTTTTGCAATTTTCATTAGTTTTTATTTTTATTTAGTTTTGACTTCAGATTTTCAATTTTATATCAGTTTTAATTAGTTTTTACCAATTGTTTGCTAGTTTAGTTTAGTTTTTATTTTTTTGAAAATCCTTAGTTTCAGTTTAGTTTTGATTAGTTTCAGTTATAGTTTTAGTTGTGTTTGCAATAATTAAGTGTAACAAAATCCCAGTTTCATCATATCAGTCATGCTCTTCTGCTTATCCTTGGGTATGTTGGTATTCCAGCTACCATACCCTGCACCCTGGACAGGTCGCCTGTCTGTCGCAGGGCTAACACGCAGAGACAGACAACTCACATTCCCACCTATGGGTTCTTTAAATAAATAAATAAATTAGGGCAGATGAACAACCATTGATACCAGGCAACTATAAAAGGTATATCTTGGCCCCAATGAGACTATTAACTCTTGCAGCACCGGGTGTTTGTAATTTTGGTTCAAGTGAATTGATAAACTTGTAGAAGGCAACTGACTCACACAGTTGTGTAGATATCCCAGTCCTGTTGTCTCGGGATGCATCACGCTGCCTTGCCTGGGGTTAGCTTCTGTTTCTGGGGATGAGGGTTGAGTGTGCTCCCTTACCTTCTCAAGGTAAGCTCGGTTAGCCTTCTTGTGTGAGCTTTTCAAGTGCACTTTAAGGTTTGTGGGATTTTTTTCCCTTTAGAAATGTCCCTCATAATTTGTCTCTTTCCACTACAAGACACTTGCTTTATCCAAAACACAGTCATATTCAAAGTAATCCCAATTAGGACTCTGGCGCTTTCTCTTGACTTTTCCTGACATGATTCTGCGCGTGGACGGAGCGGCAACACAGACGACTCGACTAACGTACTGCCACCTGCTGGCGTAATGAGACACAGCAAGAAAAAAACCTGGAAACTAAACTTCATTTTCACCCTTGACTATTGTATGACACGCACACATCAACGAAAACTAAACACATTTTTGCTATAAATTCAGTTAATTTTAGTTAGTTTTGTGAACACTCATTACAGTTTTAGTTAGTTTTCCTTTTTTCCCAAAGTCTCGGTTTTATTTTTATTTCCGTTAACGAAAATGTTTTTTCACTTCTAGTTTTCATTATTTCGTTAGTTTTCGTTAACAATAATAACCTTGACGATGAGGAAGTACACTCAAAAACAAACTACTGATAATCACTTATAATATTTAAATCCCCACTAAGATGGATCAATTACAAAACACCTATAGATACAAGAGTAAATTTTCCCAAGATGGCTGAAAATACTATTTAACGTGCAGCTTTAGATGACAAACTCATTATACACATAAAACAAAATCTCTACAAACTCTAAAAGACAAAATGCAGCAGCAAAATCAGGGAGACACTCAGCAGCAGGCCTCTCTTCATCCCTGTTTAGCACAGGTGAAAAACACATAAATGGGTGGTGTAATGGATGTAAGTCAGATTCAATTACTATTTTTCCCTTTAAAAGTAATCAAAAGCACTTTGGGGACATTTAGCCCTAAGAACTAATACTTAGTAAAGCAACACCAAACTTAAACTTATAAGTTAGTACAGGGAGAGGAGCTACAGAGAATGTGCCTTACCAGTGTGGAGATCATGCAACTCTGGCTGGGAACCAGTGTTGCCAACTCCTCAGTGAGGAAAATCGCTATTGGTTGTCCTAAAAATCGCTAGAAGTCGCCAAATGACATCATCGCCTAATTTGCATAATTGGTCATGCTAATGTAATTGTAACTTACGTTGTTGGAGAGAGAAATAACATTGTGGAAGAGACATAAAGTGAGTAAAAAATACCATAAATGCATTTAGAATTTATTTAGAACTACAAATTAAATTTCTTTTAGCAATTATGTTTTTTTAATGTCACAATTCCAACCCTGCACCTTTATCCGGGCTTGGACCGGCAAAAGTGACCCGGAATAGGCACTCTGGTGGAGTTACTTTGTGTGTGTGTGTGTGTGTGTGTTTATAAGTAGTTTTAAACCTTGTGATCCACAAAACAGCATAACAGTAAAAGAAGAACTGACTGCGTTACAGTCAGTGCGGGAGCAGCGGCTTCGCTCATGCGCGATTCATTTGCCGTTTGGAGGCATAGGTGTGAACATCTCCTGCCCTGATAGCAGCTGGGGGAGGACTACCCTTCGCCTGTGAGCGCTTTGGCACGGGCGAGGTGCCCACGGCAGCACCCGGTGCTTGTTGAGAGTAGAAGCGATACGCGCTTTCACGTCAAAAAGTCGTCATAAATAAGTCTCCAATAACACCAGAAAAAGTCGCTAGATTTGTCGCTAGTCGCTTTTTAGAAAAAAAGTCGCTAAATATAGCGACAAAGTCGCTAAGTTGGCAACACTGCTGGGAACCCCCACACATGCAACATGTTTGCTAGCGGTGTCCCACTGATTAATGCCCCCGACAACATTGACATGTGGAACCTTATTATTACAAAAATTCAATTTAAATAATAAAAAATAAAATCTATACAATGCAGTTTTGTGAAAGATCACTGTGACTCACACATTATTACATAGTATATTATAGCTGCAGCTACATACTATATATATAGATATAAATATATAAATAACATTATGATTTATGATTTGCTTCAAGATATGTTCTCTAACTGCACCTTTAGAGGAAGCTCATTTCTGCATTCTCATTCTCTCTGTCACTACCCAAAACCTCATGACCACACAAGGGTAGGAAGATAAATCAACCTGCCAACAAACAGCTTCGCTTTCACACTCAGCTCTCACTTCACTACAACACACTGGTCCTGCATCCATATCACTGCAGATGTCACCCAGTATCACCCAATCCACCTGCCAATCTCCCACTCCACTCTTGCCATAAGATCCTTAAAATCCTGTGCTTTGGGCCAGAACTCATCCCTAAACCACGGTTAATACTTCAACAACACTGTTAATCACGGCTCAGAGTTGGAGGTGCTGATTCTCATTCCCTCCTCTTCACACTTAGCAGCAAATCCCCTCAATATGAGCTGGAGTCCACCATCTTATGAAGTAAGGAGAGCAGTAAGCACAACTGTATTTCACCAATAACTGTACGTTATCATATTTCCATGGTAACTCTGCCTTGCTGAACTGCTTGCTTCCTCTTATTGCTTCCTTCTTTTGACTTACAGCGTTAATTCTGTAAAACACATTCAAGTCTATAAACAGCTGCTGTGTTTGCAGCTGTGCTCTGCTATCTAAAAATGTAGCCATGGAAATGAGTAACTAAGTATGTAAGTGTGATTTTTAGTTACCAAGTGTAGCTAAAAGGCACTGTCGTTATTTATTAATACAGCAGTTACAGCTACTTGTAAGAAAACAGAGAGGAGCTGAGAAAGGGGGCAGGACTTCATCTCGTCTCACGGTCACTTCTGGTTAAGGACACATTTCTATTTTAACTTGTGCACGCTTACTTTCTGTGAGTGAATTTATGACTAATCTACGATGTCACCACAGTGGAAAGATACGTTAAAGGAATCTGCATTAGTTTAATGAAATAAAAATAAAATTACTGTTAGTTATTGATTTTATTGCTGTGTGAGAAAGTGTGTGGATTACCAACACCCGCTGTGAACATTTGCTGTCAGTAAGTATGACATCTCTGTTTATCAGCTGGTATGGGGGCTCACCTCAAATGTATTTAATGTATATTTGTAGCAATTTAATGATTTTGTGCATCAGTATTTAGTGTATCGTCATCTCCTTGTAAAGGAGCAGCAGCAAACTGAATGACTACATCTGTGACAGGAAGGAAACAGTAACAGTTTATTCTCTTGGTGGTGTTTAATCAGTCATCTTCATTTATGCATCTACTGCAGTTTAAACCCATCTGAGTGATGTATTCATGTAGTGTTTATGAGAGTAATTATTATTGGTGATAAAGCTCCTAATAACCAAACCAAGCATACGAGCAGCAGACAAAGGCAACAACATATCCGTCGCTGTCTCTGTCAGACCTCAGTCAAATTTTAATGCATGTAATGCACAAGTCTGGAGTTATTACAGGATATACAAAAAGTCCATAGAGAGCACTCTAAGCAACCAGGAAAAACTTCTTACTAACCTGTTACTTTATTATCTAATGCTTGATAGATATTTGTTAGCAATCTGAATCTGAACAATGTTTCTCGTTGTGTTTCTGGGCTGTAAAATGAACTAAAGAACTTCACATTTAAAGCTTGTCTTTGACTTGTGTTTTTCTCATTTTGGGCACTCAGTCAAGCTGATTTCTGTAGAATAAAACTTTGTAACTGTCTATTATTGTTTAGTTTTAATATATTTGTTTTACAGTCGTTTTCATAAAAATCTGTCTGATATGTTTCTGCAGGAGAGTATAAACATGTGACAGCATGCTGTAGAGAGATGGTTAAGGTGTTATTTCTGTGTAAAAGGAAGGAAGCAGAGAGAAGAAGTTAAAAAAACTCTTTGTTTCCTTCACAGCTCTTTGGTATCTGCTGTGCTGCTGCTTCACTCTCTCTCTTTTTACAGAAAGTTGTAGAAGTTTTCAGACGTGTCACTGCTGGATGTGAGGATGGGAGCCACTTTGCTCTGTGAGCTGGGCCTATTCTGTGAGTACATCACTGACTTCTATTGTTTGAGTCATACTGATCCATAAACATGTAAGAAGGTCATGTGATCAGAGGACGCTCATGTTTGTTACCAACATGGTTGTTTGTAGACTGGATTAGATTTTAGTGCACTGACTCAGATCAGAGTGGAGCTGGTTTAGTTTATCTAAGAAAGGTTTGTTTCTCCATCAGTGATAATGTGATGCTGATTACATGATAATATAAAATGTAACCAATAACAGTAGACACTGATAAAATACATGAGGGCAGTGATTAAAGCCAGTGCTAGAGTTAAACAGCATTTTATTGCAGAAATATTCTTCCTTAGTCCAGGTATAAAAGAGTACTAGACTAATCCTACTACTGACTAAATGAAACTTGCTTCCTAAAGGAAGATTAGAGCTCGTCCAGGCATAAAAGGAGGCAGGTTTAACTTCAGATGAATGTTGTTTGCTATAGAAGACACATGAATATGTCAACAATGATCAACAAATACCACCTTCTAGACAAATTCTTGTTGACAGAAGTGACCCACTGCAATTTGTCAATGACATCAAATTTTGAGATGTTTTTTCTAATACATAAAGGAAAAACTGGGGACATCATTTCCCTTTTGGAACCCAGTCTTTCATCTGTTGCCCAAAGAGGATGGCCTGTACCATTTCAGGTCATGTGATCAGAGGACTCTCATGTTTGTTACCAACATGGTTGTTTGTAGACTGGATCCTATTTTAGTGCACTGACTCAGATCAGAGTGGACATTGAAAATCTCCAAGTGTTTGAAGGAGTTTGGTAAGAAAGCAACTGGACTTTAAACCCTAGTTGAATTGTTCCCTTAGAAGGTCATTAACTCACTATTGATCATGTGCCTCAAGAAATCAGACACATCGTTACCAACAGTTTTTTTATTTATGTTACATTTTAGTGTCTTTAGTTTGATAATGTCTGAAGTTTCTGTCTTTATTGTAGTGCTCTGTACGCTCGTCTGCACTGGACACGCTCAAGGTGACTGAAGAGTTTTCCTTTTTCTATTTCTTTCTTTTTATTTAATAAAGATTATTCTCAAGCTGTATGACTCTAATGCAGATCCTATTTATGTTTCTTTTTTTATTTATCACAGTATTTTCATTTTGTGTGAATATAAATAAAGTATTATCAATCAACATTTTGTCTTGAGCAAGTGTTTCAGGTTGTTAATTGTCTGTTTGTGTTGGATTCTAGCTGCTGTGCTAACTATTGAACCCAAATCGTCCAGTTATTTCATTGGAGAGTTTGTTACCTTCAAATGTGACATGAATGCAGGAAAAGACACTGACTGGTATTACACAATCAACAAGGATGGACGAGACTATGTCTACAGTGAATACAAAGTCTACAAATTAGAAATGAGCTCTACAGGTTACAGTGGTACATATCAATGCTCTGGTAAATGGAAGTGGTCACATTATACAAAGAACAGTAATACTGTCTTTATAACTGTATTAGGTAAGTCCTCAGTGATTAATAATGTGATGATTCCAGTTAAAATACTAATCTGAATTATAAAAACAAAAATCCGTGTAATAAATGTTTCATTGAAAATATTTTATTTATTGAAACTTTAAACTTTAACCAAAACCATTGCATTTTACCTAACTTTGTTCACAGCACACACTACAACCAAAATACTCAGACAATATGTTTCTTGTCATTACAACATGTGCATGTTTTAATGTATAACAAGAATAACTGTGGATGAAATTTAATTTAAATAATGAAAAAAGAAACATCAAAAGCTCCATATAATTTATGGTGATGATGTTTCTGTTGTCTAAATGTGAAACCAGGCAGATCCCTCTGAACCCATCATTGTGTTTCCTTCAACAGTGAACTTCTTTAGTTTACATTCAGTGTGACTTCAGGTTAGAGAATGGACAAACATTTATACTGTGCTTATTTAGAGATCTACAACCTGAATTACTCGACTAACCTCAAAATTGTAGCTCTCTTACTATGTCAGAAAAAATTAAAATTATCTTATACTGTATTAAAAAAATAAATGTAAATTAGGATTAGCATTAAACTTTATTGTCATTACACATCTATACATACATGTTAAGGAAATACAGTTTGGATCTGATCAGAATGAGAGAGTAGTAAGAGCTAAAAATAGGAGCAATTATATACAGATAAGGGTAGTATAAATAAATGGTGGGACAGTTATGAACAAATTATGCACAGAGAGACCAAATATACAGATGACCTACAGACAAATGTACAGATGTACTGTGTATACATATGTACAGATATACACATGATCTGTATAGTATACAGATGTTCTATATTGCTATACAGATGGGCAGATATACAGATGTACTATGAACAAATATACAGCTTTGCTAAATATATACAGATGTGCTACATGTGGTAAACAGATCTACAAAGTGCTATCAATATATTCACAGTGGAAGCGTAGCACTCTGAACAGACTATAATAGTGAACAGTGTACTCACTGTATCAGAGACTATACTGGTTCAGTGTCCTAAACTATAGCAGTAACCAATGTAAGCATATGGTGAATGTTGAGAATGAATGACAGTCATGATCATGGTCATTAGGAGGGATTGGTGGGTGTGGATGGAAAGGTTCAGTGAAGGACTGAGTTTAGTAAGGTGACAGCTGTGGGGAAGAAGCTGTTCATAAACCTGCTGGTTTTAGTCTGTAGGGTCCTGTAGCGTCAGCTGAAGGGGAGGAGCTGGAAGAGTTTATTGGCACGATGAGAGGAGTCCCTGAGAATGATGCGTGCTCAGCAAAGACATCTCTTCTTGGAAGTTGGAATTTAAATAAAATGAAAACATATTTTAAAATGTTGTTCAACGGCTGTATGTTTTCTTTTTGTCTTTTTCATAACAGCATATAGACCCAGGGCTACACTGACAGCAGGAACAACAATCATACCAGTAGGGGGCAGTGTGACACTGACCTGCTCTGTGCAGAGCTCTGATGGATGGAAATATGAGTGGTTCAGACGAACCCAAAGAACCTCTGAAGGTCAAATCAGAGATAAACAAAACAGAGATATCAGAGTATCTCAAGGAGGAATCTACCGCTGCAGAGGAACAAGAGGAAACCCAGTTTACTACACTTATGACAGCTATGATGTCACCATTAAGAAAACCTGTGAGTTCAGTCATTTAGTTTGTAATATATATTCAGGCATGATTAGCAAACATACAATGTTAAGTTTTCTCTGATGATTTCGTTTTTCTATTTCTATCTCAACTGTTAATAACTGTAAACAGTTTCTAACACACTGTAAATTTAAACTGCAGAGAAACGACAGATAAGAGTAAAAAAAAAACACAAAAAGAAAATAATATTTTTTTATAGATTTCATTGGTGGTGGAAAGATCATAATCTTAAAATGTTAAAATTCAGCTTTTGTTTCCTTTTTTGTGCCCTTATGATATTTTGTTTGTTGCAAATCACAAGAGAAAAAGGGAGAACATCAAAAATGTATGTTAATGTAAAGTGGCCATTAATGATGTTTTGGTTGTCTAAACCTGCATACAGCCTTCTTAATCCATCATTGTGTATCATTCATCAGAGAACTGTATAGGTTTACATTAACGTGATGTTTCTAGGCCATAGAATGGACAAAGAGTGTGTTTATTTTGAGATCTACAGCAAGAGTTACATTAAGATTATCTCCCTGCTGAGACAGGGACAAATAAATATCCAAAACCTCTTACATTACTGCGAACAAAGACAAAAGCAATAGTCATATAATAAAGAAGGGTAGTGATTTTGTTCTAACTGGGAAAGTGCATAACATTAAAGCATTCTTTAGTAAAATGTAGCTTTTTAATATGTGTCTATGCTCTTTACTGAATCACTTTTATTTTCACTCCTTGTTTTCATAACAGCAGATAAACCCAGGGCCACACTGGCAGCAGGAACAACAATCATACCAGTAGGGGGCAGTGTGACACTGACCTGCTCTGTGCAGAGCTCTGATGGATGGAAATATGAGTGGTTCAGACGAACCCAAAGAACCTCTGAAGGTCAAATCAGAGATAAACAAAACAGAGATATCAGAGTATCTCAAGGAGGAATCTACAGCTGCAGAGGAACAAGAGGAAACCCAGTTTACTACACTGATATAAGTGATGATGTCACCATTGAGATAACCTGTGAGTTCAGTCATTTAATTTAAATTATATACATTCACTCATGATTATCAAACATACAATGTGAAGTTTTCTGTGTTGATTTCATGTTTCTATTTGTATCTCAACTGTTAATATGTGTAAACAGTTTCCAATAAAGTTGCTGTAAAACAACAACCCAACTGGCCTCAGATATTCAGAGGTGAGACGATCACTCTGACATGTGAGGTGCAGGAAGGAGGTGAAACCACTGAGTGGGAGTATGAATGGAGAGGACCCAGGACACCCACATGGTGGACATACAATAATGATGTGACATTCAGAGTTTCTGAGTCCAGCAGTGGAGACTACATGTGTAAGAGTCGACGCAGAGATGACTCATATTCTTCAACAGAGTGGAGTGAAGCCTTCACATTGTCAGTATCAAGTAAGTCATGTTTGTTGTGTGATCTCCATTTGACAAATGTCATAATGGTCAGCACAGGATGAATTCAATGGTCTACAAAGCATGTTCCATTGTTAGTCAGACAAAGAGCTGCAGCTGATAGTAGCCTCATTGTAGACAGTTTGTCACCACTTTGTGTCATGAACTTTCAGCTGGTATAGAGACGCCAATGCTGACCTGCTGCTCCATCACCTGAGGACAGTAATGAGATAAATACAAAAACAGAAAAAAAAAAAACTGACCTGGTGGAAAAATATAATATTACAAACAAACACTGAGGTGATTTCTGTGGAAATACAAAGTGGACTAAATGTGTGGGCTAAAGATGTAGCATATTAGCGTTATTAAATTAGCCAACATTTAGAGATATTAAGATTAATGTCTTTTCTTTAATTACTAGTTTTCTTTGTGATTACAAGACGTAATGCAATATTTCGCTTGTTCAGTTTCATTACTTTGGGGTGAGGCATCCTAGAGAGAGAGTGATTTGGTGGCATCAATTAACATTATTAGTGACTGTTTTGTTTTGCCGACTGAGGTGAACTGTGTGAAAAAATGTATTTTTTCTTTCTTTTTTTTTTTTTTGTCTTGAAATTGATGCTTTCAAACACTTTATTTAGGTAGATAAGTCATTGCATTTTTTTGTATTAATGGAACAACCGGTGATGTGGAAGTTTTTGATATTAGTGTGTATGTGTTCAGCAGGAGGTTTATAGATACAGAGAAATATGTTGGCGTGTTTCTTCAGATCATGTAGGAAGAAGACTATTCGCTAATCAAAGCAAACTTATGATGAAAAAATATTCTAAACAAATGAAAATGCTTTATGAAAGTCTGAAATTAAATAAAATGTTTCTATATTAATTTTCCCTGTGCTGCATGATGCGGGACTTATAAAATCCCATTAGTAAGAAGTTATGTGTGTTCTGTTGTGGTAATAAGAAGGAATCACACAGAATAAGGACAAGTATTATTTTATAAATCCAAAGAAGAATCATAATGAAACAGAAAAAATATATAAAGACTAAAATAATAAAATGCATTATAGGCATCTGTAATAGTACTCATACCATTTCAGTTTGGTCTTATTTCTTCCTACATGTTGTTGGAAACTGGAGAGGACGTTTACAAGAGGTAACATTAAAGCAGACAAGATCAGGGCAGTGTGATCCCAACTCATGTGTGTGGGGTATATATTCATATTTTCTTTGTGTCTTTGTTTAAACTCAACAGCAGATCAACCAAAGGCCCAAATAACTTCTGATATGAGAGACATACCAGTAGGGGGCAGTGTGACCCTGACCTGCTCTGTGAACCCATCATCATCATCATCATCATCATCTGGATGGAAATACTACTGGTACAGAGATGAGAAATCCTCTGAAGCCCTGACCACACAAGATGCAGTTTTCCACTCAAATGGACAAATCAGTGTCTCACAGGAAGGACTCTACAGGTGCAGAGGAGGAAGAGGAAACCTAGTTTACTACACAGAGGACAGCCAGTCAGTCAGGATTGATCACAGGGGTGAGTTTTTTTCTTTTTCTAGAAACACAAAATGTGAAAAGTTAATGATCTGACATTTACACCTTTAGTGGATGTATGAATGGAAAACGACCAAACTTCCAACAAAAATGAATTCAGGAAGTTAAATATGCTTTTAAAACCCGATGATGCAGAATACAAGTGTGAAGGCAGAGTGCACACCAGGGTTCAACAGATTAGAGTGATTACTTCTGTCTGTCAGTATTCATTAGGGTTTTTATACAATACTTAGAGTAGATGAAGATGTGAATCTACTTCTATGCTCGCTCATTATCTACTGTATAATTAAAATAATAATTATCATTACTGAAAAATTCACAGTGTCTGCAGACAAACATAAATGTTCTTCTGAGCTTAAACATATTAGCACAGAGCTTTAAAGTATAAATACAAATTGATAAAATAGCAATATATACTTTAGTCTCTGTCAGGCTGACATTATGTTATTGAATTAGAAAACTATTCACAGAATTTATCACCACTCGCATGATTAAAATATGTTGTTTGTTTAAAGACCTTTGTTCATAAAGGAATGATAAACAGGTGATGTGAAATTCAAAAGGTTTTTTGTATCACTATTCAGGTAAAAAATCACCACAGAGAAAGATGATAGTAAAACAAATCAAATATTTTCAGTTATTATTAGGAACAGTGGTATTGTAAATAATACTATGTTTTAAAATGTTCCCATGTGAATTATGTTGCTAATCTGTATCAATACATCTAATTAAAACCTGTTATTATTACAGCAGCACCTGAGCCTGAAAGCTCTTCATTTCTCACTCCTTTGATCGTTGGACTCGTTTGTGGAGTTTTACTGATTCTTCTTCTTCTGCTTTTGTGTCGCTTCAAACAGTCAAAGGGTGAGACCATTATCCATCTGATATTAAACTGAATATGATGTAAATAATAAAAATCACAGTTATATCCTGAATGTTCCATGTACTATTTCTGCACCACAACAGGTTACAATAAAAAAATGTAATTGTCTTTTCTTACAGATTCATTCTTTGCCAGGTTGGTTCAAATCTTTCTTTTCCAGTACTAGAACGACATCCTGTGTTTCTTATTAAACCTACAGGTTTGCTACGTTTGTTTTTTGTTTTTTTTGTTTGTTTTTTGTTCTACCAGGACTCGGAGCACAAATCAGAGCTCTGCAATGAACCACATGATCAAGGATGAAGCTCAACACAGTCGACATGCTTCTACTGTCCAAGGTCAGCCTGATCCATGACAAGTTTTGTTGTTGTTGTATTTATTAATTTATTTACTGACATTTTTTAAACTCCAAGTCCAATTTATCCATTTCTAGTTTGCTGATTTAGAAGATAATCAAACCCATACCTAAGAATTTCAATTACTAATCTAACATTGGCTTGTTTTTGTAGGTGATGCTTGTGTTTATGAATCAATCAAAGACCACGATGACACACAAAATGGTAAAGTAGATACATTAGCACAGAAGTATGTAGACTGTGTGATTATTTATGTTTAAACACAGAGGTTTAAGAAATCAGCTGCACACAGATAAGAAAAAAAAGAAGTTGGACACTTGGTCCTTCTGGTGTAACACAGGGTCAGTTCAACTTTAAGACCAGTCTGTCCTACAAAACATAAACCACTGTGAATCTGTTTTATGAATCCATCTCATTCCTCCTGACTGATTGTTCTCTAGTTTTGCTTTTTGCTGGTGTTCCTGTCACTACTGGTAGTATGAGACAACAACCAGTAATCAACCTCATGTCTTCATTTTTTAACTCTTTGCTTATATGCTTTTTTTGTTTGGTTGTTTTTTACATTTCAGAGATTATTATTTTTTCTTTATTTTGGTTTTAGTTTTTTTTTTTTAAATGTAATTACTTTTTTTCATTTTTCTTATGCCAAGTTATGTAATAAACATCATCATTATTATTTTTATTCTAATATTTTAACCTAGAAGAATTATTTGGAGTTAATTTCAGCACTGTTTCAGATAAGAGAATAGAAGAAACATTTGAGGAGTCTGTTGATGAGAGCACAGTATCTTGTTTTAAGAGGACATAAATGGCATGAGTAGTGCAGGAGTATAGAATGGAAAAGATGGAAAAGTGAACCGTGATCCTTAAACTTTGGATTTGAGCTCAGTGGAAGGGTCGTGCTGAGCAGGGATGAAGGAGGGTTGAGCTGATGTGACACTGAGTTGAGGGCTAACAGGTTTTCATAGAAAAGGTTTTTAAACATGACAGAAACATCTCATCTTTAATAGACCTTCAATAGGTTTCTATGATCAGTGTGTTGTTGACTGACAGAGATATAAATGTAATAAAAATTAACATACTTCTGATCATCTGTCCGTCCTCTTTCAGATGACAGTGTGTTGTATGCAGAGGTCTCCCACGATAGAGCTAAAACCAAGAAAGACAACGGTGAGTAAAGTAATATAATATATAACTTTTTTCTCATCTTCATTGACTACACCATTATTTCATCATTTTAAGAGGGTTATAATGATATCAGTTAGATATCATTGTATTATAGAGTTAGTGACCTTAATAACCAGGGTGGAGGGTTGAAGTGATCTGACACTGAAATGAGATTTAACAGCAGCAGACAAAGAAACAGGTTTTCAAACATGACAGTAACAGGTTGTCATAAAATCTAGTCTTCAGAGCGTCTTTAGAGCGAAAATCTCCTGCAGTCATTTCATTTGATGAGTTACTGTAGGTGTTAGCCAACAGAAAATATAAAGGAAATTAAAGCCACTCGAGTTTTATAATGCTGCTCATCTGTCCATCCTCTTTTAGATGACAGCCTGTTGTACGCACAGGTCTATTACAGTAAAGCAAAACCTAAGAGACACAAAGGTAAGTAATGTCATAAAATAAGTACCTTATTTCTTTTGCTTTGGTTTTACACGTTTTACACAACAAAGAAAACTGTATAGATAAATCAAGTTGTAACTTTGAACAAGGAGACAGTAACAATGACATTTGACAAATCATTTCTTTGCAGGGAAACCAGCTCCTGCAGCAGTTGATGAAACAGTTTATTCTGAAGTTAAATCACAAACAGCTCTGGGTAACTGTGCAGAAATAAAATAGCTTACATGTTGTAATTTGTTGCTGTAATGATGAACTCAAATAAGTTTTATAGGAAGTAAATTCAGTTCTAAATCACCTTTAATGACTGAATTATGCTGCATCGTTTCTTTCAGATTAATAACAAGATCTGCAAAACCAACTGGATCAGTGACAAAACTGTTAATTCCATTAGAAGTAAAGAGATCATTGGAGAAAATGAGATTATGCACTGTCTTGTAAAATAAAATAAAATCAAACAAACTTTCTTTTATCATAATAGCACCAACTGATGATCTGGCTTTGAGACCAGGATGCTTTTTAGAGTGTTTTTACATTTAGATTGCTCAATAAATAAACAACAAATGAAAAAATGCTCCTTTGATCAGCTCCATCACCTAGTGGGGGTGGGGGGTCATAGCTTGGTCCCACCTTCACTGTTGTGATTGGTGTGGGGGTAGGGACAGGCTTAGGGCATCGGGGGGTTCCCTGGGACCATCTTCCTTGGGGGGGCTCAACCCGGGGTAGCGGTCATGGCCAATTAGGGGCTCTGTTGGCTCTTAGGTGACGGTTTCCTCGTGGCTGCGTGCAGCGGGGCTAGGGGACGGTCTGTGCTGACGGACGTGGGTTACTGACCTGGTAGCCTGGGTTACTGACCAGGTGCCCCTGGGTGGGTCCGGGATGGGCGTGAGGTTCTGGGGGCGCTCCGTCTCTGGGCTGGGGCCCTGGCCGGGCCTCAGGGGCTTGGGTCCTGGTTGGTGTGTTGCCGAGGTTGTGGGCGGGTGGGTGTATGGGGGCCCGGCCCTGGCGCAGGGTGCCGCCGGTGCATCGAGCCACCTGGGGGCTCTTCAACTGGTGGGGGAGGTTGTCACATCTTGCAGGAGCTTTCCTCTCTTCAGGAACTCTCTCTGCAGGAGGGGGAGATACAAGAGAGGTGGAGGAAGCTCTCAGCCTGGGCGTCTATTGTCTTGTGTAGTCTGGAAGATGAGTGGATGATTGGGTGGGCGCAGTTTTCTCTGTGGTGGGGTCAGGTGGACTGTCCCGGGCTCTGTGGGGCCGGGCGCCGCTGCTGCAGAGTATGGGGGTGCCTACTGGGGTCAGCGGGGTAGCTGGCCCCAGGGAGGGGTCACTTGCCCCTCCCTTCCTTCCCTCCCCATCTCCAGCGGCCTCCCTCTTCCCGCTCCACCACAATCACCCACACATGCAGGGCCTTGGGGTAGGGGTGTGTCACCAGGGTGCAGAAGAGGCATCCCCCCCTCTGTCCCCTTCTGGCTGCCTCTGCCTCAATTTTATCCCACAACTTAGACATTCACATTACTCACACTCTCATTACACATACATATAGGATCTTGGGGGTGGGCACGCTACACGGATTCCAAAGTACCATCAGGGTGTACACCTCACCCCTGGCGTCGTTGCCCACCTCTCAATTTTAAATACACGTAGACATTGAGGGCTAGCAGGAGGGGCTATACGCTTACCTGCTGCTCTGGCAGGTAGCTCCATGCCCTCCTGGGTTTTAAATGCACCTTAGAACACACATACATCAACACTACATATGAGCGGGTGGAGGGAGGTTTGGAGTCTTCCCACACCCCCGTTCTCTGCGGCCTGCTGCGGAGTCGGGGCGGTCTGCTTCTCCCCACCGCAGGGAAAAGGGTAACACCACCTGAGTCTGGGTGCAGTTTCCCCCTCCAGGGGCAAGGGTACCTAGACTCGGGGCTTAGAGTACGCTTGGGGAGTGTGATTGTGTGTACAGTGTCTCTTTATGTCTGTCTCCACGTTGGGTGAGTGTTGAGTAATTGTATATGAGAGCATGAGGGTGGGAATAGATGTTTGTATCTGTGTGTGCCTGTTTGTCTGTGTCTATATGTCAGGTTGGGTATCAGACGCCACCTCTCTGGGGACATCTCAGGCCCTCCAAGGTTTGGAGGCCTATCTCCCCCCACCACTTCCCCTGCCGGTGGTGGACGCCCTCAGACATCGGTGCGTTGGTGGTTCTCTGTGTCCGGGGGTGGGCGCCCAGGTACCCACCGGCTCACTCCTTGGCGGCTGCTTATCGGGGCCTGGAGCCTGGGGCTCGCTCGGGCCACTTCGGGGATGGGGTGCCCTCGGCCTCACGGCCCGGGGCTCGGCCACTCAGGCACAGCTGGCTGCCGGCGGAGCTCACGGGCACGTCACTGCAACCCCCCCTGGCTTCTGCTCCGCGGCTGCTGAGTGACCCCTCATCTGGGACTCTCCTCAGCTCTTTCTGGGATAGTGGCGCGGCTGCCCCTCTGTTGGTCTTCCTTGGTCTCTTGTGTTCTGGGGGCCTCTGGATGTCTGGAGTTTTGATCTCCTCCATACCTGCTTCATGCCCTGGAGGACGGGGCAGTGGCCCCCCACACCCTCTAGCAGATCATTACATGAAGGAACCTTTTAAAAACAAGCGCGTTCATGCTCACAGGTGCACACACAGGTGATCACACACACAAACTACACCCTTTTTGGCTCTTACCTCAAAGCACACTGTGCGCTGTCGATCTCACGTGCTGCACAATAATGTTTAATATTTAGTATTTACTGTCATATTCCCATATATCATTGTGATCTTGTTTATTACTCTCGTTTTCTTCTGCTTGCTTTCTTTTTTCTTTCTCAACAGGTGATCCAGGTGATCGATATATGTATTTTTTGTCTGCTTATTCTGTTGGTTTTTGTTTTTTGCCCTTTATCCCCGTCCCTCTTTTCAGGTTTTTTTCTTTCCCTCTTTCTTTCTCCCCTTTCTTTCCACCAGTCAAGTCTGTCCCGTATTCAGCAAGTGAAAATAAAATAAACAATTAAAGGTGAATCAAATGGACCATTACGGCAAGGCTGGGATGGTCCATTTGGTAAAGTAAATCCGTTGGGCATCTTTCTTCGCCTTTAGACAATAATTCTGATGGCAAAAGAACCAAACGGGACAGGTTAAAAAAAAAAAGAAAAAAAAAAAGAGTGTTTTTACATTTAGATTGCTCAATAAATAAACAACAAATGAAAAAATAAAAATAAACAACACTTGGAAATGAGAATCATCAACCTACAGAGGGCTAAATGCAAAGACACATCAAAGTGACAAAATAATGCAGAAGGTTTTTCCATTTTGTCAAATGTTCATTGCACCAACTCAAAATGATACTCAGTAGTCAGTTTGGCCAACATGTGCTTCTGTGCATGACAATGTTGGAGCATACGAATAATGAGACAATGGTGTCCTGGAGATCTCCTCTCAGATCTGGACCAGGGCATCTGAGCTCCTGGAGAGTCTGAGCTGCAGCATGGCAGCTTCAGATGGAGAGAAGCATGTTGTCCCAGTTGGATTTTGGTCAGGCGAGTGTGGGGACCAGTCAGTGGTATCAATTCCTTAATCCTCCAGGAACTGCCTGCATACTCTCAACACATAAGGGTGGTCATTATCATACCAGGAGGAACCCAGGACCCACAGCACAATAGAGTCTGACAATGGGTGACAGACTCTTGAGCATGCACTGAATTGGCATCCTAGAGGAGTTGGACATCCTGTACAACCTCTGTAGCATCCAGGGATCATCTCACCCTGCCAGTAATGATGATGACCTTAGCCAAATGCAAAAATAGTGAAAAAAATAGTCAGAAGAGATGAGGAGGGAAAAAAAATGTCAGTAAACTCTACCTGTAAAACAAGCTTGGGGGGGTCGTTTCATTGTTGCCCCTCTAGTGTACCTAGTGTTAACTGCATTTTCTGCTACTTCATCAAGCAGACAAGTTTGAGTGATGTGATGCTAAACACTGATTAAAAATAATTCCTTTTCCTGTGTTGTTTCTAAAATCATTTGATGTGTATGATAAGCATACATGTTTCTCTTCCCCTGGATGAATTAAGCATCACTTGACATTTTTCTATAAAGTTGCTTTTCTTCTTTTAACAGCTTTAGGAAAAGATCAACTTTAAATTTTATTGTATGTAAGCTGCTTGGAGAGCTGCAATTGTGTTATATGAATATGTGTTTCCTATAAGATATTTAATCTCAAATATTGTTACATCTACAGTCTTGTTTGTTGAAAAACAATTTAAAGTTGTTTGCACACTTGGTCTTGTTTCTGCGCTTCATTGCTCCAGATAGATCTAATTCACACCTGACTGATATTATCCACATATTTTAGTTTCTGTCAGTGTCAGACTTAGTTCTTCCTCCCAGCTGTTACCAGGTGCTTGTTTAAAGCGGACCTTTTATTTTAAGGTGATTATCTTATAAAATAAAGCATTTTGAGGCGGCTACTATTGTGAATTGTTGATAAATAAACAAAATTGATTCAAATTGACTTGAATGCTTGTGTTTTAAACGATAAAGTAAGTTAAGTGGCATCACATCATACATGGCTCAGAGTGGGAAATGTTCATAAACACTACAGCTGTATATGGAAAGAGAAAGACAGAAATAATAATTATATGTACAGTCTGACTACAGGGTTTACGCTACTGTTAAAAATAGGAGCCTAGATATTCAGAGGTACCAACAAATACACAGATTACTGTCTTGCAACTGCTGATGCCTTGGGTGTTGATGAGGGTACTTGTTCATCAAACACACTCAGTGATACAGTATTTATTTGTTTGTTTATTTGTTCAGTTTTACAACAAATACATCATCTGGTTATTCTATAAATATAGAAAGATTGTCTCATTCTTGGCTGTAAAAAAAGGAGCAGGAGTGTTTAGACAGCAGATATGATGATTCAAAGATAATAGATAAAAACACTAATAATTACAGTACATCAATTTAAAATTATAATAATATTCTAATAAAGTTTTGACTGTCTCAGCTTAGAAAGAACACCCAATAAGTTATTGCACTGAGTCACTGAAGTAGACCCGTAGACTTCTGTTTTCAATAACTTTCATAGTGTAAAAGCCTTTTGATTACTTTATCATTTCTTACTGGTCTTCTCAGGAATATCCTGTTCTTTTTGTGCAACTACAAAATGCCCAGTGTGAGTCATCTACTCATCCATCCATTTTCTGTAGATTAAAATTTCCATATTCTTCAGTCACAGAGGGGTGTACCCTGGAGAGGTCACCAGTCTATCAGAGGGTCAACAGAGTAGGGAAGAGACAATCACTCACAGCTCCAGCCAATTTCAAAACACTGATTGACCAAACATGCATATGTTTGGAGGAAGCAGACGTACTCTGAGAAAACACACACAGGTATAGAAAGAGCCAGTACAGACTCTAGTGCAGCAGTGCCACTGTCAAGTTAAATGCTGTTATTCTCTGACATGAACACCTTGTCTTCCATGTAGGTCCATGGTAACATGGTTCTGCCAGATAAACCCAACAGTTTCCTGACATGGTCCCTGAGTTTCTCTCGTGATGACCTGCCTTTTGTCTCTTTCTCTCTCTCCTGTTGGTGTTTGTGTGTGTGCTTGTGGACATGAGCTCCACTCATTTTCTCTGCGGCCCCATTGGCTGTTCACCTAAAGGATCAGCTGATCAGATTCACCTGCTTCACCATTTCTAATCAAGCTGAGTATTAAGACGGAAGCAGATACTCAGTTGTTGCCATATTATTGCTACAGTGACGTACGTGCTCTGCTTCTTTCTTATATGAGTTTTTGTTTGTCTTTCAGTGGAATAATCAGTCTCTCTGTGCAGATCTCTCTGTGTGTATCGAGCCCCCTGAGTTTCAAACAACAGTGTGTGTTTGCCTTGGAAAGCCTCAATACTTTCACCGCCATTCCCAAATATCTAATGCACGGATGTCAAAGTCCAGTCCTCTGTTGCTGACCCTGCAGGATAGCTACCCTTTGCTTTAATTTCTGCTCTCGCTCAGCACCAGTGTAGGATGCATAGGCCTGATGACTGGTTTCATAATGACGTCGTACATTATACTCTTTCATAACTGCCACACTTCCCCTTGCATTCTTTGAAGAAATATTCACTCTCCCACCGTGTCTGAAATTTTCTGCACTCACTTTCTACCTCTCGCTTCTTTGGTTCTGCCATGTTTAGTAACTTGGGGTAAATTTTTTCTGTGATTGTCCTTTTTGGTGGAGCAACTGCCTTGATCAACAGTAGCTCCCCCTGGTGTTAAAACTAAGAAGTGCAATACACTCAAGCAAAAGTTGAAGTGCGGGCCATATTCTATTCTATTTATAAAATTATTTGCGGGCCAATTAAAAATGGAGGTTGGACACCCCTGCAGTACACACACACTCCCCATACATACTCTATACTCTCAAGCCTGTGGAACATCAGAGGCAGATGATAGATATGGACAGGCCAAGTGGAACACAGCTTGGCTGAAGCAAAACTTGGTTGTGGGAGGCACATAGTGCAGGTGGAGTGCTGATGACTTTAACTGAGGATATTGTTGGGCCGTGGATGTAATACTTCGAGGACTTCCTTAGTCCCACTAAAGCATCAATGCAGTGTTCATCCCGGTCAGGAACACTGGATCAGCTCTTTACCCTATCAAGCCTAGCCAACCGTCTACATGTGTTTTGTGGACTTGGAGAAGAGTTTCGACCGTGTTCCTCAGTGTGTTCTGTGGGAGGTGCTTTGGGAGTATTGGGTGCCTGGCCCATTGATGAGCCATTCGATCCTTATACAAACATTGCAAAAGCTTTGCCTGCATAACCAGCAATAAGTCAGACTTGTTTCCATTGGGTGTTGGGCTCCGCCAGGGCTGCCCTTTGTCACCGTTTCTGTTCATAATATGTTGGGCATGCTAACCATTGATTACATTGATTACATTGATTTTCCTCCTGCTCTTGTTGTATTGCTGCAAAAAGTTCAAAGGTGAGACTTTAGTTTTTTTTTTCTTCTGATATTAGATATTTTATTTTTTAAAATTACTAAATAAACAGATGCAGCATAGGGTCATGAAGTGCAAACTGTTCACAAGAATGCATAATCCACAACAACATAAAACAAACGTATCGTTTATAATTTGTAATAAATGTCCGGCTATTCTGTGAGTACATCACTCACTTCTATTGTTTGATTCATACTGATCCATAAACATGTTTTAGTAAGAAGAACAGAGCATCAGTCATTTGTACCATTTCAGGTCATGTGATCAGAGGACTCTCATGTTTGTTACCAACATGTTTTTGATGGTTCACTCTAATCTGAGTCTGTGTGGGGAGCTGGTTTAGTTTATCTAAGAAAGGTTTGATTCTCCATCAGTGATAATTTGATGTATTTAAAATCCTAATATAAAATGTAACCAATCATGAGAAAACCGCAAGTGTTTTTTTAATGAGATACTTGAGTGTCTACGGGGTTTCTTGAAGACCTCTCATCCGAGAGGCTTCTTCAGTTCTAAAATCCAAAGATGGAGAGTCCCAGGAATTTAAACCCCAGTGGTGGTTTTCCCTTAGTGCAGGGGTCGGCAACCTGCGGCTCTGGAGCCGCATGCGGCTCTTTAGTCCTTATACTGCGGCTCCGCCTGGTTTGGGCAAATAAATTAGAAGTATTTCGCTGAAGTGTATTTTATTTATGTTAGTTCTTTTTAACTCGTAGTTCTAAATTGGAAGATTATTGTGATATTGAAATATAAAAATAAAATTATATTCTATTATTTTTTCATCGCTCAAAATAAGAGTCACACTCGCGGAAGCCGATATACCCGCCGAAACGCCGCGCATTTATCGAGACTTTCAACCCCAGGTAGGCCAATTATGGATCTTCGGATCCACATTATGTCAGCAGCTGTTCTCCACCGTGAACTATGTTAAAGACAAACACCGTTCACGCCTGACAGATGACAGCTTACAGTCCTGCGTAAACTGACTTCGTACAGCCCCGATTTGCGGACTCTGTGCGCAGAGGTTCAGGAGCAGAAGTCTCATTGTAAACAAATCACGGCAGACCCGACGATGTTTGCATGAGCATGCTTTTGAGCATCTCTTTATTGACCAATTTTCACACACGGTTGCTGTACGCATACAGCCGGCTGTAGCTTTTCAGCTCACAGCCCGACATACACCACCAACAACACAACACAGATAGCGCAGACGTAAAGGCAGCGAGGCGTGATTGCAGGTGTCGCTCAGGTGCATCCGCCTCCCCTGCAGCGGCGCCGTAAACCACGCCCCGCCGCACGCATTAACCAGGTAAAATACATATTTAGGCAGAATTTTGCAAATATCTATTTTTCATTTTTCAGCAGCATAGTGCTTTTTTCAAATTATTTTTTAAGAGTCAGGTCAAGGCTCCAAAAGCCCAAAGGAGATATAAGGGTGGCGGCTCACAACAGGTTTTGTTTGCTACATGGATCATTTTAGTTCAGCTGGGTGTCTTTCCTTTTGTTATATTTCTTTAAGAGTTCAAAATGTGTTGATTACATAAATATAATTTAATTTTCTCTGTAGCACTTCATGGATTTCATAAGCAGAACACCTTAGTTGTTCACGCAAAGCATAAAGATAAAAAACAATATATACAGTGTTATCTTCATTTTAGATGTCAAAAAGTATTTGCGGCTCCCAGTGTTTTCTTTTGCGTGGAAACCAGGTCCAAATGGCTCTTTGGGTGTAAAAGGTTGCAGACCCCTGCCTTAGTGTCTGCACCTTCATTGCAGTTTTGAGATCCCTTCCCAGGAGCCAGTACAGTACACATGATAGTGTAAGGCAAGGTTGGTAATACTTTATGCATTTCTATTTGTACTCTGTCCTTTTATTACAGCTTCACCTATCTACTCTCTCTCTCTCTCTCTCTCTCTCTCTCTCTCTTTTTTTTGCTCCTGCTTGTCCTGCCTTAGGTATTGTCATACAGAAATATTACTACTAAATGTAATAACTAGGGGTGGAGCTTGATAAAAAAAATCTAATTAATTAGAGGTTTTGTAATTAATTAATCTTGATTAATTACATTTAATCACACAAGAAAATTTGCCACAAAGCGCAAATGTTTTTTTAATTGAGAAGGGTTTTAGTGGGCGACAGAATCAAATAATGGACATGGACATGAATATTGTAAACTCAAGCGCTTTTAATTTATGAAAAAAAAAAAGCATTGAAACTGCATTTCAATTCAAAAAAGAGAAACAAAAATAATATCCCTGGCCAAAATTGGTCAGACTTCAAAATAAAGTGCTATTTTAAGTACTTTAAGCACATTTTCAAAATAGGACTCTTTAAATAATAACAATAATAAATTCAACATAAAGTGCAGTTTTTCTTCTTAAAGAAATAAGGCAGAAACATAAAAGATTATTTGACCAACTTCACCTTTAAACTCAGAGTAACCTTAGCCACATTATTTTGTACAATAGGCTTAAACAGTGTGATCATCGAAAATTTTAGTGCAAAAAATAACAAACCCACTGGAGTCACAATACCGTCATGCTTATTTACTGTTTGTCTCTTTCAGCCAGTGACAAATTAGCCCGTTCACATTTCAGAGCTCAAGGCAGCTCTCTTTTTTGTGACCTGCAAGTGAGAACAGTCTCTCACATGGGACAGAAGTGGCAGGACTAATCAAATACTTGCTGGCCAGGACAGACAGCTGTGGGTGGGTCCCTGCTCAACTGGACCACCACTGCAGTGGGCAGTCTGTCTCGCTGATGGTGGATTCTGCTCTGTACAAACTCAGGGCCCCGTTACACAGTGCTTCATCATCTGAATCAGAGTCTGAAGACAGAGGAGGAGGCTCTTTGTCTTTCATGGCTCCTTTGTGGTGGCATCTTTACACTGTTCCTGCAGCAGGGCCTCAAGGCTGGGCCAAACCTCTTCTCGCTCTCCCCTTGCAAGACACTTTAAATCCTTAAAGTGTGGGTCAAGCACATTAGCTATCTTGATTCACTGATGGTTGAGTGTAGCTTCATGGTGGGATAGCTCCTTCATGAAGGTAGTCTTAAATTTCACCATGCAGTTTGAGTCATCATCGGAGACCTCCATGGTGTGATGCAGGCAGCAGAAAGCAGGTAAAACTACTGAACATGAGACACATGTCTCAGCTCCAAGAAGCTCCGTCACAAACCTGTAGTAGACAAACACCCACTGCCCATGAGTTCTGCTGTTTGTACTAAAACAGCACAACTCATGGGCAGTGGGTGTGCTCCGTTGTATATAAAAAATATATAGAAAAAGATGTGCATCAGGAAACCAAACAAGAAACACAAATATAGCAATCATACGTAGCGATGGCTATAGTTTAGGTTTTATCCGATACCGGTGCTAAACCGGTACTTTTGAAACGGTGCCGGTGCTTAAACGGTGCTCGAACCGGTGCTTAAAGAATGAAGAAGACACACTTTGTCCAAAAACCTCTCATGTTTAGCTGTTTTTTTGGAAAAAGACAACAATGTTAGCCTTTTCTGCAGCTATAGGGCATATATGGTATCACTCTTGACTGGAAGCAGTGCTTAAACAATGGAAAAAACACAAACTCTGTCCAAAAACCTCTCATGTTTAACTGTTTTCCAATTTTTATTTGGTCATTTTAGCCTTTTTGGCCAGGGTGAAGGGAGTATCTGCCATCAAACAAGAAGACAGCCGCATGTAACTACGGTGGTGTTTGCTAGTTCACCTTACGTGCATTAATGTAATAATGTGGTTAGCCTACTCAACGTTAATTACACACGAACAACATGAAGCTACTCACCCAGAGAAGAACGGCTGCTGCTGCCATCATCATCCGTCATCATTTCTGCTACACTGACAGGGCTAGGGGCCAGGACTCTCCTCTTCGGGTTCTTGGGGGATGTTGCTAACTCCGGGTCCAATAACAGGCACCACACGCGCAGTAGATGTGCACGGTGTGAGGTCTCACAGCAAGCTATCAAATTTCTCGGCTTTAAAAAAACCCACTATGCGTCGCCAGGTGTTTCCTCAGATTCGAGGTGTTACCTCCTTTGACAGTATCAGCTTAAAGCACTTGTTGCAGGCTGCTGAGTTTGCATCTTTTGCTGTGAAGTACAGCCAGACTTTTGACCGCTTAGCCTTGGGCATTTTTAATCTGTAGCTCTGCTCTAAAAGAACGTGGTTACTACTGTTTATGTTAAAGTGAATTGTTAAATGTTGTCATTTTTATGCTTACCATCTCTACATTGTTTAAAAATCTGTGTTCAAAGGCATTCCTTTGTCCCCCTGCCCAGCCTCTCGAGGTTCTGGGGGGAGGCTGTAGTGTTTTATCACAACCACATCCCATGTGAAGGTTTGTTTGATGTTTTGGTAAGTCTTTGTAACCAAGGGGGGTTTTACGAGGGGAAGTGCTTGTGCAAACCTGTGTATTGTAACTGTTTTTTCCATTAAAAGGCAGCGATCGGAGGCCGGAGTCGGGGTCATTTTGTGGTAGGATTTGAAGTGCGTTCCTGAGATACCGATGAGGCCTCCCTTGCGCAAGTAAATCGATCGACCGCTGTTGCCTTGTTTTTCCTTCACGGGAATAATTCCCTAGATCAGCGGGGTCTGAGTTTAGACCAATGTTCCCTCTAATTTTTCGTGTGTCTGAGCGAACACACAAACTCCCTGAGCGACCCCTTGGACCACTGTGAGCGACATCAGACGTGTGCACTGTGGTCACGCCAGCATCGAATCCATCCAAGTTACATGGTTTATTAAAATAATCAAATCACAGCATTTACATTTATGTTAGACTACTTTTAATTAAGTGCTTTAGCCCACTTACAATGAAAATTTTAAAAAATATTGTTCATGACCTGTGTAGTATGTTAGCTCTATTGGAAGTAAAAATAACTTGAACTCCAATTTTGAAAACAAAACTTTCTTTTTTATTTTAATGTATTTTTTTTTTATAAAGCTCTGACTTGTATTATGAGTATGAGTCTGTGGTCTGGGAGAGAGTCCTGTAACTCTCTGTCTGCAAAATACAGTATATAATGACCAATGCTGGGCAATTAATTATATAGTTACTTCTTCAAAAAAGTAACTGAGTTATGCAAACAACAAAGTTTTTTGCAGCTGTTTACCTAAAAATGCAGCCAAGGTGTTTTTTAAAATAAACATTTCAAACTATTTACAGAACAATCAGCTGTTCTGCATCAAATCCGATGCCACACAAATTATTTGTGCCACTCCAAAAAAAAAAATTTCTGTCCACTTTGAGATAAAGGAGAACAACAGCCTGATACCTGCAGGCCTGACAACAGGAGATGTATCACTCCTGTAACAGCTGTAACACTATTTTCACTTGTTAAATACGGGACAGACTTGGCTGGGGAAAAGAAAGGGGACAAAGAAAGAGGGAAAGAAAAACAGCGGGGAAGAGGGACGGGGATAAAGGGCAAAAAACAAAAGCCAACAAAATAAGCAGACAAAAAATACATCTATCAATCACCTGGATCACCTGTTGAGAAAGAAAAAAGAGAAAACAAACAGAAGAAAAAAAAAGAGCAACATAATAAACAACATCATCGCGATGATCTATGTGAATATAACAGTAAATACTAAATATTAAACATTATTGTGCAGCACGTAAGATCGACAGCGCACAGTGTGCTTTGAGGTCAGAGCCAAAAAGGGTGTAGTTTGTGTGTGTGAGCACCCGTGTGTACACCTGTGAGCATGGACGCGCTTGTATTTAAAAGGTTCCTTCATGTAATGATCTGCTAGAGGGTGTGGGGGGCCACTGCCCCGTCCTCCAGGGCATGACGCAGGTATGGAAGAGATCCAGGCTCCAGACATCCAGAGGCCCCCAAAACACAAGAGACCAAGGAAGACCAACAGAGGGGCAGCCACGCCACTATCCCAGAAAGAGCTGAAGAGAGTCCCAGATGAGTTGTCACTCAGCAGCCGCGGAGCAGAAGCCAGGGGGGGTTGCAGTGACGTGCCCGTGAGCTCCGCCGGCAGCCAGCTGTGCCAGAGTGACCAAGCCCCAGGCCGAGAGGCTGAGGGCACCCCACCCCCGAAGTGGCCCGAGCGAGCCCCAAGCTCCAGGCTCCGACAAGCAGCCATCAAGGAGTGAGCCGGTGGGTACCTGGACGCCCATCCCCAGACACAAAGAACCACCAACGCACCGATGTCTGAGGGCGTCTGCCACCAGCAGAGAAAGTGGTGGGGGGGTCTAGGTACCCTTGCCCCCGGAGGGGGAAACTGCACCCAGACCCAGGTGGTGTTACCCTTTTCCCTGCAGTGGGGAGAAGCAGACCGCCCCGGCTCGGCAGCAGCAGGGAGGCCCCACATTCCAGACCCCAGTCGGGCGGCAAACTCCTCCTCCCAGCCCCCAAGCTCCAACAGGCCGCAGAGAACGGGGGTGTGTGAAGACTCCAAACCTCCCTCCACCCGCTCATATGTAGTGTTGATGCATGTGTGTTCTAAGGTGCATTTAAAACCCAGGAGGGCATGGAGCTACAGCAGCAGGTAAGCGCATAGCCCCTCCTGCTAGTCCTCGATATCTACATGTATTTAAAATTGAGAGATTTAGAGAGGAAGGGTGTACACCCTGATGGTCTTTTGGATTCCGTGTAGCGTGCCCACCCCCAAGATCCTATATGTACGTGTAATGAGAGTGTGAGTAATGTGAATGTCTAAGTTGTGGGATAAAATTGAGGCAACGGTAGCCAGAAGGGGACAGAGGGGGGGATGCCTCCCCTGCACCCTGGTGACACACCTTTACCCCAAGGCCCTGCATGGCACCCCCATACTCTGCAACCCGCCAGGGAAAGGGGGTCCAGGCCCATCCGGAACGGGGCCCAGTTCAGCAGCGCCGCCTGGCCCCACAGAGCCCGGGACAGCCCACCCGACCCCACCACAGAGAAAACTGCACCCACCCCGTCATCCACTGCCGTTTCTTCCCGCAGTAAATATAAGCAACGATAGTATTCAGGAAGAAAACCAAACATTGCAGATATTTTTATCATAACTCTGGTTTTACGTGGCCTATCAACAGAATTTAAAAACTGGTATAAAGTCCACACTTTTCCCGTCAATTGTTCCGTCTGTCCTGCTCACATCTCCAATGGTTGTACACGTTGTCATTAACGTGGCTTCACTCCACATCAGCCACGCCGCTTTGCTAGATAAAAAACCGGTGTCGGCACATAAGGACGCTGTCATAGCCTGTCAACCACATTGATTAGCTGCGTATATACGAATGTGAATCGCATTATTGGCTGGACTATGGGATAAATGGCCTGTATTTGTATAGTGCTTTACTAGTCCCTAAGGACCCCAAAGTGCTTTACACATTCAGTCATCCACCCATTCACACACACATTCATACACTGGTGATGGCAAGCTACACTGTAGCCACAGCCACCCTGGGGCGCACTGACAGAGGCGAGGCTGCCGGACACTGGTGCCATCGGGCCCTCTGACCACCACCAGTAGGCAACGGGTGAAGTGTCTTGCCCAAGGACACAACGACCAAGACTGTCCAAGCCGTGGCTCGAACCGGCAACCTTCCGATTACAAGGCGAACTCCCAACTCTTGAGCCACGATCGCCCTGGTAAGGTGGCATCGTTCTAATCCCATATGGGAACAGCCAGTCACTCACTGACTAACACTGCAAAACAGAATTGTTAAAGTATTAATTTTAATTTCAATTCAGGTTAGATTTTTTTGTGCGCAACGCTGATTTTCTGTGCGCAGAGACCGTGCCAGCAGTGCACACGTGCGCAGCTTAGAGGGAACATTGACACTTATGTCAGAACCGGTGCCATTATACCGGTACCCATCCCTATTCATACGGTGGCTCTGTTTGCAGCTTTGCTCTCCAAACATCAGACTGACAGTGTTTTGTATGTGTTCAGCTCAAACAGGTGTAAATTTTGGATTTGCTTTAGTAGTTCTCAGTGGAAACAGTTTATAAAAGAGTCATACAGTGTTTTATTTTAAATTTCAGTTTTGATTTTAAAAACATCACATTCCCCAGGAACCAGCCCACTGTGTGGTCACTGACACAGTTTACATCACAATGAAAACAGCAGCACGTATAACCCGAGAGAGAGGGCAGGACTTCCTCTTGCCTCATGCCCACTTCTGCTTAAGGACACTATTTCTGCTGTAGTGTAATGAAATACTTTAAACAAATCAATCTCAGCCTTGTCAGTTAAGAAAACCTTATTATTGTATGAATCTGTTTTCTTGGTTGTTTATAAAGTTCTGTGTCTCAGGTGGGCTGGAGCCTATCCCAGCTGATGAGAGGTGAGATACACCCTGGATAGATGACTTTATTTGTTTATGGAAATGTATTAGTTTGATATTTGAAGCAATTTAATGATTTTATGCGGCAGCCTTTAGTGCAACATTAGCATTTTGTGGCTTCTTATGTCTGTTTCTGTATGATGATGCTTCGATGCTGTGATTTGATGCTTCTAATGGTTTATGACAAAGAGTATTCAGTGTGTGTGGTGTGTGAAGGTGCAGCCAGAGCTGTGTTCTTGTTGTGTTTTTGACACGTAAGATAACCTAAACACTTCACATTTAAAAGTTATCCTGAAATTGTGATCTTATTTTGCCTTTTTAGCTGCTCAGTCACGCTGATATTTGTATAATAAAACTTACTGCATGTCTATTTATTTTTCGGTTTAGATTTTGTATTACAGGCCTTTTCATAAAGAAAGCACCTGGTGTTTCTGCAGCAGCAGGAGAGAATAAAGATGTTACGTCATGCTGTTGTCAGATCTTGTTAAGTTGCTATTTCTCTGTAAAAGGGAGGAAGCAGAAAGAAGAAGTTGTAAAACATCTTCAGTTTTTGGTATCTGGTATCTATTTTCTTTACAGAAAGTTGTAGAAGTTTTCAGACGTGTCACTGCTGGATGTGAGGATGGGAGCCACTTTGCTCTGTGAGCTGGGCCTATTCTGTGAGTACATCACTGACTTCTATTGTTTGATTCATACTGATCCATAAACATGTTTTAGTAAGAAGAACAGAGCATCAGTCATTTGTACCATTTCAGGTCATGTGATCAGAGGACTCTCATGTTTTGTTATCAACATGTTTTTTGATGGTTCACTCTAATCTGAGTTAGTGTGTGGAGCTGCTTTAGTTTATCTAAGTAAGAGTTGTTGTCATGGTTTGCTGTGTGACATGCAGGATGTTGGACCCAAGTGTAGGACTCGTAAACAGAGGAGTAAAATCAAAACGGCAGCTTTAACGCTGGAAAACCAAATTAAAAGCAAAACTAGAAACTCAAACTACAACGCTAGAAAATATTCCAGGAACTGAAAACTAGGAATTGACTTGGAACAGGGAAGAAAGAAACACACAGCATTATGGGGGTACAACATGACAAATGACAGAGAGAAACACAGGACTTAAACACACAGGCAGGATAACAAG
The DNA here is from genome assembly GCF_001858045.2 of Oreochromis niloticus. Taxonomy (NCBI): domain Eukaryota; kingdom Metazoa; phylum Chordata; class Actinopteri; order Cichliformes; family Cichlidae; genus Oreochromis; species Oreochromis niloticus. Next base: position 25,886,904 of record NC_031967.2, read on the forward strand.
AGGATGGGGAAAACAGCCGGGACAAATCAGACCTAACGAGAAAAGGGAAGCAAAATTAGACACACTGCACACAGGACAGGGACTATCAAAATAAAACAGGAAACACACGACAGGCACAACCTTGAACAGAGGGAACACAGGGACAGGAGTGACAAACTGCAACATGAGACACGACTGACTGGGGAAATAAACATGAAGACAGAACTAAACCTACACTAAATATGAGGGGCACAGGAACAAAACCCAAGAACTAGAAATCACAAAACAAAGAACAACTAAAGCTAGAAGTAGAGAACCATCAACCAAAAGACTAATAATGATAAACCATGATGAAACCAAAGATTAATAATAACACAGAACACAAAACACTGGGTCACCGACTCAGGACTGTGACATCTGTTTTTCCATCAGTGAGAATTTGATATATTTTACATCTTAATATAAAATGTAACAAATCATAGTAGACACTGCTAAAACCCCAAGTGTTTTTTGTTTTTTTTGTGAGATATTTGAGTGTCTAAGGAGTTTCTTGAAGACATTTCACCTCTCATCCAAGAGGCGACTTCAGTTCTAAAACCAAAAGATGGAGAGTCGCAGGAATTTAAACCCCTGTCTGCACCTTCAAGTTTTGAGATCCCTTCCCAGGAGCCTTGACCCCCCTGTCATCTTGTGTCAGGTGACCTCATAGACCACATGATAGGGTGAGGCAAGGTCGGTGTTACATTATAAATTTCTATTTGTACTCTGTCCATTTATTACATCTTCCCCTGTCCCTCCTCTCTTGTTTTTTTTTCTCCTGCTTGTTTTGCCTTAGACCTTTTCATAAAGCAATAATACTACAATAATAATTGTCAATAACACAAATAGAAATGAGGAAATAAACAGATAAACCCTGAACAAGCAGAGCCTGTAGAAGATTTATAGAGCTGACCTTGGAAAAAGAAAATGTGTTTGGCACAACAGTGCATTCAGATTGCAAAAGCTGCCAGACAGGACAGGATTGAAAAAAAAAATGGAAACCTCTGGTGATAACGGCCCACACTGTTATTTATACCTTGGCTCATGTGATGAGGCACATGATCAATAGTGAATTAACGACCTTCTTACAAGACGACCTTCTTACAACTCACACATTGTTTTAGAACTGAAGAAGCTTCTTGAATGAGCGGTGAAAAATCTTCAAAGAACTTAAAGAAGTCCAGTTAGTTTCTTGCCGAGCTCTTTAGACATTCAAATATCACATAAGTATACACCATGACTGGACTGAGTGTCGCTAATTTGATAATGTCTGAAGTTTCTGTCTTTATTGTAGTGCTCTGTACGCTCCTCTGCACTGGACACACTCAAGGTGAGTGAACAGTTTTTACTTTTTAATTTTTTTTTAGTAAAGATTAATCTTAACTACTATTTCAGTCTTAAGCACTTTACATTTTTGTTTTTATTTGTTTTTTTTACCACTATATTTATCATTTTATGAATATAAACACAGGTTGTGCCTTGAATAGTACATAAATCATTTTGATTGCTAATGATGTGGTTGTGTTGGATTCTAGCTGCTGTGCTAACTATTGAACCCAGCTGGTCCAGTTTTTTCATTGGAGAGTTTGTTACCTTCAAATGTGACATGAATGAAGGAGAAGACACTGACTGGGAATACCAAATCAACAAGGATGGTCGAGAATTTATTCCCTACGACACAAACAAAGACTACAGATTAACAATTATATCTACAGGTCACAGTGGTGAATATCAGTGCTCTGGTCGCAGGAAGAGCTCACGTGATACAAAGAACAGTAATACTGTCTCTATAACTGTGTTAGGTAAGTCTTCAGTGACCGACAGCATAAATGTGTGATCCCTGTTTGAATACTCAACTGAATCATTAAAGATAGTACATTTAATTAAATTTGTCAGTGAAACTTGAACTTTAACCAGGACCACTGTACCTGTTACTTTGTTCACAGTAAAGTCAGTGCTACAATACTGACAGACTCTGAAATTTGCCATTAGTATGTGTGAGTTTTAACAACAGTGACAATCATGCATGAAATTAAATGTAATTACATTTCTAAAAGAAAATAAGAAACATGAAAAGCTTCATAAAGTTTAAAGTGATGATGTTTCTGTTATCTAAAACAACTAACCAACATTAGTTTACATTTAGGGCTATAGAATGGACAAACATTTAGACTACGGTTATTTAGAGATCAGCAGATATTAATATAAATATAAACTGTATTGTTTTTTTAATGTTCTTATGTTGTTATAATGACTCACACATATTTATTTTTCTTCCTCTTTCATAACATCAGATAAACCCAGGGTGACTCTGACAGCAGGAACAACAATCATACCAGTAGGGGGCAGTGTGACACTGACCTGCTCTGTGCAGAGCTCTGATGGATGGAAATATGAGTGGTTCAGAGGAACCCAAACAACCTTTATAGTTCAAATCAGAGATCAACAAAACAGAGATATCAGAGTATCTCAAGGAGGAATCTACAGCTGTTTCGGAACAAGAGGAAACCCAGTTTACGCCACTGATATAAGTGATGATGTCACCATTGAGATAACCTGTGAGTTCAGTCATTTACTTTGAAATATACATTCACTCATGATTATCAAACATACAATGTTAAGATTTCTGTGTTGATTTCATGTTTCTATTTGTATCTCAACTGTTAATATGTGTAAACAGTTTCCAATAAAGTTGTTGTAAAACAACAACCCAACTGGCCTCAGATATTCAGAGGTGAGACGATCACTCTGACATGTGAGGTGCAGGAAGGAGGTGAAACCACTGAGTGGGAGTATGAATGGAGAGGACCCAGCACACCCACACAGTGGACACACAATAATGATGTGACATTCAGAGTTTCTGAGTCCAGCAGTGGAGACTACATGTGTAAGAGTCGACGCAGAGATGACTCATATTCTTCAACAGAGTGGAGTGAAGCCTTCACATTGTCAGGATCAAGTAAGTCATGTTTGTTGTGTGATCTCCATTTGACAAATGTCATAATGGTCAGCACAGGATGAATTCAATGGTCTACAAAGCATGTTCCATTGTTAGTCAGACAAAGAGCTGCAGCTGATAGTAGCCTCATTGTAGACAGTTTGTCACCACTTTGTGTCATCAACTTTCAGCTGGTATAGTGACGCCAATGCTGACCTGCTGCTCCATCACCTGAGGACAATAATGACATACATACATAAACAGAAAATTGTTGGAAAAATTAGGTGGAAAAATTATTTTTGCAAATGGACACTGAGGTCATTTCTGTGGGAATAGAAAGAGGACAGAATGTGTTGGCTGAACCTGCCAATCATTCATGAGCTACCCGTGTTTCATGGTGTGTGCATGTGGTGGGTTTATGCACTTTCTCTACACCGATGGAAAGGGGCTGAGCTATGAGCTATGAGGGTCATACAGTTTGAAGCTGGATGATCTCTATATAAATATAACTTTCGGTAGCTGTTGAAAGGATAAAGTTTTGATATATCAGTGGTTAGAAATACCATTATTACTTAGAACTGGGCGATAGAACGATAACGATATGTATTGCGAAATAACTTCCCCCCCCCAAAAAAATAAACTGTTGCGATAGGCCTCATCTCTCTTGTCCTCTTAAAAAAAAAAAAGAAGAACAGCCAATCCAAATTAAGTTGCGCAGAGCCGAACCAATCACAGCCGCAGCGTCGCGTCACGTGACTTGTTATGTACAGCACAAGTGCCAAGCCGCACATGTGTATTTGTTTGGGAAGCAGCCAGCCGCCGCGCCGCCCGGGTAATGGAGGAAATGAGTGTGCCGACTAGAGAAAAATCAACCGAGAGCGTGAGCGAAGGTTACCGAACAAAAAACAGATGATGGTTCCAATGCCGGAGAGATTGTCGAACGGAAGGGCCACAGAAGTTCCGTAGTGTGAAGGTATTTCGGCTATTTCAAGTCTGAGAAAAAACAGAGTAGCGCGCACTGTAAATTGTGCCAAAAGCAAGTCTGGAAATACAATAAAGCGGTGCATGCTCAATCTCTGACTGAAAGCGCTAATTCGTCATTCGGCTTTCAGACTAAAGTAACTGTTTGAAAAGCTAAGCTATACAACAAGGAGAGATTGAGAATTTCCTTTTAGTTCTCAGTTTATTTGATATTGATAAAAGTTAGTCAATTTTGTCTGTTCTTCTGTAAAACAAACTAAGATTTATTTTTAGAATTAATATTTTGTTTCTAAGTGAAATTGACAATTTAGTCTGTTTTGTTTGTTCTATTTTGAAACTTAAACGCTTTAGCGGCTGCCTTTTGTGTAGTTTGCAATATTTGCCTTTATTTATCTGAAAAAGTCTCATGTTCCTTAAGTACATCTACGCTGTTGAACTTAATAATGGGAAATAAATATTTAAATCAAAACAAGCTGCTGATTATTTCACATTTTACTTGTGAGCAACGGCACATTTAAATCTTACAAATATAGTTATTTGGCTTATATCGTGATATATATCGTTATCGCCTGAAATGAAAAAAACATATCGTGATATGAAAAAATCTTATATCGCCCAGCTCTATTATTACTTTAGGATTAGTTTAACACAAAGCAAGGGCTGACCCGGGACCATTACTGTGAGTCACAGTGCGCAGCATAAAGGCCCTTTCACAGCTGACGCAGCATGAGCTGCTAATGCTAACTAAGAGCCGAGGATCCAGAATTTGACATACCTGACAAAGAAAGCTAAAAGAAAGAAAAAGCTCCAAGTAAATAACTCGCTCCAGCTCCTACAACCAAATACAAACAGTGGGAGAGAGGGTTAGCTCAACCCATCACAACTTCCAAGCTAGCCAGAATTATATATTCATGCTAGCATTAATGGCGCCTAAAACACATTTGTGGCACACACATACTACACATTTATAGTATCTAACAAAAACAGGCATAATGATGAAAATAATTGAACTAAAATTGGAATCAGAAACATCAGGGTGGCTAAATATGAATTATATGTGTGTTGGACCTAAATTACGGATTAGCTTACAAACACATTTAACTTACCAAAAATAATGCGGTGGGGCCTCAGGTCCTCCTGTCCGGTAGTCCAATTTACTGAAGAACACCTCAGGCTGTCACTTTGAAATAGTCGGTAATGTAAACGCTGGACCTCTCAGCATCTGCCATTCCCGAACAGACACATGCAAGTTTGTCCGTGACCGCAGCCGCGTCGTCAGTGTTTTCTCCAGTCATTGGTCAGCATTACAATATATGCAAATACATGCGGGTCGGAATCCCCGCCCCCAGCGCGCCCCCAGACGCTAAAACAGTGCCAGCAGAGTGAAACCGAAAAGTGGATTGAAACTGAAAAAAAAAAATTGTAAGCGAAAACAGAAAAATTACAGTTTCAATTTTTCACTATCAATTTTTTTTTTTTCGGTTTCAATACCAAAAATTTTGCAGTACATTTATTTCAGTTTCAATATTTTTTTTCAGTTTCAATATTTTTTTCGGTTTCATTTCAAGGTGGCATCGTTCTGATCCCATAATGCTTGCGCTCTCAACATTTCTGCCCGTGCGCGTTCAGCTCTTTCTGCACACATTTATAGTTGTGCCACAAAACCAGCCAATCACAGACTTGGATGCAAAAAAATCCGATTGGCTGTTTTGGTCTCCAATCAGCTCGAAATGACGAAATGCAATATCCCAGAATCCATTTCGTCCAAAAGTCAAACGAGGCAGTGGCGGAAGAACACAGAGTGCTGGAGTTTGAAATATTACTCTTTCTGGGTCTTTCTGGGTTACAAAATAAACTTTTAAGATATTTTCAGCTACAGCTACATCATACACATGGGCACACATGAACATCACCCATCCCTTCCTCCCTCTCTCTCTCACACACACGCAGACTCCAATTCAGCCGCAACTTCATCTAACACTAGCGGGACTTTCAAACAGTCCATCTCTGCATTAAATGGGTCGACAAGGAACGTAATCTGTGGCCTTTTCAGATGTAGCCTTAAAAAAAAAAAAAAAACCTCTCCCACTCTGTTAAAAATGCATGAAACCAGGCAAAGAGCCGCAGGTTGGCCACCCCTGGATTAGAGTAATTACTTCAATTTGTCACTATTCTTTATGTTCTTTATACAATATTTAGAATAGATGATGATATGAATCCAGTTCTAAGCTGGCTCAATATCTACTGTATAATTATCATTACTTTAAAAAAAAGAGGACAATGCTGACACAATACCCAAGTATTATTTGAAACAGAAGCTTAACGTTTCTATGGGGAGTAAATTACACAGCAGAGAGTGTGTGGGCTGCACCTGGCAGACATTGGTGTATTATCTGTTGCTCTGATGTTATTATAATAACTTATTTTTTTGAAATATGTTTCTCAACTACAGCAGATGTCCCCACTGCTGAAATCTCTTTGTTTCCTGTTCTGATGATCGTTGGACTAATTTCTGGAATTACATTGATTTTCCTCCTGCTCTTCTTGTATTGCTGCAAAAAGTTCAAAGGTGAGACTTTAGTTTCTTTTCTTCTGATATTAGATTTTTTTTAAATGACTAAATAAACAGATGCAGCATGGGGTCATAAAGTGTGAACTGTTCACAATAATGTATAATCCACAACAACATAAAACAAATATATAGTTTATAAATTATAATAAAGGTGCTGCTAACGACCAGACGCTCAATCAGGATGAAGATCAGCAGCACGTGTACTCCTCTCTTCTTCATGGTTAGTTTTTCATGTAGTTTCAAATATTCTGATGCTATTTGCAACAAGACTGTACTTATTACATCTGCTGCAGCTTTTAATATAAATGTTATCTGCAAGAATATTTGTGTTTAAATTAGTATCACAGACATGAGGTGACTGATTTTCTCTGACCTGCAGGTGATCGTTGTGTCTATGAGACAGTCAGAAGATGTGAAAACACTGAAAATGGTAAAGTTTACACTTTCATTAATATAGAGCTTGTGGAAGCTGGATGATTATACAATAACTGTGTTTAACATGAGAGTCAATCAGATTATTATTTCAGGTCCAGCAGAAGGTGATTACACCAATGTCACATCTGTGATTCAGCTCAAAGTCATTAACAAGACAAGTGAGTGCACAAAATGTGAGATTTGAAATGCAAAATATACATTGGTAATTATTCTCACTGATAATAAATGCATTTGTGGACAAAAGAGAGTGTGTTTGTTTTGTAATGCTTTCATTTGATCACCTCAACAGGGCAACGTGGTGACCCAGAGGAGAGCTCTGACTACAATAATGTCAATCCAAATTCAGCCACAGCTCTAAAATCTTAACAGCAGGGCTGTTTTTTTTTTCTCTTTTTCTCTGTAAAGTCTTTTAAAAACTTGAAGTCACTTTTAGTGAAAAGGAGGTTTTGAATTCAAAGCAATGATCCTGATTGCCTGAGTTTATATTTCTTTCAAATATATACCATAGATCAGTTTTTTGTAGCTGTTCCGTGCTGAATAAATCTGTCAGACTTGTGAAACAGAGTTAAATGAACAAAAAAACAACAACAAAAGAAAATGGCAAAATCTAAACTTTTAGCCATAAAAGTAAACATGTACAAATAGTAAAATAGGACATAGAACTTTTAGCACAAATGTGTATTTTCATTTCATATGTATCAATGAAATTGTTGGAAAGGCTGTCAACTGTGTGGGAGATCCCCTTTGTGGCGAGAGAGCGCCGTTGCATTATTGAGCATATGGTATATGGTCCAGAGCACAGAGTTTTAACTAGCATATAGTAAGAGCCACCTTGCAGACTGACTCAGCAGTGGATGTCTATGCATGGCGTGAGTTTTGTGTGTCGCTAATGAACTGTGAGTTTACATTGAGCCCTGCCTGGAAAGGACAGTCTTGAGCCTTTTATGCCATTCAGGGTTTTGGTGTATGTAGAAATGCAATGTCTCTTTGCTATGTGGCTAGTCAAAACAGCTGTTATGTTCATGTTGTTATGTTACACACTTGTTAGCTTTGGTGTTCTGTGATATAGCATTATTGGCTGTATTGGCAATTAATATAATGTACTGTAAGGCTTGGTGAGTAGTGTATGAAACTTGTGCACAAGGATGATCATATGGGAATCTTCATTTGTATTTCTGGTTAGATCGGAAGAAAGTTAATGAATCGTAATTCATGACTTGAATGTTTATTATATTCAGCATTTTGTATATGTTCTGTTCACAGACCACACCCCCTCACGCCCATACCTACCAGTTCTTGTACACCACTCCATAAGCCTGTGGTTGCATTACTGTGTTGTTGTGCCAAAGAATGACAGTAAAGAAGGAATAACCTTGTTCTGACCGACACTCCAAGGTAACAGCTTTTCAACCAATGCCTATGCAGTCCTGGGTGAAACCCAAATTAGTGGTTGATTAACCCAGCCACGAAAATCCATTTAATGGAAAAAAAGAAGAAAAAAAAAGAAGAAAAAAACCAAGACTCCATAAGAACCACCTGCAGACCACCCTGTGTGATTCTCCACTTGCCAAAAGACAATCTTGTGCAACACTTCATCCATGTTATGTGAAGTGACACTGCCAGACACTTCCTATTCAGGCAAACATCAGATGTCTTGTATGACTGTTTAAAAGAACTAGTCCAGGACCAGGTTAATCCTGCAGTGTAAATAACTGTACATACTCTTTCTTCTGTCATTTTGTTTGAGTTTTTATAAATATTCAAATTTTATTGTAAATGTTTTTAATCATCTTTTTAAAAGGTTCAAAATGAGTTTTAGGTCATAGAATTATTTGTTTTTTTCATGACAGTTCTTTTATATAAATCGCTCTTATAATATTTAAATCTGTGTCCAAATTGTCCATCACTGTATATCATCCAGTTTCACACAATCCTGCTGCCAATCTCTCAATCCATTCTCACCTGTGTTTGGGCCACAACTCATCCCTAAACCACAGTTAGAACTTCATCGTTTCTCTGCTGAAAATCACAGCTCGGAGCTGGAGGTGCTGATTCTCATTCCCTCCTCTTGACACTCTGTGGCAAATCACCTCAGTATGAGCTGAAGTCCACCATCTTATGAAGCAAGGAGGGAAGTAAGCGCAACTGTATTTCACTAGTAATTGTACGTTATCAGATTTCCATGGCAACTCTGCCTTGCTTCCTCGTATTGCTTCCTTTATTTGATCTGTGATACTTATACCTATAATTCTGTAAGACACATTCAAGTCTATAAACAGCTGCTGTGTTTGCAGCTGCGCTCTGCAATCCAAAAATGTAGCTGTGTAACTGAGTTTCATCATCTGAATTTACTTCAGCTGATCTCACTGAAAACCGTTTATACAAGAGTGAAATGTTTGTAAATGTCTTTAATCAGATTTTTGTCGTTGAGTTTCTTTCTGTTTTTTAACTAAATGATTATCTCCTGAAGTTTGAACAGACTGTCATTATAAAGTTAGACAATCTGAGCAACATTACTGAGTTACTGAATACTGCAAAACAATTTCATTATTTATTAATACAGTAGTTACAAATACTTGTAAGAAAACAGAAAGGAGCTGAGAGAGGGGGCCGGACTTCATCTCATCTCACAGTCACTTCTGGTTAAGGACCAGGGGCGGATCTAGAGAAATTTTCTTAGGGGGGCAAAGAAATCAAATGTTGTGGCAAAACCGAAGCCTTTTTTTTTTTTTTTCAAACACATATGCAGGTGGTTACATATGGTTAAAATAATTCAAATGCAGTAAGTATACACGTTTTTCATATAAATATAGTCTATAACTTAATTATTGTCTGTAGCCCACATAATTAAACACTTTAGTTACATAAAACATGTGAGTTTTGATGTTATGTACTGTATAGCCTGTATAATAAATAAATATGTAGCCCAATAAGTATAAAATCCAGAAAGCTACACAACATGGGGCGGTTCATTTACAAACACAAGTCTAACTTAAGTTTCACACTGTTGTTTGTTAGAAAACAAACACATTGTTACAGCTTAAATTACACAAAATGTCAGAAATCTGCACTGTCATGAACAAAAATTTAAACCTAATTTTCCATGATTTGTTGGATTAACCCACTGAGGTCTGAAATACAACCGACCATTTTTGACTCCTTTTTAGTTTACGTTTGTATTTCACCCTCAAATTGTTTTATTTTATTTTTCCCTCTTGCCTTGTTTGGGATCATTCTTTTCAGCTCAACTGAATTTAGTTGTTTTTTTTCACTGACATACTGCATTAGTATTACTGATCTGAAATCACACAAAGAACTTAAAATCCTATTAGTATTTTTTTACTGTAAAAAACCCCACAGACATGTTGAGCAAATATAAAATGTACATTTTGTAAACAACATATACAACTATTTATCTAAAAATGCAGCCAATACACCTGCAGTTTTTTTGCATTTTGTACAACCATTTAAAAATATTACTAAAACTAAAATGAGAGAACAATCAGGTGTCGCAATAAGATGCCCCACAATTGATGTGTGCCAGTAAAAAAAAAAAAAAGCTTGTCCACCAAAAGACAGAGGAGAACAGCACAGGGATAAACCTGCAGGCCTGACAACAGCAGGTGTATCACTCCGCTGGCTTTCTACTTAGTGACAGTGTTTACATTGCAAATGTGCCTTTGTGACATTCATTAGTGCCCTCACTGACACACAAAACAAAACGACTACACAACAGAACAGCTACACAAGACAACACAACACACTAACTATACACTCCACACTAAACGTCACAAATCTCCTACATCTAAAAACTCTCTCTCTCTCTCTCTCTCTTCCTCTCTCTCTCTCTCACTCGCTCGCTCTGTCTCGCCATTACCGTCACTCCCAAAACTCTCCCCTCTTCCTAAACAACCAAATCCTACCTGTTGACTTTTTTTTTAATTGGTCGACATGGTGCATTTTTCCACCGATAGGAAAGAGGTGGCTTTTTTCCCTTTCTTGACTGTTTTCGCGCTTTCCTTAGAAAACGCTTAAAACACACACACACAAACGTGACGACAGTATTTAGAAAAAAGCGTGGCTAATATATATTATCATAACTCTGGATTTACTGGCCTGTAATTAAAATGTAAAAACTTTGAAGTCCGAACTTTCAATGTGGGCTGAAATAGAGACTCAGCGTGGCTGCAGCTTGTTGCTATGTTAGCTTAAATCAATCATGTGATTTGGAGGTGCAGCGTGTCCGTGGACCACAGAGGGTTAATAACACTCACCTTCCTTCCATTTCCAGGTTAAAATCCAAAATTCCCATGGTGTTGTTCAAACTGTGCTCTGGTACAATCATAAGCATCGCTTGCTACTGAAAACAAGAAAAAAGCCGGTGAACCATTTGTTAATGGTGGAGGGGGGAACACTATGCAATATATTCAGTTTTAGCATTTATATTCACTGCTGACTGTAACTACGCTCAAACTGTTAATGCTATCTTATTTTAATAAACAACACTGTCATATGCAAAACTGGGGTGGCACTTGGGGTGGCAAGGGATCATTTTAGGGTGGCACTTGCCACCCCATGCAACCCTTCTAGATCCGCCCCTGTTAAGGACACCATTTCCTTTTTAACCCGTGCGGTCTTACTTCCTGTGAGTGAACTTGTGACCAAACTAAAATTTCAGCATAAGGGAAAGATATGTTAAAGGAGTCTGCATTAGTTTAATGAGATACTTTGAATTAGATACACTCAGCTTTGTTTATTACAATGTAAAAGTATTTTTAGTTAATTATTTCACTGCTGTGAAAGTACATGGATTACCAGCACCTGCTGTGAACATTTACATGAACATCAGTAAGTATGAAATTTGTGTTCATCAGCTGATACGGGGCTTCATACCAAATGTATTTAATGTATATTTGAAGCAGTGTATAGATTTTATGGATCAGTCTTTAGTGTATCAGTAGCTCGTTGCAAAGGAGCAGCAGCAAACTCAATGACTACATCGGTGACAGGAAGGAAACAGTAACAGTTTATTCTCTTGCTAGTGTTTGATCAGTGGTCTTCATTTATGCAGCTGCAGTTTAAATCCATTTGAATGCTGTATGCATGTAGTGTTTACTGGTGATAAAGCTCCTATCAACCAAATCAACCATACGAGCACCAGACAAAGGGACCACAATGCCCGGCCCTGTTGTTGTCAGACCTCAGTCAAATTTTAATGCATTGATTTAAGGTCTTCTAATGTAGTTATTACAGAATTTATAAAAAGTCTATAGAGGGCCCTCTAAGCAACCATGAAAGATTTATTACGAACCTGAAAATGTATTATGTAATGTTATATAGATATTTGTTAGCAATCTGAAGACTGATAAGTAAATAGTAAAATAAAAACAAACGTACTTCTTTCTGTCCTCCATGCCCCAGAGTGTTCAAATAAATTCCCAGGGACATAAACAGCTTTTACTAGTTCCAGTAGTTTAACAGCATGCAGTCAGAGGGTAGTTTGGTTTTAATATTTAGATATATTTGCTGATCTTTTTTCTGTCTCCTTTGGAGTTTCTTGTTCTTGTAAAGTAAACTAAACTTGTCTTGGACTTGTGTCTAATTATTTTGCCTCTTTGGGCACTCAGTGAAACTCACATCTATGTAATAGAACTTTGTAACTGTCTATTATTGTTTAGTCTCAGTATATTTGTTTTACAGGGCTTTTGATAAAAACTCTGCCTGATAATTTCTCTGTAAAAGGAAGGAAGCAGAAAGAAGAAGTATTAAAACCTCTTTGTTTCCTTCACAGTTCTTTGGTATCTGCTGTGCTGCTGCTTCACTCTCTCTCTTTATAGAAAGTTGAGAAAGTTGTAGAAGTTTTCAGACGTGTCACTGCTGGATGTGAGGATGGGAGCCACTTTGCTCTGAGAGCTGGGCCTATTCTGTGAGTACATCACTGACCACTTAAACTTTAACCAAGACCATTTGATTTTACCTTACCTTGTTCACAGTACACACTACAACCAAAATAGTGACAGAATCTGTTTATTGTCATTACAGCACATGCATGTTTTAATGTGTAACATGAATAATTGTGAAATAAAATTTAAATAATGAAAAGAGGAAGGATCAAATGCTTCATAGAATTATGTTATCTGAACCTAAAAGATCCTTAGTTATAGTTTCAAATTATCTTAAACTTTAAATGGGAAAAGTACATTAATTTTAGCAGGGATTTGTATCAAATTAAAACATTTTAAAATATATGTTCAACATGTGTTTTTTTTCTTTTCCTTGTTTGTCATAACAGCAGATAAACCCAGGGCTGACAGCAGGAACAACAATCATACCAGTAGGGGGCAGTGTGACACTGACCTGCTCTGTGCAGAGCTCTGATGGATGGAAATATGAGTGGTTCAGACGAACCCAAAGAACCTCTGAAGTTCAAATAAAAAATCAAAAAGACAGAGATATCAGAGTATTTCAAGGAGGAATCTACCGCTGCAGAGGAACAAGAGGAAACCCAGTTTACTACACTGATATAAGTGATGATGTCACCATTGAGATAACCTGTGAGTTCAGTCATTTAGTTTGAAATATACATTCACTCATGATTATCAAACATACAGTGTGAAGTGTTCTGTGTTGATTTCATGTTTCTATTTGTATCTCAACTGTTAATATGTGTAAACAGTTTCCAATAAAGTTGTTGTAAAACAACAACCCAACTGGCCTCAGATATTCAGAGGTGAGACGATCACTCTGACATGTGAGGTGCAGGAAGGAGGTGAAACCACTGAGTGGGAGTATGAATGGAGAGGACCCAGCACACCCACACAGTGGCCACACAATAATGATGTGACATTCAGAGTTTCTGAGTCCAGCAGTGGAGACTACATGTGTAAGAGTCGACGCAGAGATGACTCATATTCTTCAACAGAGTGGAGTGAAGCCTTCACATTGTCAGGATCAAGTAAGTCATGTTTGTTGTGTGATCTCCATTTGACAAATGTCATAATGGTCAGCACAGGATGAATTCAATGGTCTACAAAGCATGTTCCATTGTTAGTCAGACAAAGAGCTGCAGCTGATAGTAGCCTCATTGTAGACAGTTTGTCACCACTTTGTGTCATCAACTTTCAGCTGGTATAGAGACGCCAATGCTGACCTGCTGCTCCATCACCTGACGACAATAATGACACAAATACAAAAACAGAAAAAACTGACAAGGTGGAAAAATTATTATTACAAACAAACACTGAGGTGATTTCTGCAGAAATACAAAGTGGACAGAATTTGTGGGGTAAAGATGTAGTATATTAGCGATATTATATTATCCTTTTTAAAATAGATAGTAAGATTGATGTTTTTTTTAAATTACTGGTTGTCTTTGTGATTAATAGAGTAACAAGAAGTAATGCAATGTTTTCCTTGTTCAGTTGTATTATTGTGGGATGAGGCATCCTAGAGAGAGAGTGACTTGGTGACATCAATCAACATTTTTAGTGACTGACTTTTTGGTTTGTTTTGCCAACCAATGTGAACTGTGTGAAGATTTTTCTTCTTTCTTTTTTCGTCAGGAAATTGATGCTTTCAAACACTTTATTTAAGAACTTTGCATGAGCAGTGGTAGATAAATCATTGCATTCTGTTGTATTGATGGAACGAACAGTGATTTGTGACTTTTTGATATTAGTGTGTATGTTTTCAACAGGACGTTTATAGATAAAGAGAGATATGCTGATGTGTTTCTTCTGATCATGTAGGAAGAAGACTTTTCCCTAATCAAAGCAAACTTACCATGAACAAATAATCTAAACAAATGAAAATGCTTTATGAAAGGCTGAAATTAAAAATCTCATAAATAAAGTGTTTCTATTTCAGATTCTCTGTGCAGCTGCATGGTCTGGGAATTATAAACTTCCATTGGGAAGAAGTTCTGTGTCTTCTGTTGTGGTATTATTTTATAAATCCAGAGAAGAATCATAATGAAACAGAAAAAAATAAATAAACACTAAAAGAATAAAATGCATTATAGGCATCTGTAAGAGCACTCATACCATTTCAGTTTGGTCTTATTTCTTCCTATGTGTTGTTGGAAACTGGAGAGGAGTTTAAACCCCGGTGTAATCCCAGCCTGTGTGTGGGGTATACATTCATATTTTCTTTCTGTCTTTGTTTAAACTCAACAGCAGATCAACCAAAGGCCCAAATAACTTCTGATATGAGAGACATACCAGTAGGGGGCAGTGTGACCCTGACCTGCTCTGTGAACCCATCATCATCATCTGGATGGAAATACTACTGGTACAGAGATGAGAACTCCTCTGAAGCCCTGACCACACAAGATGCAGTTTTCCACTCAAATGGACAAATCAGTGTCTCACAGGAAGGACTCTACAGGTGCAGAGGAGGAAGAGGAAACCCAGTTTACTACACAGAGGACAGCCAGTCAGTCAGGATTGATCAAAAGGGTGAGTTTTTAATATTTTATTGAACTTTTTTTTTAACTTATGAATTAAGTTCAGTTTTAAACTTATGTTTCTTATCCACAGTAGATGTCCAGAGTCCTGAAATCTCTCCATTTCCTGTTCTGATGATCATTGGAGCAATTTCTGGAATTACTTTTATTACTTTTATTTTCATCCTGCTCTTGTTGTATTGCTGTAAAAAGTTCAAAGGTGAGATTTTCATATTTCTTTTTACTTCTAATATTACATATTGTATATCTTAAATGATTAAATACACAGATGCAGCATTAAGTCATAAAATGCAAACTGTTCACAAGAATAACATTTTTAATAATTTTTAATAAAGATGCTGCTAATGAGCAGACGCTGAGTCAGGATGAAGATCAGCAGCAAGTGTACTCCTCTCTTCTTCATGGTTAGTTTTTCATGTAGTTTTAAATATTCTGATGCTATTTGCAACAAGACTGTACTTATTACATCTGCTGCAGCTTTTAATATAAATGTTATTTGCAAGAATATTTGTGTTTAAATTAGTATCACAGACATGAGGTGACTGATTTTCTCTGACCTGCAGGTGATCGTTGTGTCTATGAGACAGTCAGAAGATGTGAAAACACTGAAAATGGTAAAGTTTACACTTTCATTAATATAGAGCTTGTGGAAGCTGGATGATTATACAATAACTGTCTTTAACATTAAAGTCAATCAGATTATTATTTCAGGTCCAGCAGAAGGTGATTACACCAATGTCACATCTGTGATTCAGCTCAAAGTCATTAACAAGACAAGTGAGTGCACAAAATGTGAGATAATAACCATGAGAAAATACCTTGATAATTATCATCATTAATAATTACACATGAAATGCTTTCATTTGATCACCTCAACAGGGCAACGTGGTGACCCAGAGGAGAGCTCTGACTACAATGATGTCAATCCAAATTCAGGCACAGCTCTAAAATCTTGACAGCAGCTCTTCAGCTGTTTTTCGATTGTCGATTGAGCCAGCACCGAAAATTTATTTAATGGAAAAGAAAGAAGACTCCACAAGAACCACCTGCAGACCACCCTGTGTGATGCTGCACTTGCCAAAAGACAAACTCTTGCAGCACTCCATCCATGTCAGATAAAGTGACACTGCCAGAGACTTCCCATTCAGGCAAACACCAGAGCTCTTGTATGACTGTTTAAAGAACTAGTCCTGGAATAGGTCACTCAAGTTAATCCTTCAGATAACTTCAAATAACTGTACATACTCCTTTCTCCTGTCATTTTTAAAATTTCTTATATTGTAAATATTTTAATTTTATTGTAAATGTTCATTTTAATCAGGTTTCTCATTATTCAAATCTGTGTTTCGTAATAATTCAAAATTAGTTTTTTTATACCATTTTTTAGAGAAAGAGAACAATCTGTTCACTCTGTTTCTGTCATATGATGACTGTGTGGCAGACAGAGCAGGACCTTAAATGCAGAACATCGTAATAAACTTAAAAAAAACAAACAAAAACTTGATTTTATTCTTAGTTTCTCAGTGACTCACAGAACAAACTTAAACAGAAGACACAACCAAAGACGGGTGAATGCGGTGAGAAACAAGGGGAGACTCAAACAATGAATGCATAAAAGGTAACATAGGAAGAGGAAACAGGTGGAAGAACAGCTGGGACTAACTGGGGAAATGATGGGGAAAGTAAAGCTGACCACTAACATATAAGAAAAAGGTTACCAAAATAAAACAGGAAGTAACGAACACCTACCACAGAGACAAAGACTTAACAAGGTATGTAAAAGACACTGTCAAAAGCGGAGTATGAGGATTTAACATCTATATGTTTATCTGTATGCTATTCTCCAAATAATTAATCATGCTTAATTCTAATCGAAGTATGACCCTAATTAATAGGATGAATAAGAAAACCTAGTTTGATCACTGAAAATTGTTTTAATGTCCAGATTTTGTGTGCGTTGCCATCATTCACCTTCATTTTCAGCAGATTAGTCTCTGTGTGTGAGACTGGCTGCAGGAATGTGGTGAAGATAAGAGTGTGGAAGTCTGTGTATCATTATCATGTATGAATTTAAATAGAATAAATGATATTAAGTAGGGTTCTGATAGTTAATCATGCTTAATACTAATCAGAACCAATATAAAGGGTCTTTCTGGAGGTGTCTGGCTGAATCCATGACACAGAAGAAAGATTAAACTGAAGCAGAACATAAACAAACTATAACCAAGAACTAAACTATAGCCTGATGGTTTAAACACAAAAACATTATATGGTATCATAAATGCATGAAGCAAAAAATAGGCCCAATTACTCAGGATACTGAAGAATATGAATCTTGGTCTGTAACTTAAAGCTGGGTGTGAAGACGCAGCACCATGACAGTCCCTGATCTCCTGCTATGTCACTTTTTCTGTGCAGCCTTAGTCAGCCTAAGAAGTGTGATTTCACCAGAACTGCTGTAATAAGTGAAGAGAAACACAAGAAAACTATGTTAAGCTTAAGAAAGGCAAGTCTACACTGCAGGACACACAGTGTGGGAGCCAGGTTAATATAGTTCAATTTATATTTGCTGTTAAACTTATTTTGTGTAATTAGTAATTTAATAAGTATAATTTAATAAGTAAATTCATGTTTATAGTGAAACTAAAATTATTTTATTGTATTTGTTTTGGCTTGCTAAAGTAAAACTTTGAATATGTTCACTTTAAAGGCTAGGTTTATAGTTTAAAACTCTAAATCATGGATTTATGCAAATAACTGCACACGGTGCTGAGGGGGTGCGGGGAAGCATAGCAGAGGCAAGACGCTGCAGAGCCACGCGGTTTTCCTACCGTAGTTTGTTTGTTGCTGAGGATAACTTAGACCTGATTAACCCCGTAAGACGATTTACAAGCTTTGAATTATATTTTTATTTGTATCTTTTCATATCGGAGTCCCGTGGAAGGTTTTTCCTCTTCAAATGAACATACACGAGTGAAGGACGGGGAAACACACAGGACCCCACAGAAACAATTTGCTTGGCAGTTCTATTTTTATAAACGAAAAGAAAAATTGCTGACAGGACTGCTACAAAGAGGAACAATGCTGCCCAGACTATGAGTTCTGTTCAGGATGAGGAATAATGAAACTATATCCACAACCACAACGTGTTTAAGTTAGAATTATTACAAGTTTACAAGTATTATTATTACAAGTAGATGAGATGTGAGATGGCGGCGCGGCAACAGCATGCAGCGCCCATCCCGGACCAAACAGTGCCGTTTTTTGGGTTTTTTCTATCGCCTTTTCATCGTGACCTCTGAGCCACATGGACACCACAACGAGAATAATCGGTGTTCGAGTTTACCAATGGCAAACACTTCTAAATTACAAGCATCACACAAAAACTGACCCGGAACTGCTGAAAGCGCAGCGCGTCCTTGGGTTGCTACCGAAACCAGGCCCTCAGTCCTCGGCGTCGCCTGATGCTGGGGGACGGGTCGCCGAAAGAGGTGTGCGAGGAAGTGGAAGCGTGGCATGCAGGGCGGGGTCCGTGCTAAACTAAAAGCAAATCCAAGCCGATCGGCTCTTCCATCCATCTTGCTCTCAAACATCTGCTTACTGGACAATAAACTGGACTACATCCGACTCCAGCTGACCTCGCAGCAGGACTGCTGCGTCCTTGTTTTCACAGAAACATGGCTCAGTGACAGAGTCCCGGACATCGTCGTTCAGCTACATGGGCTCACCACATTTTGTGCCGACAGAAATGCAGCTCTGTGCAGTAAGACTCAGGGTGGTGGCTTGTGTGTCTACATCAGCTTGAAATGGTGCAAGAACTCTGTGCTTGCTTGTAATCACTGCTCATCACTGGTAGAGTTTATGGTTACGTCCACACGTACACGGGTATTTTTCAAAACTGAGACTTTCTGTTTTCGTAAAAAAAAAAAAAATCCCGTCCACACTTTAACGCAAAAACAAAGCAACAGGTTTCGATATATTCCTGTTGAAATGTTGGCCAATCAGAAGTCTAGAAGCCTGGATGGGAAAGAGTAAATAAAGATGATGCATAGAAGCAGAACTGAGTCCTCTGTGTGGAGGGACAGAAACTGCGTGTGGATGAGGAAAACGTCCACACATAAATTTGACTCTCTGCAGTGTTTAAATGCTTACATATACAGTTAGAACTTTCGAAAATCTCCACCCTGGCAGGAGTTTTTAAAAATCTCCATTTTCAGTGACCAAAAAAGACGAAAGGCGCAAATGCATAGAAAAATCTGCGTTTTCAAAAATACCCGGGTACATGTGGACGTAGCCTATGACTGACTTTTTTTATCTAGCTTGAGAATTCACGGTTGTGCTCATTACAGCAGTGTACATCCCACCCAGCGCTAATACTAAGGAGGCGCTCTGCAAGCTGTACGGGGCGATCAGTGAGCTCCCGAACTCACACTCCGATGGACTGTTTATTATCGCCGGAGATTTCAATCACGCAAATCTCAAGTCAGTGCTTCCAGAATTCCATCAACACGTGGACTTTGCTACGGGGGGTAAAACATGCTGGATCTTGTTCACACAAACATTCCCAGCGCGTACAGAGCGAAGCCCCGCCACCACCTCGGACACTCAGACCACTGGTCTATTATGCTAATTCCGGCATACAGACCGCTCATCAGACACTCCAAACTGGTTCTGAGACAGGTGGGAACTTGGCCTACTTGAGCTCTCTCTGCTCTCCAGGACTGTTTTGAGCACACTGACTGGAACATGTTCAGGGAGGCTACAACAAATGGCGACTGGACCAACTTGGAGGAGTACACATCATCTGTGACCAGCTACATCAGGAGGTGCATCGATGATGTCACTTACTCCAGGGATATCATAATACGGACCAACCAGAAAGCGTGGATGACTGCAGAAGTGCATGACCTGCTAAGGATTCGAGACTGCCTTCAGAGCAGGTGACAAGGGGGCCCTGGGAACAGCGAGGGCCAAACTGTCTCAAACCAGCAAAGCGCGCGCATGGCAGAAAAATCCGCAGCCACTTCCAGGACAGCGGTGACACGCAGCGCATGTGGCAGGGCATCCAAGCCATCACCAACTACAGGAAGACAACACCTGCCTGTGATGGTGACGCCACCCTATCAGATGCGCTGAACAACTTCTATACAAGGTTTGATCCCCAGAATGATGTGCTGGTGAGGAAGTCCAACCCCCGTCATAACGACCAGGTTCTCTGTCTGACCTCTGCTGATGTGAGGAAAATTCTTTGCTCAGTGAATGTGCAGACCAGCTGACATATGTCCTCACCGACATCTTCAACCTCTCCCTGAGCACTGCTGTTGTCCCAACGTGCCTCAACCACCATCGTTCCCACGCCAAATAAGTCCCCAGTGTCCTGCCTCAACAACTACCGTCACTCACACCCATCATGATGAAGTGCTTCGAGAGGCTTGTCATGAGGCACATTAAGACCCTGCTGCCACCCACACTGGACCCACTGCAGTTTGACTATTGCCCCAACCGGTCAACAGACGACGCCATCGCTACCACCCTACATCTTGCCCTCACCCACCTGGACAATAAGGGCACATATTTTCGAATGCTGTTCATAGACTTCGGTTCAGCATTCAACAGAATCATTCCTCAGCACCTGATTGGAAAACAGCCTGCTGGGCCTGAACACCTCCCTCTGCAACTGAATCCTGGACTTTCTGACGGAGAGGCCTCAGAGAGTCTGGATCGGTAACAGCATCTCCAACACCACCACACTGAGCACTGGAGCCCCTCAGGGCTGTGTGCTCAGCCCACTGCTGTTTACTCTGCTGACTCACGACTGTGCAGCAATGCACAGTTCAAACCATCTCATCAAGTTTGCCGATGACACGACTGTGGTGGGTCTCATCAGCAAGAACAATGAGTCAGCATACAGAGAGGAGGTACAACAGCTAACAGACTGGTGTAGAGTCAACAACCTGTCTCTGAACGTGGACAAAACAAAAGAGATGATTGTTGACTTCAGGAGAGCACAGAGAGATCACTGCCCACTTAACGCCAATGGATTCTCTGTGGAGGTCGTCAAGAGCACCAAATTCCTTGGTGTCCACCTGGCGGAGAACCTCTAAGCCAAGAAGGCAGCGGGTCCAGATGGCATCAGCTCGAGGGTCGTCAGGTCCTGCGCGGACCAACTGTGTGGGGTGATGGAGCACCTCTTCAACCTGAGCCTGAGGCTGGGAAGAGTCCCACAGCTCTGGAAAACCTCCTGTGTTGTTCCAGTGCCAAAGACTTCACGCCCCAAGGACCTCAACAGCTACAGGCCGGTGGCTCTGACATCCCACCTGATGAAGACCCTGGAGTGGTTGGTCCTGGCTCAGCTTTGGCGCCTTGTGAGCTCATCACTGGACCCACTTCAGTTTGCCTACCAGCCTGGCATTGGAGCGGATGATGCCATCATTCACCTCCTACATCGTTCCCTCGCTCACCTGGAGACTGCTGGGAGCACTGTGAGAATCATGTTCTTTGATTTCTCCAGTGCCTTCAACACTATTCTTCCCTCGGTTCTGAAGGACAAGCTGGAGAACTCTGGAGTGGACCATCACCTCACTACCTGGATTCTGGACTACCTCACCGACCAACCACAGTATGTGAGGACTCAGGGCTGTGTGTCGGACAGGGTCGTCTGCAGTACGGGGGCCCCACAGGGAACGGTTCTGGCTCCGTTCCTCTTCACCATCTACACTGCAGACTTCTCCCACAACTCCACCCAGTGCTTCCTGCAGAAGTTCTCTGATGACTCTGCAATAGTCGGCCTGATCACTGATGGGGACGACAAGGAGTACAGAGGACTGACTCAGGACTTTGTGGACTGGTGCCAGCTGAACTACCTCCAGATCAATGCCAGTAAAACCAAGGAGCTGGTGGTAGACCTCCGCAGGCACAAACATCCTCCACTGCAACCACTGAACATCCAAGGTATGGACATCGAGGCTGTGGACAGCTACAGGTACCTTGGTGTTCATCTGAACAACAAACTGGACTGGACTCATAACTCAGACGCCCTCTACAGGAAAGGGCAGAGCAGGCTGTACCTGCTGCGGAGACTCAGGTCGTTTGGAGTGGAGGGCCCACTCCTGAAGACCTTCTATGACTCTGTGGTGGCCTCAGCCATCTTTTACGGTGTGGTCTGTTGGGGTGGCAGCATCTCTGCTGGGGACAGGAAGAGACTGAACAGGCTGATCCGCAGGGCCAGCTCTGTTCTAGGATGCCCTCTGGACCCAGTGGAGGTGGTGAGTGACAGGAGAATGGCGACTAAGCTGTCATCCCTGTTGGACAACATCTCCCACCCCATGCATGAGACTGTGACAGCACTGAGCAGCTCCTTCAGTGGGAGACTGCGGCACCCACGGTGCGGGACGGAGAGATTTCGCAGGTCTTTCCTCCCCACTGCTGTAAGACTCCACAACAAAGACTTTAACTGATCAAACACACACATGTGCAATAACACTAAGTGCAATAATCTTCCTGGCATCGTTGCATTTTTTACTCAGTTGTATATAGCACTTGTATTCTATTTTTATCTTATTGTATATTTTATTCTATTTTATTCTACTGTATATAGTATTTTATTTTATTCTATTCTGTACAGTTGTGTACTGTATTTATTCTTATTTTATTTTATTCTAATTTTTGCTTCATAACTTTTGCACTGTCCACTTCCTGCTGTGACAAAACAAATTTCCCACATGTGGGACTAATAAAGGTTATCTTATCTTATCTTATCTTACTGGTCCCTCAACACCAACTCCATAACCAAGAAGGCCCAGCAGCGTCTCTACTTCCTGCGGAAGCTGAGGAAAGCCCATCTACCACCACAAATTCTCACTACCTTTTACAGAGGGACTATCGAGAGCTTCCTGAGCAGCTGCATCACTGTCTGGTATGGTAATTTCACCGTATCGGATCACAATGCCCTACAACGGATAGTGAGAGCAGCTGAGAAGATCAATGGAGCCCCTCTTCCCTCCATTACAGACACTTATAACACCTGCTCCATCCGCAAAGCCACCAGCATTGTGGAGGACCCCACACACCTCTCACACACACACTCTTCACCTTGCTGCTTTCTGGAAAGAGGTACTAGAGCATCCGGGCCCTCACTACAAGACTACGGAACAGCACCAGGGTCTTGGAGGAACGCTGTCTCATTTCACTCTGTACTGTACCACTGTACATGATTAAAATGACAGTAACAGTCACTTGACTTGACTTGAATTAAACACAAAACACAAGTCAGAAACAAATAGAAAAGTCTAACATGCAAACTTGAAAACTTGAAACAGAAGGAAACAAATGAGAGGTTAGGAAAATAAGAATTGATACAAATAAATCAGAAGCAGAATACTAGTGACAATAACCAGAAACTGAAACAGAGACCTAAGCTCTAGAGATACTTAGGAGATAAATAAATAAATAACATCATAAATAATAATCAAACGAAGAACCAAAAGGAATATTCCATATAAAGAAACACACAGACCAATTAGATGCGAGCATCCCACGTGATGTGATGAGGCCAATCAACTCATTTAAAGCCTGTCTTCATCCCAGTGTGGAGGAGTCCATCCAACTCTGGGCCACGATATATAAAAAACATAAAATATCAAAACAATGGTGTGGTTTCACTCAACAGCCACTTCAAAATCATATGTAATAGTGGGGTAAGACTGAAACAAATATGAAGCAAAGTATACTCAAAAATAAACTACTGATAACCACTTATAATATTGAAATCCCCACTAAGATGGCTCAATTACATTATGGTGGTATAATGGATAAAAGTCAGATTCAATTACTATTTTTCCCTTTAAAAGTAATCAAAAGCACTTTGGGGACATTTAGCCCTAAGAACTAATACTTAGTAAAGCAAAACACCAAACCTGAACTTATAAGTTAGTACAGGGGGATGAGCTACAGAGAATGTGCCTTACCAGTGTGGAGATCATGCAACTCTGGCAAGGAACCCCCACACATGCAACATGTTTGCTAGTGGTGTCCCACTGATTAATGCCCCCGACAACAGTGACATGTGGAACCTTATTATTACAAAAATTCAATTTAAATAATAAAAAATAAAATCTATACAATGCAGTTTTGTAAAAGTTCACTGTGACTCACACATTATTACATAGTATATTATAGCTGCAGCTACATACAATATATATACATATAAATATATAAATAACATTATGATTTATGATTTGCTTCAGGATGTGTTCTCTAACTGCACCTCTTTAAACTTTTGTTGAATGCTCCTGCTTTAGAGGAAGCTATCCGGTTGTTCAGTGATGACGTGACGAATCCTACTTCCGGGCCTAAAGTAGTCTGCGTTTAATATGGCTTTTGTGTTGTTAACATGTTTAATGTTTTGTATTTTCTTCTATTTAATCTCAAAAAGCTCCTAAAAACAGTCAGTGATCACTGTTGACCTCCCTCGGCTTTTATTACCGCTAATCATTTATTTAAGCTCAGTTTTTAAAACCTTACGATGTAACTACAGCACAGCCCATGCAGCCGTATATGAATGACTAACCTCGTATTGTGGATGGATTATCTCACTTGTTCTCCTGGCTGAAGTTTAGTCCTTTTACAGCATCCTGCCATGCGATTACATTTGTTCCTGACCACCGAGAACACTCACGTTAACTTTTATCGAGTGGAAAAAAAGTTAGCTTGTTTATGTTATGCTAACATAGCTGTGTCGCTAGCGGTCACGTAGCACATCATTATATACCAGCTAGCCAAACTTCAGTAACCCTACAAACGTCACTGCTGTTTAGTTTTCTGTCTTCATTTATGTTGGAAGTTATAGCAGAGCTGTACGTTTTAATTTGTTTCTAAACCCCTGCAGTCAGGACATGCTATATTGTATTTAGATAGCAGGAAGTTAGCTCGCTAGCTTCTAACTTCTAACGCCGTTAAATGTCATAAATTCCATTTTCACGGATGCCTGGATGTTAAACTCAATTGTTACACCTGGTAGAGCAGAACACTGATCATTTTATTAAAGATGAAAGACTTTAGACAGTTTTTCAACTCTCAGTAATGCCACAGTGATCGTTTGATATATGGACCTGCAGCGGAGTTTAGGCCCAGACACGGCCAGTGATGTCAGACTGAACAACCGGATTTTCTGCCTTCTCATTCTCTCTGTCACTACCCAGAGCTTGTGACCACACAAGGGTAGGAAGATAAACTGACCTGCCAACAGACAGCTTCACTTTCACACTCAGCTCTCACTTCACTACAACACACTGGTCCTGCATCCATATCACTGCAGATGTCACCCAGTATCACCCAATCCACCTGCCAATCTCCCACTCCACTCTTGCCACAAGATCCTTAAAATCCTGTGCTTTGGGCCAGAACTCATCCCTAAACCACAGTTACTATTTCAACAATTTTCCACTGCCAATCATGGCTCAGAATTGGAGGTCCTGATTCTCATTCCCTCCTCTTCACACTCAGCAGCAAATCACCTCAATATGAGCTGGAGTCCACCATCTTATGAAGTAAGGAGAGCAGTAAGCACAACTGTATTTCACCAATAACTGTACATTATCAGATTGCCATGGTAACTCTCCCTTTCTGAACTGCTTGCTTCCTCTTATTGCTTCCTTTATTTGACTTACAGCGTTAATTCTGTAAGACGCATTTAAGTCTATAAACAGCTGCTGTGTTTGCAGCTGTGCTCTGCTATCCAAAAATGTAGCCATGGAAATGAGTAACTAAGTGTCTAAGTGTGCTTTTTAGTTACTAAGTGTAGCTAAAATGTACTTTCATTATTTATTAATACAGCAGTTACAACTGCTTCTAAGAAAACAGAGAGGCGCTGAGAAAGGGGGCAGGACTTCATCTCGTCTCACGGTCACTTCTGGTTAGGGACACATTTCTATTTTAACTTGTGCACGCTTACTTTCTGTGAGTGAATTTATGACTAATCTACGATGCCACCACAGTGGAAAGATACGTTAGTTTAATGAAATAAAAAAAGTATTTTTAGTTCTTGATTTCACTGCTGTGTGAGAAAGTGTGTGGATTACCAACATCTGCTGTGAACATTTGCTGTCAGTGAGTATGACATCTCTGTTTATCAGCTGGTATGGGGGCTCACCTCCAATGTATTTAATGTATATTTGTAGCAATTTAATGATTTTGTGCATCAGTATTTAGTGTATCGTCATCTCCTTGTAAAGGAGCAGCAGCAAACTCAATGACTACATCTGTGACAGGAAGGGAATGGTAACAGTTTATTCTCTTGGTAGAGTTTAATCAGTCGTCTTCATTTATGCATCTACTGCAGTTTAAACCCATCTGAATGATGTATGCATGTAGTGTTTATGAGAGTAATTATTATTGGTGATAAAGCTCCTAATAACCAAACCAAGCATATGAGCAGCAGACAAAGGCAACAAAATATCCGTCGCTGTTTCTGTCGGACCTCAGTCAAATTTTAATGCATGTGACGCACAAGTCTGGAGTTATTACAGGATATACAAAAAGTCCATAGACAGCACTCTAAGCAACCAGGAAAAACTTATTACTAACCTGTAACTTTATTATCTAATGCTAGATAGATATTTGTTAGCAATCTGAAGACTGATTGCTACAGAAAAACTATGTAATAAAAGGTTTGCACAATCTTACCTCTGCCTGTTCTCCATCTCCCAGAGAATTGCCAGGGCCATAAACACTTTTTATTACTTCCGGCAGTGTAACAGCATGCAGTCAGAGGGTAGTTTGTTTCAAGGTTTAGAAATATTTGTTGGTATTTTTTCTGTCAGTTTGAAAGTTTGTAAATATTTATTATGGGTACAGATAGTTTTGAGAAATGAATTTAACCAGATATTGTATCTAAATATAAGAGAAGACAAATGTTTAACTGTCCATTTACAGTGTAATCAGTGTGTTTATGATATGCAAATCTGTTCTGTTCTTGTTGTGTTTCTGGACTGTAAAATGAACTTAAAGTACTTCATATTTTAAACTTGTCTTGGGGTTGTGTTTTTCTCATTTTGCCTCTTTGGGCACTCAGTCGAGCTCATGTCTGTAGAATAAAACTTTGCAACTCTCTATTATTGTTTAGTTTAGTATATTTGTTCTTATAAAAATCTGCTTGATATGCAGGAGAGTATAAATGTATCACATGATGCTGTAGTCAGACCTTGTTAAGTTGTTATTTCTGTGTAAAAGGAAGGAAGCAGAGAGAAGAAGTTAAAAAAAAAAACTCTTTAATTCCTTCACAGTTCTTTGGTATCTGCTGTGCTGCTGCTTCACTCTCTCTCTTTACAGAAAGTTGTAGAAGTTTTCAGACGTGTCACTGCTGGATGTGAGGATGGGAGCCAATTTGCTCTGTGAGCTGGGCCTATTCTGTGAGTACATCACTGACTTCTATTGTTTGATTCATACTGATCCATAAACATGTTTTAGTAAGAAGAACAGAGCATCAGTCATTTGTACCATTTCAGGTCATGTGATCAGAGGACTCTCATGTTTGTTACCAACATGGTTGTTTGTAGACTGGATTAGATTTTAGTGCACTGACTCAGATCAGAGTGGAGCTGGTTTAGTTTATCTAAGAAAGTATTGTTCCTCAATCAGTGATAATTTGATGCTTTTTACATCATAATATAAAATGTAACCAGTCATAGTAAACACTGATTAAACACATAAGGGCAGTGATTAAAGCCAGTGCTAGATTTAAACAGCATTTTAATGCAGACTAACAGAAATCTGCTTCCTTAGTCCAGGTATAAAAGAGTACTAGACTAATCCTACTCTTTACTAAACAAAACTTGCTTCCTAAAGGAAGATTAGAGCTTGTCCAGGCATAAATGGAGATTAAAAACAAAACTCCCAGTAGGGAGGTTTAACTATAGCTTAATGTTGCTTGCTATAGAAGACATATAAATTACTTAGAATATGTCAATATTGATCAACAAATACCACCTTCTAGACAAATTCTTGTTGACAGAAGTGACCCACTGCAATTTGTCAATGACATCAATTTTTTAATACATAAAGTAAATACTGGGGAGATCATTTCCCTTTTGGAACCCAGTCTTTCATCTGTTGCCTGAAGAGGATGGCCTGTACAATTTCAGGTCATGTGATCAGAGGACTCTCGTGTTTTTTTATCACCATGTTTGCCTGTAGATTGGATTAGATTTTAGTGCACTGACTCAGATCATAGTAGACATTGAAAAACTCCAAGTGTTTTAAGGAGCTTGGTAAGAAAGCAACTGGACTTTAAACCATAGTGGGATTGTTCCTTAAGAAGGTTATTAACTCACTATTGATCATGTGCCTCAAGAAATGAGACACATCATTACCAACAGTGTTTTATTTATGTTACATTTGAGTGTCTTTAGTTTGATCATGTCTGAAGTTTCTGTCTTTATTGTAGTGCTCTGTACGCTCCTCTGCAGTGGACACGCTCAAGGTGACTGAACAGTTTTTCCTTTTTCTATTTCTTTCTTTTTATTTAGTAAACATCAAACCTGTATGACTCTAATGCAGATCGTATTTGTGTTTCTATGTATTTATCACTATATTTTCATTTTATGAGAATGAGAAACTTTAACCAAGACCATTGCATTTTACCTAACTTTGTTCACAGTGAAACTCAGTTTAAATAATGAAAAAAAGAAACATCAAAAGCTCCATATAATCTAAGGTGATGATGTTTCTGTTATCTAAATGTGAAACCAGGCAGATCCCTCTGAACCCATCAGTGTGTTTCCTTCAATAGTGAACTGCATTAGTTTAAATATAATGTTACTTCTTCAGGTGAGAGAATGGATGAACATTTATACTATGTGTATTTAGAGATCTATAACCTGAATTACCTGACTAACCTCAAAATTGTAGCTCTCTCACCATGTTGAGACAGATATCAGCAAAAAGTAAAATTATCTTAAATCCTAACTTAAATTTTTAAATTTAAGTTAGGATTAGGATTCAACTTTATTGTCATTAGACATTTATAAATACAGGGTAAGTAAATACAGTTTGCATCTGATCAGAGTGCAAGAGTAGTAAGTGCTAAAAAGTAAGAGCAATTATATACAGATAAGTTAAGCAAATATACAAATGTAGAGGTGAAAAATACAGATGTACTACAGGCAAATGTACAGATACACTGATATATACAGATAAGGGTAGTATAAATGGTGGGATAGTTGTGAACAGATTATGTACAGAGAGACCAAATATACAGATGACCTACAGACAAATGTACAGATGTACTGTGTATACACACATGTACAGATATACAGATGATCTGGTATACAGAGGTCGTCATGGTTGGCTATGCGGCAGGCAGGCAGGCAGGCAGGAGTGGTGGACCCAAAATGCAGGACTCTTGGGGACAGGACTTAAACCGAAAACGCAGCTTTATTGCTGGAAAAACTCGTCAAAATAAGACTCACGAACAGAGGTGCTGGAAAACTGGAACATGACAAACACACAGCATGGAGAAAGTACAACACAACAGAGAGCACAGGAAAACACAGGGCTTATATACACAGGGAGTAATCAGGGAATGGGCAACAGGAGGGAGACACAGCTGGGAGAAATTAGGCAAACGAGACAGGGGAGAGGTAAAACTGAAAACACTGACATGAGACAAGAACTTTCAAAGTAAAACAGGAAATCAGAAACAAATCACAAAAACGCAAACTTGACACAGAGAGATAGACAGAAAGAATATGACACATAAAACAGAGACGACAGTGACTTAAACTAATGGCCAGAACACCAAATAATGTAAAAAGAACAAAACCAAGAATAACCCTTAATACAAAATCAAACCAGCACAACTCAAAAACCCAAACAAATCATATATTTAGAAAAACAAAACAGAAACAGAAAAAGCTGGGTCAAAAGTGACCCAGAACCATGACAGATGTTCTATATTGCTACACAGATGAGCAGATATACAGATGTACTATGAACAAATATACAGCTTTGCTAAATATATACAGATGTGCTACATATGGTAAACAGATCTACAGAATCCTATGGATATATTCACAGTGGAAACGTAGCGCTCTGAGCAGACTATAATAGTGAACAGTACTCACTATACCAGAGACTATACTATGTCAATGTCCTAAACTATAGCAGTAACCAATGTAAGCATATGGTGAATGTTGAGAATGAATGACAGTCATGATCATGGTCATTAGAAGGGATAGGGGGGTATGGATGGAAAGTGGGTGTGGATGGAAAGGTTCAGCAGAGGACTGAGTTCAGTAAGGTGACAGCTGTGGGGAAGAAGCTGTTCCCAAACCTGCTGGTTTTAGTCTGTAGGGTCCTGTAGCCTCTTCAGGAGGGGAGGAGCTGGAAGAGTTTATTGGCAGGATGAGACGAGTCCCTGAGAATGATGCATGCTCGGCATAGACATCTATTCTTGGAAGTTGGAATTTAAATAGAATGAAAACGTATTTTAAAATATATGTTCAATGGCTGTATGTTTTCTTTTCTTCTTTTTTATTACAGCATATTATCCCAGGGCCACACTGACAGCAGGAACAACAATCATACCAGTAGGGGGCAGTGTGACACTGACCTGCTCTGTGCAGAGCTCTGATGGATGGAAATATGAGTGGTTCAGACGAACCCAAACAACCACTGAAGTTCCAATCAGAGATCAACAAAACAGAGATATCAGAGTATCTCAAGGAGGAATCTACCGCTGCAGAGTAACAAGAGGAAACCCAGTTTACTACACTTACTTAAGTGATGATGTCACCATTGAGATAACCTGTGAGTTCAGTCCTTTAGTTTGAAATATACATTCACTCATGATTATCAAACGTACAATGTGAAGTTTTCTGTGTTGATTTCATGTTTCTATTTGTATCTCAACTGTTAATATGTGTAAACAGTTTCCAATAAAGTTGTTGTAAAACAACAACCCAACTGGCCTCAGATATTCAGAGGTGAGACGATCACTCTGACATGTGAGGTGCAGGAAGGAGGTGAAACCACTGAGTGGTATTATGCATGGAGAGGACCCAGGACACCCACATGGTGGACATACAATAATGATGTGACATTCAGTGTTTCTGAGTCCAGCAGTGGAGACTACATGTGTAAGAGTCGACGCAGAGATGACTCATATTCTTCAACAGAGTGGAGTGAAGCCTTCACATTGTCAGGATCAAGTAAGTCATGTTTGTTGTGTGATCTCCATTTGACAAATGTCATAATGGTCAGCACAGGATGAATTCAATGGTCTACAAAGCATGTTCCATTGTTAGTCAGACAAAGAGCTGCAGCTGATAGTAGCCTCATTGTAGACAGTTTGTCACCACTTTGTGTCATCAACTTTCAGCTGGTATAGAGACGCCAATGCTGACCTGCTGCTCCATCACCTCAGGACAATAATGACAGAAATAAACAGGATAAAAATATAGTATAGTATCTGCACGTTATGTACCACCATTAAATAGAGGAAGTGGCTGACACCCAGAAGTCCTACCAGTGGCTGGACAAAGCTGGACTGAAAGACAGCACAGAGGCACTAATCATGGCAGCACAGGAACAAGCCTTGAGCCCAAGATCCATAGAGCTGGGGTCTATCACACCAGGCAAGACCCCAGATGCAGGCTGTGTAAAGATGCCCAATCCAGCACATAACAGCAGGGTGCAAGATGCTAGCAGGCAGGGCATACATGAAATGCCATATCCAAATGGCCAGCATAGTATACAGAAACATCTGTGCCGAGTATGGCCTAGAAGTCCTGAGGTCAAAATGGGAGACCTCCCGTCGGGTGGTCGAGAATGACCGAGCTAAGATCCTGTGCAATGTCCAGATACAGACGGACAAAATGGTTGTGGCTAACCAACCGGACATAGTTGTGGTAGACAAGCAGAAGAAGACTGCCGTCGTAATAGACGTAGTGATACCAAATGACAGCAACATCAGGAAGAAGGAACACAAGAAGCTCGAGAAATACCAAGGGCTCAGAGAGGAGCTTGAGAAGATGTGGAGGGTGAAAGTAACAGTGGTCCCAGTGGTAAACGGAGCACTAGGTGCAGTGACTCCCGAGCTAGGCAAGTGGCTCCAGTAGATCCCTGGAGCAACATCCGAGATCTCTGTCCAGATAAGTGCAGTCCTGGGAACAGCTAAGATATTGTGCAAGACCCTCAAATTCCCTGGCCTCTGATTGAGGACCCGACTTTGAAGGATAGACCACCCGCAGGGGTGAGACGGAAAACTATGTAAAATAGGCCAGTAATAAATCAAAGGGAATTTGATTTTGTAGCACAGTCCTATATGTTTGATTTGCAGTTAATCATATCTACTAAACTACTCAGTGAATGTTTAAAGTGTGATCAGTAATTTCTTTTTTTTTTTTACCCGAGACAAGTGACAGTCTAATGTACTTTTCCCCGTAAATTAATGTCAGATAAACCCAGGGTCACTCTGACTGCAGGAACAACAATCATACCAGTAGGGGGCAGTGTGACACTGACCTGCTCTGTGCAGAGCTCTGATGGATGGAAATATGAGTGGTTCAGACGAACCCAAACAACCTCTGAAGTTCAAATCAGAGATCAACAAAACAGAGATATCAGAGTATCTCAAGGAGGAATCTACAGCTGCAGAGGAAGAAGAGGAAACCCAGTTTACTACACTGATATAAGTTATGAAGTCACCATTAAGATAACCAGTGAGTTCAGTCATTTAGTTTGAAATATACATTCACTCATGATTATCAAACATACAATGTGAAGTTTTCTGTGTTGATTTCATGTTTCTATTTGTATCTCAACTGTTAATATGTGTAAACAGTTTCCAATAAAGTTGTTGTAAAACAACAACCCAACTGGCCTCAGATATTCAGAGGTGAGACGATCACTCTGACATGTGAGGTGCAGGAAGGAGGTGAAACCACTGAGTGGGAGTATGAATGGAGAGGACCCAGCACACCCACACAGTGGACACACAATAATGATGTGACATTCAGAGTTTCTGAGTCCAGCAGTGGAGACTACATGTGTAAGAGTCGACGCAGAGATGACTCATATTCTTCAACAGAGTGGAGTGAAGCCTTCACATTGTCAGGATCAAGTAAGTCATGTTTGTTGTGTGATCTCCATTTGACAAATGTCATAATGGTCAGCACAGGATGAATTCAATGGTCTACAAAGCATGTTCCATTGTTAGTCAGACAAAGAGCTGCAGCTGATAGTAGCCTCATTGTAGACAG
The DNA here is from genome assembly GCF_001858045.2 of Oreochromis niloticus. Taxonomy (NCBI): domain Eukaryota; kingdom Metazoa; phylum Chordata; class Actinopteri; order Cichliformes; family Cichlidae; genus Oreochromis; species Oreochromis niloticus. The sequence goes on from NC_031967.2 coordinate 25,920,569, forward strand.
TTTGTCACCACTTTGTGTCATCAACTTTCAGCTGGTATAGAGACGCCAATGCTGACCTGCTGCTCCATCACCTGAGGACAATAATGATATAAATACATAAACAGAAAAAAAAACTGACAAGGTGGAAAAATAATTATTACAAACAAACACTGGTCATTTCTGTGGAAATACAAAGTGGACAGAATGTGTGGGCTGAAGATGTAGTATATCAGAGATATTATATTATCCCTTTTTAATAGATAGTAAGATTTATGCTTTTTATTTAAATACTAGTTTTCTTTGTGATTACAAGGACTTATGCAATATTTTCCTTGTTCAGTTGCATTACTGTGGGATGAGGCATCCTAGAGAGAGAGTGACTTGGTGACATCAATCAACATTTTTAGTGACTGACTTTTTGGTTTGTTTTGCCAACCGAAGTGAACTGTGTGAACATTTTTCTTTCTTTTTTTGTCATGAAATTGATGCTTTCAAACACTTTATTTAAGAACTTTGCATGAGTAGTGGTAGATAAATCATTGCATGTTGTTGTATTAATGGAACAAACAGTGATTTGTGAGTTTTTGATATTAGTGTGTATGTTTTCAACAGGAGGTTTATAGACACAGAGAGATATGTTGATGTGTTTCTTCTGATCATGTAGGAAGAAGACTATTCGCTAATCAAAGCAAACTTACCATGAACAAATAATCTAAACAAATGAAAATGCTTTATGAAAGGCTGAAATTAAAAATCTCATAAATAAAGTGTTTCTATTTCAAATTTCTCTGTGCAGCTACATGATCTGGGAATTATAAACTTCCATTTGTAAGAAGTTCTGTGTCTTCTGTTGTGGTAATAAGAAGGAATCACAGAATAAGCACAAGTAGTATTTTATAAATCCAAAGAAGAATCATAATGAAACAGAAAAAAATATAAACACTAAAAGAATAAAATGCATAATATGGATCTGTAACAATACTCATACGATTTCAGTTTGGTCTTATTCCTTCCTATGTGTTGTTTGAAACTGGAGAGGAGGTATACAAGAGGTAACATTAATGCAGACAACATCAGGGCATTGTGATCCCGCGTGTGGGGTATGTATTCATATTTTCTTTATGTCTTTGTTTAAACTCAACAGCAGGTCAACCAAAGGCCCAAATAACTTCTCATATGAGAGACATGCCAGTAGGGGGCAGTGTGACCCTGACCTGCTCTGTGAACCCATCATCATCATCTGAATGGAAATACTACTGGTACAGAGATGAGAACTCGTCTGAACCTCTGACCACACAAGATGCAGTTTTCCACTCAAATGGACAAATCAGTGTCTCACAGGAAGGACTCTACAGGTGCAGAGGAGGAAGAGGAAACCCAGTTTACTACACAGAGGACAGCCAGTCAGTCAGGATTGATCAAAAGGGTGAGTTTTTTTTCCTGAAACACAAAATGTGATCAGTTAATCATCTGATATTTAGCATAAAATAAAATACACAGCAAATAAGCGCTAGAAAATGTATTTTCCTAACAACCTTTAGTGGATGTATGAATGGAAAACTACCAAACTTCCAATAAAAATGAATTCAGGAAGTTAAATATGCTTTTAAAACTCAAGGATGGAGAATACAAGTGTGAAGGGAGAGCGCACACCAGTGTTCAACAGATTAGAGGGATTACTTCTGTTTGTCAATATTCATTAGGTTTTTTATACAATATTTAGAATACATGAAGATGTGAATCTACTTCTGTGCTCGCTCATTATCTACTGTATAATTATCATTACTGAAAAATTCACATTGTCTGCAGACAAACGTAAATGTTCTTCTGAGCTGAAACATATTAGCACAGAGCTTTACAGTATAAATACAAAGTGATAAAATAGCAATATATACTTTTGTCTCTGTCAGGCTGACATTATGGTTTTGAATTAGAAAACCATTCACAGAATTTATCACCACTTACCTGATTTAAAATATGTTGTTTGTTTAAAGACCTTTGTTCATAAGGGAATGATAATCAGGTGATGTGAAATTCAAAAGGTTTTTTGTATCACTATTCAGGTAAATAATCACCACAGAGAAAGATGATAGTAAAACAAATGGAATATTTTCAGTTATTATTAGGAATAGTGATATTGTTCCCATGTAAATTATGTTGATGAATCTGTATAAATACGTCTAATTAAAACCTGTTATTATTACAGCAGCACCTGAGCCTGAAAACTCTTCATTTGTCACTCCTTTGATCGTTGGACTCGTTTGTGGAGTTTTACTGATTTTTCTTCTGCTGCTGTTGTGTCGCTTCAAACAGTCAAAGGGTGAGACCATTATCCATCTGATATTAAACTGAATGTGATGTAAATAATAAAAATCACAGATGTATCCTGAATGCTCCATGTACTATTTCTGCACCACAACAGGTTACAATAAAAAATGCAATTGTCTTTTCTTACAGATTCATTCTTTGTCAGGTTGGTTAAAATCTCCCCTCTCCTGTACTAGAACTACATCCTGTGTTTCTTATTAAATCTACAGTTTTACTACTTTTTTTTCTAAAAGGACTCGGAGCACAAATCAGAGCTCTGCAATGAACCACATGATCAAGGATGAAGCTCAACACAGTCAACATACTGTCCAAGGTCAGCCTGATCCATGACAAGTTTTGTTGTTGTTGTTGTATTTATTAATTTATTTACTCACAATTTTTAAACTCAAGGTCCAATATATCTGTTTCTAGTTTACTGATTTAGAAGATGATCAAACCCATACATATGAATTCAATTTTTAATCTAACATTGGCTTGTTTTTGTAGGTGATGCTTGTGTTTATGAATCAATCAAAGACCTTCATGACACACAAAATGGTAAAGTAGATACAGTAGCACAGAAGTATGTAGACTGTGATTATTTATGTGTAAACATGGAAGTATAAGAAATCAACTTCACACCACACAGCTAAGAAAAAAAGAAGCTGAATGCTTGGTTCTTCCAGTGTAACACAGGGTCAGTTCAACTTTAAGGAGATCAATCTGGCCTATCATGAAACGTAAACCACTGTGAATCTGTTTTATGAATCCATCTCATTCCTTCTGACTGATTGTTTTCTAGTTTGACTTTTTGCTGGTGTTCCTGTCACTACTAACAGTATGAGACAACAACCAGTAATCAACCTCATGTCTTCATTTTTTAAATCTTTGCTTATATGCTTATATTTTGTTTGGTTGTTTTTACATTTCAGAGATTATTATTTTTTCTTTATTTTGTTATAATTTTTTTTAATGTAATTACGTTTTGTTTTTGTTTTTCCCATGCCAAGTTATGTAATAAACATCATTATTATTATTGTTATTCTAATATTTTAACCTAGAAGAATTATGTGGAATTAATTTCAGCACATTATCTTGGTTTAAGAGGACATAAATGGCATGAACTAGTGCAGGAGTATAGAATGGCAAAGATGGAGGAAAAGTGAAGAGTGATCCTTAAGGTTTGGATTTGCGCTCAGTGGAAGGGTCGTGCTGAGCAGGGATGAAGGAGGGTTGAGCTCATGTGGGAGTGACTTGAGGGCTAACAGGTTTTTATAGAAAAGGTTTTTAAACATGACAGAAAAATCCCATCTTTAATAGACCTTCAACAGGTTTATGTGATCAGTGTGTTGTTGACTGACAGAGATATAAATGTAATGAAAATTGACACACTTCAGCCTTTTTTATCCTGATCATCTGTCCGTCCTCTTTCAGATGACACTGTGTTGTATGCAGAGGTCTCCCACGATAAAACCAAGAAAGACAACGGTGAGTAAAGTAATATAATAGGTACCTTTTTGTCTTGTTTTTTTTTATGTGGCAAGCAATCATCATTGACTACATTATTATCTCATCATTTTTAGAGGGTAGTGATGATATCAGTTAGATATCACTGTATTATAGAGTCACTGACCTTAATAACCAGGGTGGAGGGTTGAAGTGATCTGACACTGAAATGAGAGTTAACAGCAGCAGAGAAAGAAACAGGTTTTCAAACATGACAGTAACAGGTTGTTATAAAATCTCACCTGCAAAACCTCCTTCAGTCAGTTCCTGTGATGAGTTACTGTAGGTGTTAACCAACAGAAAATATAAAGCAAATTAAAGCCACTCGAGGTCTTTAATGCTGCTCATCTGTCCATCCTCTTTTAGATGACAGCCTGTTGTACGCACAGGTCTATTACACTAAAGTAAAACCCAAGAGACACAAAGGTAAGTAACGTAATAAAATAAGTACCTTATTTCTTTTGCTTTGGGTTTTAAATGTTTTACACAACAAGGAAAACTGTATAAATAAACCAAGTTGTCACTTTGAACAAGGAGGCAGTAACAATGACATTTGACAAATCATTTCTTTGCAGGGAAACCAGCTCCTGCAGCAGCTGATGAAACAGTTTATTCTGAAGTTAAATCACAAACAGCTCTGGGTAACTGTGCAGAAATAAAATAGCTTACATGTTGTGATTTGTTGCTGTAATGATGAACTCAAATAACTTTTAAAGTAAGTAAATTTAGTTCTAAATCACCTTTAATGACTGAATTATGCTGCACTGTTTCTTTCAGATTAATAACAAGATCTGCAAAACCAACTCGATCAGTGACAAAACTGTGTTAGAATTAAAGAGCTCATTGGAGAAAATTACATTATGCACTGTTTTGTAAGATAAAATAAAATAACTTTAAAAACTTTCTTCCATCATAATAGCACCAAATGATGATCTGGCTTTGAGACCAGGATGCTTTTTAGACATGAATATTCATTAAACTGTAAGTGTTGTTACATTTAGATTGCTCAATAAATAAATAACAAATAAAAAAAATAAAAATAAACAACACTTGGAAATGAAAATCATCAACCTACAGAGGGCTAAATGCAAAGACACATCAAAGTGACAAAATAATGCAGCAGGTTAGTCCATTTTGTTAAATTTTCATTGCACCAACTCAAAAGGATACTCAGTAGTCAGTTTGGCCTCCATGTGCTTGTGTGCATGCCTGACAATGTTGGAGCATACTATTAATGAGACAATGGTGTCCTGGGGATCTCCTCCAAGTTCTGGACCAGGCTCCTGGACAGTCTGAGCTGCAACCTGGCAGCATCAGATGGAAAGAAGTATAATGTCCCAGTTGGATTTTGGTCAGGCGAGTGTGGGGACCAGTCAGTGGTATCAATTCCTTAATCCTTCAGGAACTGCCTGCATACTCTCAACACATGAGGCTGGGTCATGTCATGCACCAGGAGAAACCCAGGACCCACAGCACAAGCATAGGGTCTGACAGTGGGTGACAAACTCTTGAGACTGTGCTGGGAGACATGACAAACCTCCTGGCAATGGCACGCATTGAATTGGCATCCTAGAGGACTTTGACATCCTGTACACCATCTGTAGCATCCAGGGATCGTCTCACCCTGCCAGTAACGATGATCACACTAGCCAAATGCAAAAATAGTGAAAAACAGTCAGAAGAGATGAGGAGGGAAAAATGTCAGTGACCTCTACCTGTAAAACAATTCCTCACTGTTGCCCCTCTAGTGTACCCAAGTGTTAACTGGATTTTCTGCTACTTCATCGAGCAGAGAAGTTTGAGTGATGTGATGCCAAAATTTTTTATAAAAATAATTCCTTTAATTTCTTTTGAGCCGTGGATATTTTACAGACGTTTCCTGTGTCGTTTCTAAAATCAGTCGATGTGTATGATAAGCATACATGTTTCTTTTCCCCTGGATGAATTAAGCATTACTTCACATATTTCTACAAAGTTTCTTTTCTTCTTTGAACAGTTTTAGGAAAAGATCAACTTTTTAAAATTTTATTTTATGTAAGCTGCTTGGAGAGCTGCAGTTGTGTTATATGATTATGTGTTTCCTATAAGAAAACTCAATCAGTTTGTATGAACCTCATATATTGTTACATCTACACACTCGTTTGTTGTGTTTGTTGAAAAACATGTTGAAGTTGTTTGTGCCCTTGTTCTTGTTTCTGGGCTTTATTGCTCCAGATAGATCTAATTCACACATGACTGTTATCATCCACATATTTTAGTTTCTGTCAGTGTCAGACTTAGTTCTTCCTCCCAGCTGTTACGAGGTGCTTGTTTAAAGCGGACTGTTTATTGTAGGGTATTTACCTTACAAAATAAAGCATTTTGAGGCGACTGTTATTGTGAATTGCTGTTAAATAAACAAAATTGATTAAAATTGACATGAATGCTTGTGTTCTAAAACGGTAAAGTAAGTTAAGTGGTATCAGATCATACATGGCTCAGAGTGGGGAATGTTCATAAACCCCACAGCTGTACATGGAAAGAGAAGGACAGAAATATTAACTTTATGTACAGTCTGACTACAGGATTTACTCATTGTCTCATTATTGGCTGTAAAAAAAGGAGCAGGATTGTGAAAGTGTTTAGACAGCAGATATGATGAATCAAAGGTAATAGATAAAAACATTAATAATTACAGTACATCAATTTAAAATTATAATAATATTCTAATGAAGTTTGACTGTCTCAGCTTAGAAACAAACGCTCATTAAGTTTCTGCACTGAGTCACTGAAGTAGACCTGTAGACTTCTGTTTTCAATAACTTTCATAGTGTAAAAGCCCTTTGATTACTTTATCATTTCTTACTGGTCTTCTCAGGAATATCCTGTTCTTTTTGTGCAACTACAAAATGCCCAGTGTGAGTCATCTACTCATCCATCCATTTTGCTGTAGATTAAAATTTCCATATTCTTCGGTCACAGAGGGGCTTGAACCTTTCAAGGCAGGGTGTACCCTGGAGAGGTCACCAGTCATCAGAGGGTCAACAGAGTAGGAAGGAGACAATCACTCACACCTCCAGCCAATTTCAAATCACTAATTGATCTAATATGCATGTGTTTGAAGTAGCCAGACGCAAAAAAAAGAAGAGAGAGAACCCACACAGGTACAAAAAGAGCCAGTGCAGACTCTAGTGCAGCAGTGCCACTGTCAAGTTAAATGCTGTTGTTCTCTAACATGAACACCTTGTGTTCTATGTAGTTCCATGGTAACATGGTTGTGCCAGATAAACCCACCAGTTTCCTGTCATGGTCCCTGAGTTTCTCTCGTGATGGCCTGGCTTTTGTCTCTTTCTCTCTCTCTCTCTCCTGTTGGTGTTTGTGTGTGTGCTTGTGGACATGTTACCATGTCACCTTGGCTGCTCACCTGTAGAGGATCAGCTAATCAGGTTGCATCAGATTGGTATTAAAGGTATTTTTAACTGGAAGGAAGATTTTTGTGCGAATAGGAAAGGAGAAAGGTATTGTTTTCCATAATGATTAATGAGGTGTTTGGTAATATAGATCATTCAATGGGGGTTTCATTGTTTGCTGATGATGGAGTCATTTGGAAGAGAGGAAGAAACTTACAGTTCGCCATGGCTAAAATGCAGCGAGAATTACAAAAGGTGGAGGGTTGGGCTCTGGAATGGGGGTTTAGGTTTTCTGTTACAAAAAAAGGATTATTTTTACACATAAGAGAATAAATTACCAGTTGAGTCTCAAGCTATATGGGAATGGCATAGAAAAGGTTGATTGCTTTAAATATTTAGGTATTTGGTTTGATGAAAGGCTGACATGGAAAACACATATTGGGGAAAATAACTGAGAAATGTAAAAAGGTTCTGAATATTTTAAGGTGTTTAAAAGGTAGTGACTGGGGTGCAGATAGGACAGCATTACGAGCTTTATATAGAGGTCTCATTAGATCAGTTCTGGATTATTGGTGTCTAGTTTATGGTTCAGCAGCTAAAACTTTGCTAAATGACTTGGACAAAGTTCAGTATCTGTCACAAACAAGGATGCAGTGGACTCAGGAGCAGACTCAATTGCTCGAACTATGTACAATTTATTGAAAGGAAAAGGAATTTAAACAGGACTGGGTCTAACAGCAATTATTCGCAGGAACTGAGGGGGGCCCGAAGGCGGCAAAACGGACGTTGAACACAAGGAGAACACGGGCGGGAACTTCTGCAAACACAGGAGAAAGGTTTTACTGAATGGGAAACAATTAAAGGGCAGAGGTGGGTGGTACTAGTGGAGAGTCTTGTGCTTACTTGAAAACACCGGCTGTTAGGCGGGGAAGGGGTTGCCGTGGGAGCGTCCCAGGGATGGTTGAGAGTGTGGGGAAGCTGGTCCAGGTTCCAAGGTGTCCCGGGGAGTTGAAATACAGGCTGGAGGGCAGGCTGAGGAGCGGGTGGGTGTGTAGTCCTGGGGTTCTAGGCAGACTGGAAAACGGGATGGAAACAGAACCAGTGCTGCTGATGAATCTGGAGAACACAGGAGACGGAGGACACATTAACCCACGATCCAGGTACACAGAGTCCAAGCACAGAGGAGGCCAAGTTTACCACGGGTGGTAGCAGGACGAACTGGCGAGGAGTGGCAGGCAGCGCTGGCTTAAAAACCCTCTAGACGGAGGCCCGGAAATTGGAAGCAGGTGATGAGCTGGCCAACTCCACCCCAGGAGATGGACAACAGGAACCTGGACCACACCCAATCAGACACTCCCACGGCATATGACAGTATCAGGCTTTGAGGTTGTGTTGTGGGGCTGTTAAGACTACTCCAGTGGCCGCTTTGCAAGTGGAAATGGGCGAACAACCATTAGAACTAAGGAGTTGTCAAATTGCTTTGACTTACTGGGCAAATTTAAAGGGACATAGTGAAAGTCATATAGCACAGAGTGTACTTAAGCCTTGCTAAGAACAAGAAAAAGAAAGTGGACAAAGGAGAAGTTTCGGTTGGACTATAGGGAAAGAAATCAAGAAGATGGAAATTAGTGGCAAAGAAATTAGCCCAGCAGTAGCCTTGTCAGTGTTGCCACCATGGCTATATGACAGACTAATTCCTGACTTCTATTTGCTACATAAGGGAGGAGGGTTGACTAAAAGTCAGGTACAAGACCATATAGTGGAAAAGTATTCAGGTCATGTGAGGATATTTACTGATGCACCAAAACTGTTGGATAAATGAACAGGTGTTGCATTTGTTATCCCAGAAATAAGTTCCATGGTGAGTAAACGAATTCCAGATGATTTGGCAGTTTACACTGGGGCGCTTGTAGCGATTTTAATGGCTTTAAATTGGGTGGAAGACGCACCAATGGGGAGGTATTTGGTTTGCTTGGACTCTAGCAGCACGCTAGTGATTATAGGTAGTATGTCTTCGGACTCTAGGGAAGATATTGTTTTTGATATGATTCACTTATTGTATAGAATTAAACACAGAAAGATAGAAGTGGATTTCTTATGGATTCCTGCGCATGTCAGTGTTGATGGCAATGAACAGGCCAATTCAGCCATTTGATTCATGTTACAGCAGCTCATGAATGAATGAAAGTGGTGCATTGAAAGTGCTTTCAGAAGTACATTATTCCAAACGCTTACATTTACTTAAATTTACTTGAGTAGGGTTTAGGGGATGTAACCACAGCATGCAGTCACGTTCTCTAGTCTTTTGCTAATGACCTTCTAATTTTATTCAGGTTTGTTGCATTAGGGACACTTAGAAGTTTCAGAACACCGGCCCTTAGGGACTGGAGTTTGACACCCCTGCTCTAATGTGTTCACCAGCTGCTTTGCCTCTGTTTCTATTCACATGTAAACAAACCCGTTACATATTTCTGTGAGTGGGTCTATCACATCCCCACCAATCTAATATTGTCGTACAGCGAGGGTTAACCTGGAAGCATTATACAGTACACAAAGTGTCTATTCAACCTAGTTATAGTTTTGCTCCAAGTGTCTTTTTGAGGAGGGGACCTCATCTTGTGACCTCAGTAAAGTGCTGTCATCAAAGCACATGGTTTTGGGTGAATTGTCAGTGGTAACTAACAAATAATTGTTAATAACTTTCAGCTTCAAATATAACAACATTTTAAAATGCATGCATATTAAAACATATATGTGATGAGTAGTCGTCACAAATAAATTACTAGATACTGAGGTAGAACCCCAGGCTTTGTGGGTGAGTTTTATATATTGTATTATTATGATGTTGCATTTTGAGGGTTTTTTTATTTGCTTACTTAAAGATTTTATTACTAGTTAGTTTAATTGAATTTACATTCTCATGACTTAGTTTTATTTATCAGAGTTTTTTTCCTGGTTATAGTTTATATTCTATTCCTCTTTCTCAGTCATCTTAAATCTTTGTTATTATGTTTCTTGCGTATCAAGTTTTGATGTTTGGATCAGTGTTGGTTCCTGTTTTATTTTGATAGTTTTTCATCTCTTGTGCTTAGTATTACATTTAACTTCCCTTGTCTCATTAACCCCGATTTGTTCATGCCACCTGTTTCTCTTTAGCTTTGTTAGCTTGTGTGTATTTATTGTCTGAATTTCCACTTGTCCTAATACTCATTTTGTCCCTCAAGCTGAGTCCTATGTGTTTTCTCCAGTAGTTTCCCTGGGTCCCAAGTTCCTCACTTCTGCTTTCCTTGAATTTTTTTCATTTTGTTCCAGCAGTAAAGCTGCTTATGAGTTCTGTTCTCCACTTTCCAAAGTTTGAACTATGTTTCTGTTTATCAGACATCAGAATGAATGATAACATTCCTACTTTATAGTCCATTAAGTGTCATTTAAAGCACCAATGTCATTAGAAGTAGGTATTTGAAATACAAATATTTATCTATGTCATGTATTCTTCTGTTCCTTAAAAGTTAACACTGCATATGTTACAGCTGTACTTTTCTAACCTGTATTCATCCACAACATTAAATGTGATATTTTTGTTTGAGAATTCTGGTCGTGGGATGAGTTTCTCTGACAAACCTGCCATGCAATGGGTGACTATGTTGTTCCATGTGTCATTCTGATTTCCTAGCCCTTTAAGACCTACTATAGAACCAAGTCCGCCAGAGCTTATCTTTACATTTTTACATGCAGAGCCATTTTTGGGAGCATTTCAAGTTGTTATACATGCTGCCGTGAACACTCAGAATAAGACCTCTGAGCGCAAATTGGATTACATCTTGGAGAAGCTCACTGCGGTCGTGAGTTCTCAGAATCTGCTCTTTGAACACAAGAATGACAACATCACAGAGCGTAAGTTTGATAACATCATGGAGAAGCTCACGGCTCTCCAACAGGAGATTGAGAGACCAGTGTCGGACTGTTAGAACAGCTTTGAAATTCATATGAGTTGTTCGCACTAAAGTAAAAACCACCATTACTTCATGCGGCTACCACTTGGGCACCAGCTGTGGTCTCAAGGCTGGAGCTGAACAACAACACCCTGATAACGACTGTGTTTAGACTGTTCTTCCCATTCTATGCAAGGCCACCTGGGTTGGCTGGAAGACTGTTTACTTAGCCTGGCAGGGCGAAGGACACTGTCTCAGCTGAACTCTGGACACATACACTGATACACACTCATCCCCCCTCCCTTTCCAAACGCCTTCGATGCTTGTCCCCTCCTGGGGAAGATGGCGGTCGACTGGACCAGCGCAGACATGCTGCAGGACCGGATGCACTGTTTACACCGGCTCTCTCTTACCCTTTACCCACCCCTGTTGCTTGTCTTGTGTTTCTATGGTGTATTGATAGTCTTGTGCTTTTTGTGCTGAGGTGTTTGTTTTTTTTTTTCTGTAATCAAACTGTTCTCCCATTAGGAGCTCAGTCTGAGTGGAGTTTTTTTCTCCTTCTCTCACCTCATGTTATGGATTTTCGTTGTTTTCTTTTCCCATTAGCCTACCTCTCTGACATGTCTTCCCAATGTGGTGTTTGTGTAAGTTTGGTCAGAAGGTTCCTTTGTAAGTGCGCATGCGCCATTAGCGTGCTGCCTGCTGTAACCCTAATTTCCTTCGGGATTAATAAAGTATTCTGATTTCTGATACAACCATTATAGCCCAAATTTTAATAATATGTATGCATTAAGTCCATAGTAACTACATAAATTGTAAAAAAGTGCAATAAAGTATAAAAAAATGGGAAATCGTTTTTGTAGAGAAATTTAAGAGGTTTATCCCTGAAAACTGTAAATACAAAAAAGTTGCACAAAATAGTTTCCAACAACAGGAAGTTTATTTTGACTGCCTTCGTTTTATTTTTGAGATACACCAATTTTTATATACTGCAGGAAAAACAAAAATAAATATTACAATCCAAATTTGAAAAAAACCAGCATGTGCATCAAAATAAACTATTTCCAGCAATGTAATTTGAGTTCTAAGCATCCCAGAAACTATTCAGAAAGGCATAAAGTCACACATAACTTTTAAAAACACCAGTATAGGTTTGTAAGGCCCCGAGGGTAAAAAACTACATTTTCCACAAAAAGGACATCACTTCCGGTTTCGGGCAAGTAATGGCGGAAATGCGATAGTTCACGCCGACGTCTATTCCAACGTAGGAAGTGTTATGAACAGCTGATCGGATCGGCAAAGCGTGTTTCTGGAATGTTATGTTTTTGTTGCTGCAAGTGGTTTTTATGCAATTTTTGCAAAGCTATATTTGTGGAAGGAAACCGTGACCTAGGACAAACTGATGGCATAAGATGTAAGTACAACTCCTCCAGTTTCATATGTAAAAAAAAAATCATTGTGCTAGCTCACGTGGTTCCAGTTCTACAGAGATTTAAAAAATAGTTGTGCAACACGGAGCGTGCCCGCTTCGAGGTGAAATGACTCATATATTTCAATATCTTAGTTGTAGTGTTTCGATGTAAACCCCTTTGTTCCTCTGTCTTGCAGAAAGTAACTATTTTCTAATGTTTTACTTTACACTTCCTCATTTTTATTATACATATATATATATATATATATGTATATATATGAAACAAACACAACAGCTGACTTTTTATTCAAAAGCACAGGAGTGTCAGATGCAGTGGCACAGGGGTGTTGAACTTCAGGCCTCGAGGGCCGGTGTCCTGCAAGTTTTAGATCTCACCCTGGGTCAACACACCTGAATCAAATGAACTTCAAGACATGTTGAGGAGGTAATTTAGCCATTTAGATCAGCTGTGTTGGATCAAGGACACATCTAAAACCTGCAGGACACCGGCCCTCGAGGCCTGGATTTCGACACCTCTGCTGTAGTACTTTTATAAACCCTGTTGATCTTTAACTGTATGGCATGTTTAATTGCACAGTTTTCCTGATCAATTATGAATATAAAAGACGTTTATTTGCGTAAGTAGAAAACTCAAGGTCTGACGTGACGTCAAAACCCTGATCTAGCAGCAGACTGAAAGGTGTGAAAAGGAAGTTGACTTCATCAACCACATGCTAACCGTCAGTGTCATGGTCCCCTAGTCCTCCTAAACTTCCTGCTCCAAGTTTAGTTTTTCTCCCTATCTCTCTCTCTTCTGTGCATGTGTGTCTGTCTATGGACAGGACCCACTACAGGTTCCTGCCTCTGGCTGAAGGCACCTTCAGCAATCTGCCACCCACATCATCTCATCAGTAAGCCACTACATAAGGTGTTGACTGAGTCTCATTCTTCGCTGGATTGTTGTTGGGTTTTTTTTTTATTACCATGGTGGTTGTTTTAACATTCTGCCCCAGAGAAAATCTACATTCAGCCTTGAATTCATTTTGTTACCTCCTGTGTGAACCTCAGATATCAAGTAGTGTAAGACATAAGACAGACAATGATGATGATCATACATTTTTCTATTTTACCTTTTCTTTTAATTTGTTTTTAAATTAAACCATTGATGACATTCTGGTGATCTTAAAACACTACGACAAATCATTTCCCCAAACATGATTATCTGAGCAGTTACAATTTAGTTTCAGAAGCAGGGATGAGATATCATGTCAGGTCTGCATTCTGTTCATAGTAAAACAGGAAGTGTCAGCAGTTAAAAATAAGTTATGTCATCAGTGTGCTCATAGACGACTTGTAAAAGAGAAGTAGCGGTGAAGGGCTGAACTTAGGAAATGAGGTTGCAGAAAGCCTCTACTCCCACAATCAGGCGAAACATTCTTTCCACATTCTCTGTTTCTCACTTTGTTTCAGTGTTTCTGTTGTCAGTAGCAGTGACAGACATTCAGGCTCAGTGTGAGGATGGGGCTCACTGTGCTCAGTGCGCTGTCTTTATTTGGTGAGTATAAGTAACTTCCTTTGTTTGACTGATAAAGACTGAACTATACTGAGTGCCAAATGTTTGTGCAACCATTGCTGCTAATGTTAAAGTTCTATTCATTAAAAAAAAAACCCTCATTTGAGATATGAGACCACTGATGATTGAGAGAAATGAATCTTTCTTACAGTGCTGAATATTACCTTTCTCTGTGGACATGCTCAAGGTAACTGAAGAGCTTTCTTCCTTTTCTATTTTTCTATGGATTGATGTGTAAATAACATTCATTTTTTCTTCATTTTTGCACATTATATTATAAATACACTAATAATTGCCTGTAAAGTGAGAAATCTTCTTCTTCATGAAAACCAAATCTTGTCTGAACTTTTTCTGTGTATTTATGTTTATGCTGGATTTTAGATGCTGAGCTGAGCCTTAAACCAAACGTGTCCCATTTATTTGCTGGAGAGTCTGTAACCTTCATCTGTGACATGAGAGAGGGAAATGCCACTGACTGGCTTTACAAATTCAACTGGAATGATCAAGAAATGGTCCACTTCACTAAAAGTAGCTCCTACTTACTTTACCTGACAGCAGAGCTGAGTGGGAATTATCAATGTATTGGTCGCCGCAATGGCTTGACAGATTTTATAAAACGGAGTAATAACCTGACTCTGTCCATATCAGGTAAGCTACTGTATCATATTTATTAGGCTTTCATTCAACAGTAGCACAGCTGTGTTAAATGTGCAACTCCAGCATCAAAGTTTCAATTAATGTTATTCCAAAGTTTCTGTTTTGTATTTTTCTTTTATTCTTGTTGATGTAATGATCTCTGCACAGCAGGGCGTGGAGAGTAACATTAAGCAGAAATTTCCTGCTAAGTTAAAAACTCAGAGTCGACCTGTGAAGGCTGAAAAACAGCAGGAAGTAAATACGTTAAGTATGATGTAAATTTCAGCAGAGCATTGTGAAAAGTTGTGGATATGACAGCAAATGAGGAAGCAGTATGAACTTTAGTGCATGACATACAGTGAAGTGTATGTTATATATAGTATGATATGAGAGAAGTGAGAAGAATTGGTCACATGAGATGCTGCCTTCATGAATTACTTCACAGCCTTTTATTCTACATATTATGAGAAATTGTTAAATTTGAGCTTTTCCCCCAAAAAATGTATTAATAACAAAAGCAACATATTCTAAATCAAACAGCACTCAGACCCACGGCGACTATAACAGCAGACAAGACAACTATTCCAGTGGGGGGCTCGGTGACACTGACCTGCTCTGTTCAGGGCTCTGCTGGCTGGACATTTGATTGGTTCAGACAAATCCCAGATTCTCGTGAAGTAGTAATCGATACGAACAGTTTGCAAAACTTTATTAGTGTCTCAGACGAAGGCATCTATCGATGCAGAGGAAGAAGAGGAAACCCAGTTTTCTTCACAAACCTCAGCAAAGTGTATCACAGTCAGAAAACATGTGAGTTTAATAACTTTTTGTAAGAAATAAAAGAACAAACATTTATGATGACCAAACTTTTCTGTATTAATTCATGTTTGGTATGAAAAGTGTCCAACAGGGCCTTTGTGACTCTGCAACAGAACTGGACTCAGATATTCAGCGGTGAGATGATCACCATCAAATGTGAGATCCAAGGAGGAGAAAACACTGAGTGGCAGTATGAATGGAGAACAACAAGCTCAAAAACACCTCCCACACACAGTGAATACAACATCAGCAGTGCTTCATTTTCCTACAACGGGCAATATTGGTGTAAAGGTAGAAGAGACGTGTTCTTCTCAACAGCTTGGAGTGATGCTTTTACACTAAAAGTCTGTAAGTAAAATCACCTTTGAGTTTTTTTATCTACTCTTTTTCATCTGACCAACTATAGTAAAACATCTTTATTTACTCTAACAAACAGCAAACAAACCCAGACCCACAATTACTGCTGATAGGAGAACAATACCAGCTGGAGGCAATGCAACACTCAGCTGCTCTGTGGGGAGCTACAATGAGTGGAAATACTTCTGGTTCAGACGTGTCTCAGTCTTTACAGAAATTCAGGTGATTAGAAACAAAGAACCAGATCAAATGATCACTGTCACACAGGGAGGTATCTACTACTGCAAGGGAGGGAGAGGAAACCCCGTTTTCTTCACAGAGGACAGTGATCCAATCACTATTGAAAAAAGAGGTGAGTTTAAGCATTTTCAGTTGGATTAACATGGGATGCAGAGAAGTTCAAAACTGAACCAATCACATTTTTGTTTTTGTAAACAGTTTCCAACAAAGCAGTTGTGTCCCTGGAGCCCAGCTGGCCTCTGATATTCAGTGGTGAGAAGATCACTGTTAGATGTCAGATTTCTTTAGGTGGAAGCACTGAGTGGGAGTATGAGTGGAGTAAACCCGACTCAAGCACAGGTCTGGCAAATAATGCATCCATCAATCTTAATGCATCTGTGATCAACAGTGGAAGCTACAGGTGTATGGGTAAAAACAAACAGGAGCTGTATTCTGTGACAGAGTGGAGTGATGCCATCACACTGACAGTCTCTGGTAAGAAAGTTTAGTTTTGTTATGTCTTTATAAAATACAAATGGTAAATGGCCTGTATTTGTATAGTGCTTTACTAGTCCCTAAGGACCCCAAAGCACTGGGCGATTGTGGCTCAAGAGTTGGGAGTTCGCCTTGTAATCGGAAGGTTGCCAGTTCGAGTCCCGGCTTGGACAGTCTCGGTCGTTGTGTCCTTGGGCGAGACACTTCACCCGTTGCCTACTGGTGGTGGTCAGAGGTCCCGGTGGCGCCAGTGTCCGGCTGCCCAAGGATACAACGACTGAGACTGTCCAACCAGTAATCTTCCGATTACAAGGCGAACTTCCAACTTCCAATATTTTACAGTTTACATTACAACTACATAGTATGAGTTGTCACTAATTTATTGGTGCATGAGTGATCATTTATAAAACCTTATGGCATAATAAACATTACAACTAATAATGATAAAATCATTATTTATCATTAACAGGTCATTAATGACAGCATGTTTTTTGTTCATTTCTAAATTAAGCATTTCATAAGTATAAAACAATTAGAACTAATAGCAGTAGTATTATGTGAAAAATGTGTGTTATGTGTAAGTAAAACAAGTATTCAGATGCACATTTATGCATGTAAGGATTCATTTTTTATCAACTAGTAAGAGAGCGAGAGCTTCCTCATGAAATATTTTCAAATGAAAAGTTTAAGATCATTAAAATATAATGAAAACAAAGATGCTGTTAAAGAATTTATGTGAATTCGATAAGCTGGGCTTAAAGCTACTATTTAATTTGAGAACCAAGAAACAGAAGGTAAAACAGCATCATGGTCTGAAATACATGCGTCATAAATCTGTGTGGGACAGAAGGTCTGGTGTGTGTGTCCCTTTACCTGTGTTGGACAAGTCACTGAGTAAGTGCGGTTAAATCTTTCAACAAGGTGAAGACATTATTTGACCAAGACTCATGAATATTTAAACCACCAACAATTTAAAGTGATCATAATTCAATGTTATTTCACCCACAAACTCTACAAATTCTATTTAAAAATCTTAGCGGTAGATCAGAGTGCACAGCACAGTATAAATGTCTACACCTCATGGTTTAGACTGGGTTAGACAGTGACTGTCGACATTGGAAACTGGATTTGAAAACAGTTGCTAACCCCCACCTCTGCCAGTAGTGCAAAGAGAGCTGAAAAACAGACAAGAGGAAGTAGTTGTAAGAATAGGCTGGACTCACCAGCACTAAGACAAGCATTTGTGGGAAACATTAAAGTCCTGTGAGGTGAAGAATTCATTTAACAGAAAAGCCTTGTTTGTTAATGATCTAGCATTAATAAAAGTCAAATGAAATATCCTCTCCTCATGTTGTAGCGGGTGGCTTAGTGGGCGAAGATTCCCATAATCTTCATTTGCCTTGGAAGAAGAGTCTCCACTGACAAGTTCAGTAGAGCCGGATAGACAGGTTAGATCCACCGAAGCTCCAGTTATAGCAGAGAAGATGGAGAAGACTGAAGGAATACTTTGAAGAACTCATGAATGTAGAAAATGACAGAGAGGATGGAAACAAGGGTGAACTGTAGAGCTGTAGTGACAGCGATGAGACTGATGAGCCATAACATGAAAATATGGGAAACAGTTGTTGAAGCTAAGTTGAGAAGGGCGGTGATGATTAGTAAGCAAGCAGGATGGAGTCATGGCTAGAAGAGCATTGCAGATGTGATATTTGCTTTGAGAGTGTCGATGAAAAGGGTAGAGAACGTCAGAATTAAATGCAATTCAATTTAATATAAATTTGAACAATACTGGGAGATCAAAGTAATATTGTTATACAATTAAAAAGGACTTTGGAGAATTATCTGCAATATGTAACTCTTAAAAAATGCAATGTCTTGGGGCACCCTCATATTTATTTCCACTTGAAATGGCTAAAATCACACATAGATGTATCATATCAGGTGTACATGATTAGAACATGTGACTCAGCATATGTAATGAAGCTTTCCCTGTTTAAACCTTTACACATTCAGTTTGCTGTGCTCCTGACTGTTGAAGTGAGAGTGAACACAATGAGATGTGAAAATATATATACTGTATATATATAGTTTCTTCTGCCAAAATAAATAATAACAAAATTAGACTTTGATATGTGAATATTCCTAATTAAGAACTGAATATTCAATGTGTGGTCCTAATTTTTTCATAACAGTGCATTTGTGCCATCAGTCAAACAATACTGTTTGGTCTGGGTCTAAACAGAGCGCGTTGTGTGTGACGTCTTCTTTTGCGCATGCGGGCCGCTTTGAGGGCCGTGAACAGTTCACACTAGAGCACGTTTGCTGTCACATTTTATTTGTAGTGTGAACAAGCAGACAAAAAAATAAGATTTGATCAAAGAATCGGAATTGAGCATTAAGACCTGTAGTGTGAACGTAACCTAAGATATACTATGTATCGTTTAAGAATTATTTGTAAAATTGTAATTGTCTCTAAAGCAAAGGGGCAGTAATTGTTTTACTGTAATTTTATTAGAATTTTTTTTTAATTAAACAGGACAGAGACCAAAGTCCAGCATCAGTGCTGACAGTAGAGTCCTTCCAGAAGGTGACACAGTCACCCTGACCTGCTCTGTGACACCATCTACTCCTGGTTGGAGTTACTACTGGTACAGAGGCAAGAAAACCTCAGAACCACTGACGATGGCAGAAGTTGTTCTCCACTCTGATGGACAAATCGGTGTATCACAGGAAGGAGACTATTGGTGCAGAGGAGGACGAGGCAACCCAGTTTACTACACAGACTACAGTGATGTGATCAGTATTAAGAAAACTGGTGAGTCATGGTGAATGTTTCTTTTTTAATTGATGGAAGATGTTAAAAAGTCATTTAGTTAGTTATTTTTGTTTGTTTTTTATTATCTGTTTAACAGTTAGAAACGGGCCTGCTGTGACTCTGCATCCAAACTGGCCTGAGGTATACAGCAGAGAGACAATCACTTTGAAATGTGAGATCCCAGGAGAAGACACTGAGTGGGATTATGAGTGGGCAACAAGCAGCTCACATCAACCTCCAAACCAAAATGAATACAAGATTAACTCTGTTTCTGAATCACACCATGGGCACTACTGGTGTAAGGGCAGGATGAGAAGTGCACAACAGAATTCAACAATGTGGAGTGCATCCTTTCAACTAAAGATAGTTTATAGTGAGTGAATTGTAAATGTAATGTGAATTGTACGCTTGCATTTATTAACAGACAATCTGCCCTTAAGGATCTTATACTTGATCTCACTCTGAAAATATAATTTCCCAACAGAACGTCGTCCTGTCCTCACTGTGTCTCCATCATGGCTGAGTCCTGGAGCCTCAGTAACTCTGAACTGTGAGGTTGAACATCCGTCTGCAGGATGGAGCTTCTACTGGTATAAAGCTGTTCCTGATCTATCAGAGAAATCCTCCAGTTATGAGCTGCTACCTGATGGCAGTGGGACTGCACAGGACTCCTACATCATTCATGGACAGACACACACAGCAGGATATGTGTGCAGAGCTGGAAGAGGAGACCCAGAGTATCACACTGATCACAGTCAACCAAAGTTTGTCTGGTCTGCAGGTCAGTATTTTTGCTCCTAATTAAAAAAGGGGGGAAAAGTGTTATTATTGCATTCACAGTCTCCAATCTATTAATCTATCAAGAAAAAAAATGACAGTTCTTGTTTTTCTACAGATTTAAATTCAGCAGCCTCTCTCACAGTCAGTCCTAACAGTGTGCAGCACTTCATCCATGATTCAGTAACTCTGAATTGTTCTGGAAACTCTTCTCAGTGGAGAGTGATGACATTTACTCAGCGCGGATACCGGAGAAAACTCCTGGAATGTGGAAACGGGGGGATAATGACCAAATCCACGTGCAACATAGATCTTGACCAGTACCGAGATGCTGTGTACTGGTGTGAGTCTGAATCAGGACAGTTCAGCAATGGAATCAACATCACTTCACATGGTACATCTTTACATCCCTAATTTTAAAAAGTTTGGACGCTGTGTAAAATATAAATAAAGAAAGAGTGCAGTATATTTGTTTAAGCTTTTAAAATGTGAAAGTGTATAATTGCAACGCATCACAAAAGGGACAGGGCCACATTTACCACTGTGTAGCATCCCCACTTCTTTTAACAACAGTCTATAAACATCTGGGGACTGTAGAAACCAGCTGCTGGACCTTTGGGAGAGCAATATTATCCCATAGTTTTCTGGTAGAGGATTATATCTGCTCAACAATCCTGGGTCTTCTTTGTCATGTTTTTTTATTTCGTGATACACAAATTGTTTTCAAATGGTGAAAGACTGGGACTCCAAGCAGCCCAGTTCAGCTTCTGTACTCTTCAAATAGGCAAGGCCTTTCATGAAAAAAGTCATCTGTATGAGAGCATATTTTGCTCTAAAATCTCTATATACTTTTCAACATTAATGGTGCCTTTTCAGATGAGCCAAGCAACTCATATTCCATAGTCACTAAAGCACCTTAAACCATCAGAGATCCAAACTTTAGAACTGAGTCCTAATAACAACGTGGATGGTCCTTCTATTCTTTAGTCCAGTGGATGTGGCATTTATGTACTTTAAAACAGAATTTCACATTTTTATTAATCTGAACAAGAAAACAATTTTCCGCTTTATCTCGGTTTCATTCAAATGAGTTTTGGCCAAAACAAGACACTGAATGATGTTCCCACATGGCCTCGTCTTTGCATGTTAGACCTGTAGCCTGTATTTCTGAATGGCACAGTAACCTTGAAACACTGACTAATCTGCAACATAGACGTGCAAACAGTCAACAGAATACTGTATGTACCACATTAGTTTATATTGCATTAGGAAAAACTATCTATCCTTGCTCCAAGTCATCTTATTACAATGTGTATACAGCAGAATAGAACATGTATTTATACAATGTTTGCCATGTTTCATTATATGGTTCAATATCTACATTTTAGAAATATATTTTCCACATAACTATGATGATACCAAGAGTTTAGTTTTCCATTAAGTGGAACCAACAAGATTTAAATTCACAGTACAGCCATTGCACACATTGTGCTCATTTCTGAGTTATTTATTTATTTACAAATAAATCCAACACTGCAGAGGATGAAGCAGAAATGTGAGCCCATGATAATAGGTGTGGTAATAGCTTTGTGTCATAACAGTATTCATAATTATGAGAGGATGTAGCCAAAAATGCATCTGAAATCCAGCTTTAACTTAAATGATCATGCTGTGGATAAAAGTGTGAGGAAAAATAATACTAATAAAACATAACAAAGAACAGGATTAGAGCTGTTGGTGCCACTGTCTTCATTTACCAAACAAGGAGGGAAACAGTAGACTGTATGTTTGCAGGTTCTCTCATATTTTAATGGCTTTTACAGTTACTGGTGTGATCCTGGTGAGCCCTGTCCATCCAGTCAATGAGGGGGACTCTGTTGCTCTTGGCTGCAAGTTGAGGACAGGAAACTTCAATTCCACTGTTGCATTCTACAAAAATGGGAAACTAATTCAAAATGATGACCGAGAAAAGCTAAATATCCCTGCAGTGTCAAAGTCTGATGAAGGCTTCTACAAGTGTGAATATTCAGGGCATGAGTCACCAGAAAGTTGGATGTCAGTAAAAGGTAATTGTGAATGATACAGTTGTAGACAGAAAAGAAATACCCTGCTGTCTCTGTTTCAAAAGATTTAAACAAAAGGCTCATCAAATAAAACCAGTAGTGACAGTCTACAAAATGTAAGTGTGAAAATGAAGAAGATCCATCCATCCTCATCCGCTTTATCTGAGGTCGGGTCGCGGGGGCAGCAGCCTAAGCAGAGAAGCCCAGACCTCCCTCTCCCCAGCCACCTCCTCCAGCTCATCCGGGGGAACACCAAGGCGTTCCCAGGCCAGCCGAGAGATATAATCTCTCCAGCGCGTCCTGGGTCTGCCCCGGGGCCTCCTCCCGGTGGGACATGCCCGGAACACCTCACCCAGGAGGCGCCCAGGGGCATCCTTGTCAGATGCCCGAACCACCTCAACTGGCTCCTTTCGATGTGGAGGAGCAGCGGCTCTACTCTGAGCCCCTCCCGGATGGCCGAACTTCTCACCCTATCTCTAAGGGAGAGGCCAGCCACCCTTCGGAGGAAGCTCATTTCTGCCGCTTGTATCCGCGATCTCGTTCTTTCGGTCACTACCCAGAGCTCGTGGCCATAGGTGAGGGTCGGGACGTAGATCGACCGGTAAATTGAGAGCTTCGCTTTTACACTCAGCTCCCTCTTCACCACGACGGACCGGTGCAGCGTCCGCATCACTGCAGCCGCAGCACCAATCCGTCTGTCGATCTCCGGCTCCCTTCTCCCATCACTCGCGAACAAGACCCCGAGATACTTAAACTCCTCCACTTGGGGCAGGAACTCATCCCCAACCCGGAGTGGGCACTCCACCCTTTTCCGGCTGAGAACCATGGCCTCAGATTTGGAGGTGCTGATCCTCATTCCCGCTGCTTCACACTCGGCTGCGAACCGTTCCAGTGCGAGCTGGAGGCCCACCTACAGACAATCATCGCAAAAGCAGAGATGAGATTCTGAGGCCACCGAAGTGAAAGCCCTCCGCCACTTGGCTGCGCCTAGAAATCCTGTCCATAAAAATTATGAACAGAATCGGTGATAAAGGGCAGCCCTGGCGGAGCCCATCACCCACCGGAAACGAGTCCGACTTATTGCCGGCAATGCGAACCAAACTCTTACAACGGTTGTATAGGGATCGAATGGCCCGTAGCAGTGGGCCAGACACCCCATACTCCTGCAACACCTCCCACAGGACACCCCGAGGGACACGGTCGAATGCCTTCTCCAAGTCCACAAAACACATGTAGACTGGTTGGGCAAACTCCCATGCACCCTCAAGTATCCTCGAGAGGATAAAGAGCTGGTCCAGTGTTCCGCGACCAGGACGAAAACCGCATTGTTCCTCCTGTATCCGAGGTTCGACTAACGGACGAACTCTCCTTTCCAGCACCCTGGCATAGACTTTCCCAGGGAGGCTGAGGAGTGTGATCCCCCTGTAGTTGGAACACACCCTCCGGTCTCCCTTCTTAAAGATGGGGACCACCACCCCGGTCTGCCAGTCCAGGGGTACTGCCCCTGATCTCCACGCAACATTGTAGAGGCGTGTCAACCAGGACAGCCCTACAACGTCCAGAGCCTTCAGGAACTCGGGGCGGACCTCATCAACACCAGGGGCTCTGCCACCGAGGAGTTGTTTAACTGCCTCAGTGACCTCGACCCCAGAAATTGGCGGGTCATTCCCCTCATCCCCAGACTCTGGTTCCTCCTCGGAAGACGTGTCAGTGGGATTAAGGAGGTCCTCGAAGTATTCCTTCCACCGTCTGACAATTTTCTCAGTCGACGTCAGCAGCGCACCGCCAGCACTATACACAGTGCAGGTAGAGCACCGCTTTCCCCTCCTGAGACGCCTGACGGTTTGCCAGAATCTCTTCGAGGCAGTCCGAAAGTCTTTTTCCATGGCCTCTCCGAACTCCTCCCACACCTGAGTTTTTGCTTCAGCCACTGCCCGAGCCGCATTCCGCTTGGCCTGTCGATACCTGTCAGCTGCCTCTGGAGTCCCACAGGCTAACCAAGCCCGATAGGACTCCTTCTTCAGCCTGGTGGCTCCCTTCACCTCTGGTGTCCACCATTTGGTTCGGGGATTACCACCACGGCAGGCACCAACCACCTTGCGGCCGCAGCTCAATGCAGCAGCTTCGGCAATGGAGACGCTGAACATGGTCCATTCGGACTCAATGTCCCCAGTCTCCCTCGGAATGTTGTTGAAGCTCTGCTGGAGGTGTGCGTTGAAGATCTCGCGGACTGGGGCCTCTGCTAGACGTTCCCAGCACACCCTCACTACGCGTTTAGGTGCACCGGGTCTGTCCAGCGTCCTCCCCCGCCACCTGATCCAACTCACCACCAGGTGGTGATCAGTTGACAGCTCAGCCCCTCTCTTTACCCGAGTGTCCAGAACATATGGTCGCAGGTCTGGTGATACGATTACAAAATCGATCATCGACCTGCGGCCTAGAGCATCCTGGTGCCACGTGCACTTATGGACACTCTTATGTTCGAACAAGGTGTTCGTTATGGCCAAACTGTGATTTGCACAGAAGTCCAATAACAAAACACCACTCGGGTTCAGATCAGGGAGGCCGTTCTTCCCAATCACGCCCCTCCAGGTCTCGCTGTCGTTACCCACGTGAGCATTGAAGTCTCCCAGTAGGACAACAGAGTCTCCAGGTGGGGCACCTTCCAGCACCCCCCCCAGGGACTCTAAGAAGGCTGGGTACTCTGAACTGCCACTCGGCGCATAAGCGCAGATGACAGTCAGGACCCGTTCCCCGACCCTGAGGCGCAGGGAACAAACCCTCTCATCCATCGGGAAAAACCCCAACGTACCGGCAGCAAGCCGGGGGGATATTAGAATACCCACCCCAGCCCGCCGCCTCTCACCAGGGGCAACTCCAGACTGAGACAGAGTCCAGCCCCTCTCCAGGAGACTAGTTCCAGAGCCCAAGCCATGCGTAGAGGTGAGCCCGACTATATCTAGCCGGTACTTCTCAACCTCGCGCACTAACTCAGGCTCCTTCCCCACCAGAGAGGTGACATTCCATGTCCCTATTGCCAGTCTTGGCAGCCGGGGATCGGTCCGCCAGGGCCTCCGCTCCTGGCCGCCGCCCGACACACATTGCACCCGACCCCTATGGCGCCTCCTGCGGGTGGTGGGCCTGCGGGAGGATGGGCCCATGTCTCCTCTTCGGGCTGTGCCTGGCCGGGCCCCATGGACTAAGGCCCGGCCACCAGACGCTCGCCCTCGGGCACCCTCCCCGGGCCTGGCTCCAGGGCGGGGCCCCGGTAACCCTATCCCGGGCAGGGTAAACTGTTCCCTCGATGTTCTTTTCATACGGGTCTTCTGAATCGCTCTTTGTCTGGTCCCTCACCCAGGACCAATTTGCCATGGGAGACCCTACCAGGGGGCAAAATGTAAGTGTGAAAATGAAGAAGATTAAAAGGTTAAAAGAAGGTTAAAATGATCCTGCCCACGTAAAGTATGCAAACCCTTATTATGAACTAAAACTGTATTTTATAGTTTATATTTTTAGCCACTTTTATAGAGTGTTGATTGTTTAACATCCCAGTCGTTACTGTGTACCCATTTATAATATTTTCCATCTCCACAGTTTTAAGAGACGACTTTCTGATTTAACAAAACATTTACAGACAACCCAGAAATTGCCTGTCAGGTTCAAAGTGTCCTTTGCCCATGATGTATTCCATTGAATGGGCTATTTGATGATAGATGAAGCTAATTTTTATTCTTTATCATTATAGGATCCAGATCTTCACCCTCTGTCTCTCTAATCACGGGGCTGGTTAGTGGTGTCTCACTGATTCTCCTGCTGTCCCTGCTGCTCTGTTGTTGGCACAAAAAATCAAAGGGTGATTTTATTTTTAAATTTATTTCATATATTAACTGCCAGACACTGCCATGGTATGGACAATTATTATGTTTATTTGTAATACTCTCCCATTTAATATTATTACTACTGTCTTCTCCATAGGTACACTTTGTATCAGGTAAAACACTCTTTTCTTGTCTTCAGTGAACAAACACTATGTAACACATTCATTTTAACTTGAACCTGTTTAAAACCTCAGACCAGCCCAGTCTCAGGAAACCAGTCAGACTGCTGCTACAGTTCAAACTATGAGCCAGGATGAAAATCAGCAGCAAATATATTCCTCTCTTGTTCACGGTCAGCCACACACCTGTTACAAAATAAGAGCATTTACTGCTGAACCTTTCTATACTCATGTTCACAGTTATAATATAGCTGCAAGTTTACTGCACACAGTGATTATTTTGTCATTGTCTTGTGTTTCTTACTGACCCAAAGGTGACATGAACGTCTATGAGTCATGTAGACCTTCTGAAAACACTGGTACAGTATAAGATATTTCTTTAAAAAAAATAAATAAATAAAATAAAGAGCAGGTCGAAATCTCATTTTTTACTGAGAAATAAAAATCTAAAATAGTACAATTGTCCTCATTTTAGGTGGACGGACAGATGACTACAGAAATATATCTCTTCAGCTCAGAAGTGTCGAACAGAGGAGTGAGTACAAAAAATATGAAAATACAAAACAGATTTTGAATTATAATTGCAAATGTATCATGCAGCCAAAAGCATGTGCACTTCTGAAATCATACATCTAAATATATGTAACATTTAAGTTTCAGTGAATAAAATATTATTTGTATACTGTACTGTTTAAATTTTAACGCCCCCTCAGAGACGTGATACCCACATACATTTTCTGTGTCAATGTTACAGGAAAGCGTGATGATCCAGAGGAAACCTCTGACTACCATAATGTAGATCCAAACTCAGCTACAGGTACAAATATTAACTGTACTAAATATTTAGTTTCAGGGATGAAATATGTATCACATATATTTGTTGGGCTACATGTGTGTTAACTGCAAGAGAGCTTTAATTAGATGTCCTAATAAGAAGAAGAAACTCATTTGTAGCCCTTTTAAAAACACGCCTTAAGTATTATTAAACCTGTTCTTTAGTTAGTTTTACTTTATTCTGTTTTCATTTATTTCATTTTATTTATTTACTTTTAAAGGTCCCTAAAGAGAGGCACGACATCAACAAAACAAGAGAAGGTGGACAGCAACATGAAAAAACAAACAAAAACATAAAAAAAATATTAATTCTTAAACTTTTGAACATCAATATTTTTATACAGCTGCATATTAAAGTCGAGTCACACTGTGATCCTGTGGACAAGAGTTGTTAAAACTAGGTTAAGAAGAGAGGTGACAGTCAGTGATATGGCAGCATGTGGCTTCATGCTGAGAAAGAAGTTTAAGGAAGGTCAGAGGGAGCTTCACTGTGTCTTTGTGGATCTAGAGAAAGGATATGGTGCCAAGCGTGTGGGGTACTGCATGAGGATCTCAGGAGTAGCAGAGAAGTATGTGAAGGTGGTGCAGGACATGTATGAGGACAGTGAGACAGCAGTGAGGTGTGTGGTTGTAACTTAGGAGTTTAAGCTGGGGGTGGGATTACATCAGGAATCAGCTCTGAGCCCCTTCTTGTTTGCAGGGGTGATGGACAAGATGACAGATGAGGTCATGCAGGAGTCTCTGTGGATTATGATGTTTGCAAACAACATTGTGAGGTGTAGTGAGAGTAGGGAGAAGGTGGAAGAGAGGCTGGAGAGGAGGACGCATGCACCAGAGAGAATAGGAATGAAATTCAGTAGAAGCAAGACAGAACACATGTGTATGAACAGGAGACAGTTTAACAGTGACGCTGCAAGGAGTAGAGGAAGTGAAGGCGGATACGTTCAACGGAGAGCTCCAAAGAGAGCGAGGAAGGCCAAAGATAAGAGTCACAGATGTGGTGAAGTGGACAGTGTATGAGAGGGGAAGAAGAGAGTGCAGCAAGGGTGGGTAAAGAGTGGGCAGGGGTGATTTGTGACAAAAGGACAGCAGTGAGAGTGATAGTGAAGGTTTGCAAGACTGCAC
Source organism: Oreochromis niloticus (assembly GCF_001858045.2). Lineage (NCBI taxonomy): Eukaryota > Metazoa > Chordata > Actinopteri > Cichliformes > Cichlidae > Oreochromis > Oreochromis niloticus. The sequence continues at coordinate 25,948,803 of NC_031967.2, forward strand.
GACATTTTATTTATAAATGATCAATTAATAAATGTTTATTGTTTGTTGTACCTCATGTTACTTTTCTTATCCTTTGTTTGTTTTCTTGCCAGTTATTGCGTAATTGTGTAAATGTTCACAGTATAATTCAGAATTTAATATCAAACTAAAGGGAAATTACCAAGACACTTCCAACTCTAACAATACTAAGCTCCTAAGTATCGTAATTGTACTGGTGACCATGTCACATGATCACCAGTATAAACATACTCATGAGTATCATGATGAGTAATTCTGTGTGTAAATAAGAAACATCTAAACATGAGGAAGTTTGAATTTTGTAGAAGTGTTTTTATAATGAAAATATTGTATATAGTTATAAAGTGTATTAAGTCGTTTTTCACATTGAACTGTATCCCATTTTTCTCATTTTGCTTAATCGCTTTTCTACTAAAATAATAAATATTAAATTACTTAAATGCTGTTGTAGGAAGCTCCATTTCTTGCATTACTCACTCTATCACAGTAACATTTTAAACATTTCTGTATTTCTAACCATTTTTTTTTTCAGTCTTGGTGACTTAAGTACTTGAGCTTATAATTATGCTTTGTGTTTGATTTGACTCATTAGATTACGACACAAGATGTGAAGTATTTTCTCAAGCCGGGTGCTCGGCTGTATGCTGACTCACACAGGTGGTCCTCCTGGGGTACAATATATCTACCTTCCTCCATCATATCTCCTTGCTGTTTCCTTTAAAAGTCAGAGTTCCATTTAAAGTTCCTACTCTCTTCTCCAAACTCCTGTCTTTCCTCTCTTGCTGTCCTCAACACACCACCTCTCCCTCCCCTTCCTTTGTCTATGGAAAACAGTAGCACAGTTTCTACTGGCACCTTGTTGGCTTGCAGCCCCAGAGGAGGCCCAAACCTATATGACATGGAAATCACATTATTTATGATGCACGTGTTTGATTTGTCAAATATTTTATATTAGACCAGTGATTCTCAAACTTTTCACAATGAGTACCACCTCATAAAATATATGGCTCTTGAAGTACCACCCTTATGACCGACATTAAAGTACAGTAGTATAGGCCTATTTAACACCATATACATTTACATGAGACAAATTTATTTGTTATATGAATATGTTTATTTTAACTGTCATAAACAGGATGTGAAAAGTAATAATAATAAGAAGAACTGTACTGCATTAAAACATTCACAACAGGTGGGATATCCGGTCTTTAAGTGATGACGTATGAACCCTTCTTCCAGGTCAAAACTGCATTTATTAAGGCTTTGTGTTTTTAACATGTTTTAATGCTTTGTATCTTGTTCTATTTAATTGGAACCAGCCCCTAAATTCAGTCCCTGATCACTGTCGACCTCTCTCGGTTTTCATTACCACTGTTCATTTTAAAGCTCAGTTTTTAAAACCTTACGATGTAACTACAGCACAGCCCATACAGCAGTATATTAATGACTAACCTCATATTGTGGATGGATTATCTCAGTTGTTCTCCTGACTATAGTTTGGTCGGTTTACAGCATCCTGCCATGCAATTACATTTGTCACTAACCTTCAGGAACCCTCACGTTAACTTTCATCGAATGGAAAAATGTTAGCGTTCATCCTCCAGTTTCACTGTTTATATTATGCTAACATAGCTGTGTCGCTAGCCACCACATAGCCCAACTTCAGTAACCCTACAAACACCACTGCTGTATAGTTTTCTGTCTTCATTTATGTTAAAAGTGATAGCAGAGCTGTATGTTTTAGATTTTGCTGTGGCAGTTAAGCCAAGAGAAGCATTGCCAGGAATTATTGAAACTCAGTGTAAAAGCACAAGATGGTGATGTGGTACCATGTGACACAGATTATGCACAGCTTTATATCAGCTGTGTAAAAAGACACAGATCTCTGATTAAGGTCATTAAGTCTCCAAAACAACTAACATTAAGATATAATTTCGTTTGTGACAGAAGTAATCAAAACCATCTGACAGTTTCCACAGGAAAACAAAATAAAAAGAAACTAAAAGCACCCAGCCCTGGACACTGAGAACGACCAATGCATCAGCGGGTGAGGTTCTGAGAGAGGTGGTCTAAGATCTGAGCTAACACACAGTCACAAACATGCATTCCCACCCTCATGCACACATATACTTGCACACACATGGAGACACACAGAAATGAACACAGTACACACACATGTATGTGGTCAGCAAAACAGCTGTAAAATCTGGATTTATTCCAATTGTTCTCAGTACAAACAGTTTATAGAAGAGACATGGTATTTTAATCAAATGGGTTTTGGATTTCAATAAAAGTGTTCTGTCATTTGTAGCTCACTGTGCTTCACTGTGCTTTATAACTAAATAATTATGTCCTGTAGTTTGAACAGCTTCCTGTTTTAAATTTCGCCATTTTTTTTTTTTTAAATTTCAGCAGCATTTCCCTTTGAACCTTTTGAACTGGTGGCCCAGTGGTTACTAAGTGCTAAAACAAAACAAATCAAAAAATCTTTAGGATTACAACAGTTGCAGCTACTTTTATGGGCACAGAGATAAGCTGAAAGAGTGGGCAGGGATTCACCTCGTGTTCACTTCTGGTTAAGGACTCAATTTCTGTTTTGCTTCAGCTAACTCTTTTCCTGTGGATGAATTTATGAAAAACTACAACTGAACTATAAAAGAGTTCATGTTTGTGGGAGACTTTACATTAATGAAGCTCAGCTTAAAATCAAAAGGGAAGTATTTTTAGTTATAGTTTTAACTCTTGCATGAAAAAGTGCAGGATTACCAACAGCTGCTGTGTTTGGTAATGATTTTGTGTGCTGATGATTAGTGTGCACCAGCAGTTTATGACTGCGAAGTAGCAGAGGTAGCCTACTGGTTGATCACATCAATGACAGGAGGGAAATATAAGTCTAATCTCTTGCTTGCTAATATTTTTTATCTCTGCAGTTATACCTCTATGTCAGTTTGAACCCATCTAATATATGTATTTTTTTAGACTTCAAATGTAGAGTTACCTCAATGACCCAACAGCAAACGCTTGTGAGGGTAATTATTTTTTGGTGATAAAGCTTCTACCAAACAAAGCTAGCAAGCAAAGATGAGACACTTGTGTGATGCTAGTAATGGTTTATGACAAAGTGAATTTCACATGTCAGCATACAGTGCATTCAGTCTTTATATGGTATGTGTGCATTTACTTTGCCTTATGGTAGACACTCTGAATAATGGCTGATTTAGATTTCTCTGCTGAGTCTTTGTAAAGCCTATGATGTAACCTACATAAGTTGGCAGCATTTATGGTTGTGTGTGGTACATTATCTGTTCCTGTCCTGGTGTTTTATATGTGGCAGCAATCATGATGGAAACAAACAATCTTTATAGGGATCTTTATTTCCCTTTTTTTGTTCATTTGAATCCTAGGATTCTACTTTTTTTTTTAAGTTTGCATTTCCAAAGACAAACGTCTGTTCTTCCAGTTTTTATGAACCTATTTGGTAGATTTTCCAAGTAACCCCACCTTGGTGAGTTCAGAAGTTGTTATTTCTGTGTAAAAGGAAGGAAGCAGAAAAGTCTTTGTTTCCTTCACAGTTCTTTAGTATCTGCTGTGCTGCTGCTTCACTCTCTCTCTTTACAGAAAGTTGTAGAAGTTTTCAGACGTGTCACTGCTGGATGTGAGGATGGGAGCCACTTTGCTCTGTGAGCTGGGCCTATTCTGTGAGTACATCACTGACTTCTATTGTTTGATTCATACTGATCCATAAACATGTTTTAGTAAGAAGAACAGAGTGTTTTGATGGTTGACTCTAATCTGAAGCTGTGTGTGGAGCTGGTTTAGTTTATCTAAGAACGGTTTGTTTCTCAATCAGAGATAATTTGATGTATTTAAAATGTTAATATAAATGGAACCAATCATAGTAGACACTGGTAAAACCTCAAGTGTTTTGTTTACGAGATATTTGAGTGTCTACGGAGTTTCTTGAAGACCTCTCATCCAAGAGGCTTCTTCAGTTCTAAAATCCAAAGATTTTAGAACACACACACACACGCACACACATACATTCTCCAGAGGTGGAAAGTAACGAATTACATTTACTTGCGTTACTGTAATTGAGTAGTTTTTTTGTGTATTTGTACTTTTTAAAGTCATTTTTCAAGTCTGTAATTTTACTTTTACTTAAGTATATTTTTTAAAAAGTATTGTAGTTCGCTATGTTTTCAATCACACCCGTTACTGAGTAAATTTAAAAAAACAAACAAAAAAAACCAAAACATTGCGCTTCGGAAATACTGCAGGGAATGATGGGTAGTAGAACAAATTGGCGCTAAGGTCACGTTAAAAATGGAATCTGACATCGGTGTTACGGATCCAGTGAAAAAAGAAGCCCCGTCGAATTCTGCTGACCCTGAACTCGAAGAAATGGATGTGAACCCCTGGCCGTATTTAAGGGACCATTTCGGCTTCAAGTGCAAGAATGGCAACATCTTTATTATGCGGTGTAAGCTGTGTTTGCCCAGAGAGACTGAGATAGCAGCTTTTAAAAATTCCACATCAAACCTGCGCAAGCATGTAGAGGTAAGTTAAATACAACTCGTACCGTTATGGTAGCAAAAAGGCTGTGCTCAAATTAATCACATTAAGTTAAGACATCTGTGAAGAACACAGCTAACGTTGGTTGGTACTAGCAACTTGCTGTAATCGGGCACGTTGTTGTCCACGCAACTTACATGTTTTTTACTGGGTTGGTAAATTGCCAAAAGAAAATGTGTTTACCTACGTTTTTCCTGTTTGTTAATAATAATAATTTATTTTAAAAAATAGTTAAAGACAGAAGCGGCTACTTTCTTACTTAACCCACATATGTTCACACTGCAGGCAAAAGAATAACCGAGTGCTCACTTACCTTAGATTAGTCAAAGACAGCTGACTTCTGTTACTTGTTAATTAGCACTTGCAACCTCCCGTTAACTAGCCTGTTACTGTCCAATAAAAAAAAAACGACGAGGTATATTGGTATAATTTACCAGCGGTAGCTATGTAATGCATTGATGTCTTATTAGGGATGTATGGGGGGAAATATTTTATGTAGAATTTGGTGTGTTTAATGAAAACAAAATTGATTTACATGTTGATTTTAAAAAAATTTGTTAACAGAGAAAACATCCATCCAAGCTGAAGGCCTTCAGTGACTTTATAGCAACGCGGAAGCGAGCCTTGGAGCAACCAGAACCCCCAAGAAAGCAAGCAAAAATCAGTGATGTGATGGCATTGGGTGCAAACAGACGAGTATCACAGGCAAAGGTTGACAAGCTCATGATTAATTTCATTTGTGAAGGTCTTCATCCATTTTCTGTGGTTGAACAACCTTCTGTTAAAGAACTTTTGTTGACACTGAATCCTCAATGCAAAGTCATTTCCAGACCCACTCTCAGGACCAGAATAGAGGGAGCTGCCAATCAGATGAAAAAAACTTTGATGTTCCACCTCAGTAAAGTAAGCCATGTTGCCACCACTACAGATTGTTGGACAGCACACCAGCAAAGTTAAATTGGTGTCACAGCTCATTGGATAGATGAGGAAACCTTGGAGAGGAGATCTGCTGCCCTTGCTTGCCAGAGGTTGAAAGGGTCCCACACCTTTGATGTCCCAGCTTGTGCCCTTGATGACATTCATTGTCAATACAGAATAAGGGGAAAAGTAGTAAGAACGACAACAGACAGTGGCTCGAACTTTATTAAAGCATTCAGTGTGTTTGGTGAACAAAGTCAGCCTGAGGAAGCGGAGTCAGGGTCAGATCAAGACTCTTCTGAAGAGACCAAAGCAGACTACCTGGACACATTCACCATCCTGGAGCAAGATGGTGGTCTTGAGTACCAGCTTCCACCACATCAAAGGTGTGCATGCCACCTATTAAATTTAGTTGCCACAACAGATGCTGCCAAGGCAGAAGAGATGAATGATGCATACAAACGGCTATCACGAGCAGCCTTTGGGAAATGCCAAGCAATCTGGAATAAGTCAGGTCGGTCCTACATGGCAGCAGAAATTGTGGAAAGTGAATGCAAGTTCCAGCTCATCCAGCCAAATCAAACTCGGTGGAACTCAACATACATAGCTCTGGAGAGAATCATACGGATCATACAAGCGAAGGGGGAGGATGCTATCAGGAATGTCTGTGAAGAATTCAAAGTGAAAATGTGAGTGTTATTTCTTATTTCTAAAGTATGACATAAATGACACAGGTGGAAAACAATGCTGGAGCTACCTCATTTGTTTTTCAAACCTTTTTTTGAATTTTTAAAATGCATGTCCATACTTGGTTCTACATTCCACATCTAAGCCTGAAGATAATTTACCAAAAATTGTTTTGCTTTATGTCATACAGGCTGAGTCCAGCTGAAATTGCTTTCCTGACTGAGTATTGCACTGTGATGAAGCCTGTGGTGAAGGCTTTAAACCTCCTTCAGTCTGAGACCAATACGCACATGGGGTGGCTCCTTCCTGTGATCTTCCAGCTAAAAGTTAAACTCAGCAGACTGGAGACCTCCACCAAAATGTGTCACCCACTCATCAGGGCCATTCAGGATGGTGTCCAAAAGCTGATGAAGAAGACTTCTTCTTTTCAATGAAGTCCAAAAGGCCACAAGGTATAGGGGAGCTGGATGGGTACCTTGCCTGTGTCTCGGACAAGATGGATCTGCTGAATTCATTTCCACACATCAAAAAACTTTCTCTCAAACTTAACACTGGCCTGCCTGCCTCAACTGCCTGCGAGCGTCTCTTTAGCTGTGCTGGACTACTGTTCACTGCAAAGCGAGCAAGGATGAGTTCTACTAACTTTGAAAATCAACTGCTCCTCAAAATTAACAGGAAGTTCAGAGAGTAACACTCTAGGATGGACACAAAGGAACTTTAATCTAGAGGTACAGTAGGGCAGGGCCAAGTTTAAAAAAATTAAAAAAACATTTTAACAGCAGCTTCCGTACAGTTCAGTTCAGTACTTGTTCTCTTATTTGACATTTTAGAACACATTCTCATGTAAAAGACTGATATGGTTTTGTATTGAAAACACTGTGATACCTGACGGTTTGGTTGATTGGTTTGGTGACCATTATCCATTTTCATGTATAGACTTGCAGTTTAACTGCCACTGCACTTTAATTTGTAAAGTTTTTCTTTTCATTAAAAAATAACTACTTTGAGATTTATATCCCACTGTCTTTTTTTGCACTACTCAGAAGAGGCTGTCCCCCTGCTGATAAAAAAGTAACTATGTAACTTTTACTCTGAGTAAATTTTAAATGAGCTACTTTTTACTTTTACTTGAGTAAATTTTTAGACAGGTAATTTTACTTGTACTTGAGTAAAATTTCAGCAAAGTAATAGTACTTTTACTTGAGTAAAATATTTTAGTACTCTTTCCACCTCTGACATTCTCGCACATGGATACACACACGTGCTTACACGTGCACACACATACATACACACATAGTGCCTTGTCTTTTGTGACCATAGGGAGGTTTTACAATGGGAGGTGCTTGTGTGTACTGTAACTGTTTTCAATAAAAGGCGGCAAGCGGAGGCCAAAGTCGTGGTCATCTGGTCGTCATTCAGAGTGCTTTTCTGAGACACCAACTGGGGCCTCCCATGTGCAAGTATAACCGGTTGAAGCTGTTCGTCTTGTTTCCTTCCTTGTCGTTAACGAGAATAAGTTTCTAAACCAGCAGGGCCTGTGGAAGCGCAGACCCAACAATTAATCTACACAATGACTGTCAACTATAGAGCTTTTTGAAGAAACAGTAACAATAAGTTAAAAAAAATAGTTTTATTTACCTGCATGGCTCAAGGACAGTTGCCAGCTCTTGGAGAAGCAGCCTCTTGATTCTTTAGTGGACAAGAAACCATATCCAGTGTTTAAAACTGGTTGTGGATGTGAGGTTTTTAAAGTATTTAAAGTGTACAAAATAAACTGTTTTATAAATGTGGCTTGTACTATTAACTTTTAATAGTCATTAAAACTAAAAAAAGTGCTGCATAAACCCCACTCTGTGGTATTTCTTCTGAAACTGAGATGTTATTTGATGACATCCTGAGCTTCTGTCTCTTGCCAGAAAAGGGGAAACACCCACTGCCCATGGGTTGTGCTGTTTGTACTAAGTGGGTGTGCTCTGTTATTTTTATATATATCTATATCTATATAAAAAAAAAAAATTCCCCACTCGCCCCTGTGGGCGGTTTATCCTTCAAGCTCGGGTCCTCTACCAGAGGCCTGGGAGCTTGAGGGTCCTACGCAGTATCTTAGCTGTTCCTAGGACTGCGCTCTTCTGGACAGAGATCTCCGATGTTGTTCCCGGGATCTGCTGGAGCCACTCGCTTAGCTTGGGAGTCACTGCACCTAGTGCTCCGATTACCACTGGGACCACCGTCATCTTCACCCTCCATATCCTCTCGAGCTCTTCTCTGAGCCCTTGGTACTTCTCGAGCTTCTCATGTTCCTTCTTCCTGATGTTGCTGTCATTCGGAACCGCTACATCGATCACTACGGCCGTCGTCTTCTGTTTGTCTACCACCACTATGTCCGGTTGGTTAGCCACCACCATTTTGTCCGTCTGTATCTGGAAGTCCCACAGGATCTTAGCTCGGTCATTCTCCACCACCCTTGGGGGGGGTCTCCCATTTTGACCTTGGGACTTCCAGGTTATACTCGGCACAGATGTTCCTGTACACTATACCGGCCACTTGGTTATGGCGTTCCATGTATGCCTTGCCTGCTAGCATCTTGCACCCTGCTGTTATGTGCTGGATTGTCTCTGGGGCATCTTTACACAGCCTGCACCTGGGGTCTTGCCTGGTGTGATAGACCCCAGCCTCTATGGATCTTGTGCTCAGTGCTTGTTCCTGTGCTGCCATGATTAGTGCCTCCGTGCTGTCTTTCAGTCCAGCTTTGTCCAGCCACTGGTAGGATTTCTGGGTATCAGCCACCTCCGCTATCTGTCGGTGGTACATACCGTGCAGGGGCCTGTCCTTCCATGATGGTTCCTCCCCTCCCTCCTCTTTCTTGGGTTTCTGCTGCCTGAGGTATTCACTGAGTATGCTGTCAGTTGGGGCCATCTTTGTGATGTATTCGTGGATGTTCCTGGTCTCATCCTGGACTGTGGTGCTGACACTCACCAGTCCCCGGCCTCCTTCCTTCCGCTTAGCGTACAGCCTCAGGATGCTGGACTTGGGGTGAAACCCTCCATACATGGTAAGGAGCTTTCTTGTCTATATGTCAGTGGCTTCTATCTCCTCCTTTGGCCAGCCCGGTAGGGCGTAGGTGTTGATAGCCCGGATCTTGTTCTTACCGTTAAGCTGACTCCTCAGGACTTGCCTGACCCTCTGCAGGTACTTGGTGGTTGCAGCTTTCCTAGCGGCCTCTTCCTGGTTTCCATTTGCCTGCGGGATCCCCAGGTACTTGTAGCTGTCCTCTATGTCTGCAATGTTGACCTCTGGTAGTTCGATCCCCTCAGTTCTGACTACCTTCCCTCTCTTTGTTATCATCCGACTACACTTCTCCAGCCCGAATGACATCCCGATGTCATTGCTGTATATCCTGGTGGTGTGGATCAGTGAATCGATGTCTCGTTCACTCTTGGCATACAGCTTGATGTCATCCATGTCAGGTGGCTGACAACTGTTCCATTACGTAGTCGGTATCCGTAGCCAGTCTTGTCAATTATCTCACTGAGGGGGTTAAGGCCTATGTGCTATGGGCTTGAGGTTGGCCTCCAGTGTTGTCCGCCACATCCCCATTGAGTTCCTGATGAAGGCTCTCAGGGTCCTGTTGATCTTATATAGTTCTAGGCATTCCAGGATCCAGGTGTGGGGCATTGAGTCATAGGCCTTCTTGTAATGAATCCATTCAGTGCACAGGTTGGTCAGTCTGGTCCTGCAGTCTCGGCTGACTGCTTGGTCTGCCAGTAGCTGGTGTTTTGCGCCTCTGGTATTCTTGCCCATCCCTTTCTGTGCCCCGCTCATGTATTGACCCATGTGCCTGTTCATCTTAGCCGCTATGATGCCTGACAAGAGCTTCCATGTAGTACTGAGGCAGGTTATTGGTCGGTAGTTGGATGGGACCGGTCCCTTCTTGGGGTCCTTGAGGATCAGGACTGTCCGGCCTTCGGTTAGCCATTCTGGGTGTCTCTCGTCAACTAGCAGCTGGTTCATTTGTGCTGCCAGGCGCTCGTGGAGTGCAGTCAGCTTCTTCAGCCAGTAGGCGTGAACCATGTCAGGGCCTGGTGCTGTCCAACTCTTCATACTGGAGACCCTTTCTTGGATATCTGCCACTGTGATGGTTACTGGACCCTGTTCAGGGAGGTTGCTATGGTCTGCCCTCAGATCCACTAGCCACTGAGCATTGCTGTTATGGGTTGCATCCTTCTCCCATATGCTCTTCCAGTATTGTTCTGCCTCCAGCCTTGGTGGTGCTGTTCTCATATTGTTCCCCTGCCACTAAGAGTACACCTTGGTTGGTTCCGTGGAGAACAGCTGGTTTATTCTCCTACCTCTTCAAGCGGCTGGCCAAGGCTGTGAGTCGTTGCTTGGCAGTTTCCAAGGCCTCAGGTATGGACAGCTTCCTGTACTTCTTAGGCACCTGTCTGTGTTGAGCGCTCAGTGGATCTGCGTTCGACTACTCCGCCTAGGCTGCACTGTCGAGCGCAGATCCACTGAGCACATCGCAAGCTAGCAAGACAGAAGCTAAGCTCGTTGCAACATGGCAACTGCCTCAACGCTACCCGAAATTGAGCCTCCCCCACCCTCATTCAGATCTGGCGTTTGGAACTATTTTGGTTTTCATGTGAAGTATGACCCTGATGGTAACGTCATGGACCAAAGTAAAACAGTATGTCGGATGTGCCATGCAATGCTCAATTGGTGGGAACTAGTGCGTTAGCGCAGTGAGATTGTTAACGTGTTGACGCCATCCAGCCCCACGCACGGGGCGATCCGCCGTAACTTGTTAACGGAGATTTGCCGCGTTATGGCGTTAATGTCATTTTAACGAGATTAACGCTGACAGCACTAGTGGGAACACAACGAATATGACTGCACATTTACGCCGACATCATCCTAGTGCAAAGACAAGTGGAAGCAGACAAAAACAACAAGCACACATGCTACAAACTTTACCCGCGTCATTTAGACAGCCATTAGCACATGATTCTCCTTATGGGGACCTGATATGTTTAATATACTGCTGAGAATATAGCCCAGAAGAAGCGTATAGTATAGCTTTTATTTTGGTAAGAGACATTTTTCTGTAATAAACTCTCTTTTCCAAAGATGAGTGATTTCTCGATCAGATAGGTTTATTTTTTTATTATTTTGTTGTTTCAGCAACATTAAATTTAAAAACTGTACTTTTGAGTTAAAATATATATTTATAATTTTAATAAATTAAAAAGGCATGAACATTTTTTTGTATCGAAAAAATATCGAACCGTGACACCAAAGTATCGAACCGAACTGAACCGTGAATTTTGTGTATCGTTGCACCCCTAGTATGTATATATATATATATATATATATATGTGTATGTATACATAAATGTATACGGAAATTTGGATTTGCTTTAATAGTTCTCAGTGGAAACAGTTTATAAAAGAGTCAGACAGTGTTTTATTTAACATTTCAGTTTAAAAAAAAACAAAAAAAAAAACATTACTCACATTCCCCAGGAACCAGCCCACTGTGTGGTCACTGACACAGCTTGCATCACCATGAAAACAGCAGCACATATAATCTGAGAGAGAGGGCAGGACTTCCTCTTGCCTCATGCCCACTTCTGGTTAAGGACACTATTTCTGTTTTGCATTAGTGTAATGAAATACTTTAAATGAACCAATCTCAGCTCTGTCAGTTAAGAAAACCTTAATTTTGTATGAATCTGTTTTCTCAGTTGTTTATAAAGTTCTGTTTCTCAGGTGGGCTGGAGCCTATCCCAGCTGGATTAGAGGTGAGATACACCCTGGACAAATTACTTTATATTAATTGGATATTTGAAGCAGTTTAATGATTTTGTGCGGCAGGCTTTAGTACAACATTAGCATTTTGTGGCTTCTTATGTCTGTTTCTGTATGATGACGCTTCAATGCTGTGATTTGATTCTTCTAATGGTTTATGACAAAGAAAATTCGGTGTGTGTGGTGTGTGAAGGTGCAGCCAGAGCTGTGTTCTTGTTGTGTTTTTGGCACGTAAGATAACCTAAACACTTCACATTTAAAAGTTGTAATAATATTGGGATCTTATTTTGCCTTTTTAGCTGCTCAGTCACGCTGATATTTGTATAATAAAACTTACTGTATGTCTGTTTTTTCGGTTTAGTTTTTGTATTACAGGCCTTTTCATAAAGAAAGCACCTGGTGTTTCTGCAGCAGCAGGAGTGAATAAAGATGTTACGTCATGCTGTGGTCAGATGTTGTTAAGTTGCTATTTCTGTGTAAAAGGAAGGAAGCAGAGTGAAGAAGTTAAAAACTCTTTGTTTCCTTCACAGTTCTTTGGTATCTGCTGTGCTGCTGCTTCACTCTCTCTCTTTACAGAAAGTTGTAGAAGTTTTCAGACGTGTCACTGCTGGATGTGAGGATGGGAGCCACTTTGCTCTGTGAGCTGGGCCTATTCTGTGAGTACATCACTGACTTCTATTGTTTGATTCATACTGATCCATAAACATGTTTTAGTAAGAAGAACAGAGCATCAGTCATCACTATTTCAGGGTTTCTGATCAGAGGACTCTCATGTTTTCTTATCAACATGTTATTTGATGGTTCACTCTAGTCTGAGTCTATATGTGGAGCTGCTTTAGTTTATCCAAGAAAGATTTGTTGTCATGGTTTGCTGTGGGGCAGGCAGGATGTTGGACTCATAAACAGAGGAGTAAACTCAAAACGGCAGATTTAATGCTGGAAAACTTCTCATCCAAATACAAAGCAAAACTACAAAATCAAACACTAGAAAATAAACCAGAAACTGAAAACTAGTAATTGACTTGGAACAGGGAGGAAAGAAACACACAGCATCATGAGGGTACGACATGACAAATAACAGAGAGAAACACAGGACTTAAATACACAGGCAGGACAACGAGAGGATGGGGAACAGGTGGCAACACAGCCGGGACAAATCAGACCTAACGAGACAAGGGAAGCAAAACTAGACACACTGCACACAGGACAGGGACTATCAAAATAAAAGAGGAAACACACGACAGGCACAGAGGCACGACGTTGACACTGAGCAGAGGGAACACAGAGCACAGGGACAGGAGTAACAAACTGCGACATGAGACACGACTGACTGGGGAAATAAACATGAAGACAGAACTAAACCTGCACTAAACATGAGGGGCACAGGAACAAAACCCAAGAACTAGAAATCACAAAACAAAGAACAACTAGAGCTAGAAATACAGAACCACAAACAATAAGACTAGTAATGATAAACCATGATGAAATCAAAGATTAATAATAACACAGAACACAAAACACTGGGTCACCGACTCAGGACCGTGACATCTGTTTTTCCATCAGTGAGAATTAGATTTATTTTACATCTTAATATAAAATGTAACCAGTCATAGTAGACACTGTTAAAACCCCAAATGTTTTTTATGAGATATTTGAGTGTCTAAGGAGTTTCTTGAAGACATTTCACCTCTCATCCGAGAGGCGACTTCAGTTCTAGAAACAAAAGATGGAGAGTCTCAGGAATTTAAGCCCCTGTGGTGGCGTCTCTTACTGTGAGCACCTTCAATGCAGTTTTGAGATCCCTTCCCAGGAGCGTTAACTCCCTCTCATCTTGGGTCAGGTGACCTCAATAGGCCAATGAGGCAAGGTTGGTGTTACATTATAAATTTCTATTTGTACTCTGTCCATTTATTACATCTCCCCCGTCCCTCCTCTCTTGTTTTTTTCTCCTGCTTTTCCTGCCTTAGACCTTGTCATACAGCAATAATACTACATAATGTAATAATTTTAAATAACACAAATAGTATTGAAGAAATCAACAGATAAACCCTGAACAAGAGGAGCCTGTAGAGAATTTATAGAGCTGACCTTGGAAAAAGAAAATGTGTTTGGCACAACAGTGCATTCAGATCAAAAATCTGACTGCAAAAGCTGCCAGACAGGACAGGATTGAAAAAAATAAATAAACGGAAACCTCTGGTGATAACGGCCACACTGTTATTTATACTTTGGCAACTCACACAGTGTTTTAGAACTGAAGAAGCTTCTTGAAAGAGCGGTTAAAAATCTTCAAGGAACTTATAAAGGTCCAGTCGCTTTCTCATTGAGCTCTTTGGACATTCAAATATGGCATAAGTAGATTACTATGACCTGTATGATTGACAACCTACACAGACATATTTGAGTGTTGCTACTTTGATAATGTCTGAAGTTTCTGTCTTTACTGTAGTGCTCTGTATGCTCCTCTGCACTGGACACACTCAAGGTGACTGAACAGTTTTCACTTTTTTGCTTTGTTTTTTATTTTATTTTTTTTTTATTTTTGTTTATTTAATTATTTATTTATCACTATATTTTTAATTCTATGAATATACACACAGGTTGTGCCTTGAATGGCACAGAAAGTGTTTCAGATCGTTAACTTTGTGGTTGTGTTGGATTCTAGATGCTGTGCTAACTATTGAACCCAGCTGGTCCAGTTTTTTCATTGGAGAGTTTGTTACCTTCAAATGTGACATGAAAGAAAGAAAAGACACTGACTGGTATTACCAAATCAAGAAGGATGGTCGAGAATTTCTGGCCTACAGGGCAAACAAAGACTCCAAATTAGAAATTATATCTACACATGACAGTGGTGAATATCAGTGCTCTGGTCGCAGGAAGAGCTCAAATGATACAAAGAACAGTAATACTGTCTCTATAACTGTATTAGGTAAGTCTTCAGTGACCGACAGCTTAAAGGTGTAATCCCTGTTCAAATACTTAATGAATTATAAATTATAGTACTTTTAATTAAATTTATCATTGAAACTTTAACTTTAACCAGGACCACAGTAAAGTCAGTGCTACAATACTCACAGACTCTGCAGTTTGCCATTAGTACGTGTGAGTTTTAACAACAGTGTCAATCATGCATGAAATTAAATTAAATTACATTTCTAAAAATAATAAAAACATGAAAAGCTTCATAAAGTTTAAAGAGATGATGTTTCTGTTATCTAAACCAACTAACCAGCATTAGTTTACATTTAGGGCTATAGAATGGACATGGTTATTTAGAGATCAGCAAATATTAGTATAAATATAAACTGTATTGTTTTTTTAATCTTCTTATGTTGTTATAATGAAAAACACATATTTATTTTTCTTCCCCTTTCATAACAGCAGATAAACCCAGGGCCACACTGACAGCAGGAACAACAATCATACCAGTAGGGGGCAGTGTGACACTGACCTGCTCTGTGCAGAGCTCTGATGGATGGAAATATGAGTGGTTCAGACGAACTCAGAGAACCTCTGAAGGTCAAGTCAGAGATCAACAAAACAGAGATATCAGAGTATCTCAAGGAGGAATCTACCACTGCAGAGGAACAAGAGGAAACCCAGTTTACGCCACTTATGACAGCTATGATGTCACCATTGAGATAACCTGTGAGTTTAGTCATTTAGTTTGAAATATATTTTCACTCATGATTATCAAACATACAATGTTAAGTTTTCTGTGTTGATTTCATGTTTCTATTTGTATGTCAACTGTTAATATGTGTAAACAGTTTCCAATAAAGTTGTTGTAAAACAACAACCCAACTGGCCTCAGATATTCAGAGGTGAGACGATCACTCTGACATGTGAGGTGCAGGAAGGAGGTGAAACCACTGAGTGGGAGTATGAATGGAGAGGACCCAGGACACCCACACAGTGGACACACAATAATGATGTGACATTCAGAGTTTCTGAGTCCAGCAGTGGAGACTACATGTGTAAGAGTCGACGCAGAGATGACTCATATTCTTCAACAGAGTGGAGTGAAGCCTTCACATTGTCAGCATCAAGTAAGTCATGTTTGTTGTGTGATCTCCATTTGACAAATGTCATAATGGTCAGCACAGGATGAATTCAATGGTCTACAAAGCATGTTCCATTGTTAGTCAGACAAAGAGCTGCAGCTGATAGTAGCCTCATTGTAGACAGTTTGTCACCACTTTGTGTCATCAACTTTCAGCTGGTATAGAGACGCCAATGCTGACCTGCTGCTCCATCACCTGAGGACAATAATGACACAAATAAACAGGATAAGAAGTATAGCATTTTTCAAACTTGCTCAACAAATAACTACAAATCTCCAAATTCTATTAAACAAAAACAAAATCTTCTTGGCCTAGAATCTTATGCAAATAATGTGATCTGTTAAAATAAATGACAGCATTAAATAAACAAATAGTTCAGTCCACTGTGTAATTCACTATGCCTAACACAAACAGCAGGGTGGCATGCTTCTTTGCACTGGTTTCAAATCCACTGTCTGTCTGAGGTCTTTCAGTGTGGAGTTTGAATGTTCTCTCCATGTCTGTGTGGATTTTCTCCAGATTCTCCATTTTCTTCCCACAGTCCACTTGTAGATGTGAATGTCTCAGCTCGGTAACAGATGAGCGACCTGTCCCGAGTAGCTTCCTGTTAGCTGCGATATGGTCCAATACCTTGTGACCCTAAATTGTTGAAGCAGAAGACATTAATGAGTTTGATTAAAAATAAATGCAATGATCAACAACCAGACATTTGACATTTTAGTCAAAATATTCAGGGTTGGAGCCACAACCCAAAAAGACATCAGTGCAAAGCAGGAAATGGAGGAAAATTGAAGGAGGTAAGTTAAAATAATGTTACTGTTGCTATGCTTACCATCCTCACCAACACTAGACAGGAGGCTAGAATATTGAGATTATTCCCTTTAAACCCACTCCCAGACCTTAAAGAGGTGTGTGCGTGTGTGAATGTGCCTGTGCACTGATTCTGCAAAACATAAACAATAACATTAAAAATGATGTAGATGTAGGAATTATTTATTTTATTTATAAGTAATTTTTTTATAGAGTGTAATATTTGTGTTTCTCTTTGCCTGCTTGTTTTTGTGACTAAAATAAGCAATCTGGTGTTGTCTTTGTTCAGCTGGATTATTGTGAGATCAGGCATCTCTGAAAGAGGAAAAGTATCTTGATGACATCTATCAAAACTTCAAATGGCCTGCAGCATTTATTTTAAATGAATTTTATATTTTTTTTCTTATGTAAAACAGTCATTTTAAAACCACACCTTAGCGGCATCAGCTCATCACACCTCCACTGCATTTAAGGCTGGACTGGCTGCTGAGTTTGTTGTTGTTGTTGTTGTGTGTGGCTGGCAGCTGACAAGCTGCAGCTGAGAGCTGAAGGAGCAGCAACAGAAATAAAGTGTTGAAAAGCGCTGAAATGTGGTCGGGTCTGTTGCGCATCTGTTACAGTTTGGAAAGTCACAAGTAACGCAAACTCCAGGAAATAACAAATAATCAAATCATATGAGAATGCTTAATGAGGGTCACAAAATGTTACAAAGTCTCTTAATTAAAGTTTTACTATTTCAAATCATCTTTGCAGCTATAATGTGTATTTCCTCCTGTGTGGTCTGACATCTGAACCTCAGATTATGAGAAGTCTTCTTGTGAATCTGTTGTTGTGGTGGGAGCAAAGAGCCGTCACACAAAATAATGGAGAGGAGTAATTTATAAATAAAGTAAAGCATCATAATGAAATGGAGCAAAAAATGCATTCACTGAAAGGATAAAAGGCATCATGGGTGTGTGTAAGAGTGGAGGAAAGTGAATTACATCAGTAATCAGTAAACACAGCTTGGACCCTTTTACCATCCTGTGGTTATCAAAAAGAAGGATGTACTCATAGCATGGCAGTTTGGTCTTATTGCTTCTTACGTGTTGTTGGAAACCTAAATAGAGGTATAGTGATGTTGAATTCTGACAACATCAGGGTAGTGCAATCCTAACCTGTTTGTGTGGTATAATATATTTATTCTTTCTATCTTTGTCTAAACTCAACAGATCAACCAAAGGCTCAAATAACTTCTGATATGAGAGACGTTCCAGTAGGGGGCAATATGACCCTGATGTGTTCAGTGAACCCATTATCATGTGAATGGAAATACTACTGGTACAGAGATGAGAAATCCTCTGAAGCCCTGACCACACAAGATGCAGTTTTCCACTCAAATGGACAAATCAGAGTCTCACAGGAAGGACTCTACAGGTGCAGAGGAGGAAGAGGAAACCCAGTTTACTACACAGAGTACAGTGATCCCTTTAACACTGATAAAAATGGTAAGTTTTTTTTCAGCAATAAATTTTCTATTACTACAAACTGTGAAAAACAAGTTTTATTTTCTCCATTTTGTGCCTGTATTATTGATATCTGAACACATTTGGCATCAGATGTGCAGAGCAGAGAAAATAATTATCAGATGTGAGATCCACAGAGACGACACTCAGTGGGAATATGAACAGAGGTCTACCAAACTTCCAAGGGAAAAAAAATAACTCTGGAAGTTAAAACTGTTTATGTTTGTTTTGTTTATTTGTTTGTTTAACTCTGACTGAAACTTGCAAAGGCAGAATGAAATGTGCACAGCAGTCTTCAACAGACTGAAGTGCTACCATTTTTTTAATATGTTTTATAAAATTATACAATTTTTCAAACTCCCTCTTCTTCCCTCATCCGGATTCTCTCTGGATTTCCATCTTCTTCTCACAGTCCACAGAGTTGGAAACTGCAGGCAGCGTAACATTTTCAGTCAGACAAATGTCCCTGTGCAGCTATAATGTGCATCTCCTCCTGTGAGGTCTGGCCTCTGAACCTTACACTAATGAGATGTCTTGTGTTTCCTGGTAAATCGGTTGTTATGAACAGTACCTGTGAGGGAAGCATCATGCAGAGTACAGGAAGATATTAATTTATAAATGTAAAGAAGAGTAGTGGTCAAATAGATTCAGAAAAAAGAAAGTCTATCATGTGCACACTGTAACATGTTTGTTTTATGGGGGAAAATATGTTTCTAACAGATAAACCCCGTCAGTCTGAAAGACAGACAACACAGAGATGAGACTAAAGGTACAGAGTGGAAAACATGAGGGAGAACTAACTAAATATAAACCATAAAGTGATGAATAACTAAAGCTGAAAGTTTAGGCATGAATACAAGAATACAAATGAATATAGAAACAAAAACAACAAAGAAAGAAAATAAACCATAAAGAAGCCATATGAAGTATCAGACCTGAAATACATGCTAAATATAGAAAAGTGACACTGGGGATGTAAAATAATACAAAACTACTAAAAACAGAGAACACAACACAAACTTAAATCACTTTACAAACCTAAAAGGAATCATGATTGTTATTTACAGCAAGTGGTCCCACTTTTAAATGTTGTCAAGTGTGGCACATGTAGTGAAGAGGTTATATAATATTATTATATATCTTTAAATTAAGGTTTACTTTTAAGACTTAAAACTAATGTTTTGCACTTCATTTTGTTGTTGTTGTTAAGGTTCTTTCTATCCCTACTAGTGTGACCAGATCAGCTGACTCAACTGAGTTTGGTTAAGTTTATTAAAGTTAACAGTTCATTTTCCTTATTTGCAGTAGCTGTGTCCAGTTCTTCATTTCTTGTTCTGATGATCACTGGACTCATTTTTGGAGTCATATTTATTTTGCTCCTGTTCCTGTTCCTGTACAAAAAGGTCTACAAAAAGAAAGGTGAGACATATTTTACTCTTTAAAATATTTAAATATGGAGATGCAACATTCCAAAACTGAAAACTGTTCACAATATTATATAATGCATAATAAACTATGTGAACGTTAATGTCTTATTTTGAATTGTTATTAAAGGTTCTCCTGACAACCAGAGGGTGAGTCATGATGAAAATCAACAACAAGTCTACTCCTCTCTTCTTCATGGTTAGTTTTTTTTTTTTTTTTTTTGCGTAGTTTAAAATATCCTGATGCTTTTCTGTTCTGCAGCTTTAACACTGTTGAATTAAACAAAACTAAGACAATAACAAAATTTAATCATGTACAGCATTTATAAGTAATAATAAATTTTCTAATTCCACTGTATGATTGTGCTTACACTGACATTAAATCTAATCTTATCCTATCTCGTCTTGTCTTAGTATAAATGTTACTGACAAGAATACTTGTGTTTACATTAGTATCACAGACCTGTGGTGACTCGTTTTCTCTGACTTGTAGGTGATCGTTCTGTCTATGAAACAATCAGAGGCTCTGGAAATACTCAAAACGGTACAGTATCAACTTTAATATATAGTTTGTGGAAGCTATGTGATTATAAAATAACAGTGATTATCACTAAAAACAACACTAACATTATTATTTTAGTTTGACCAGAGGGTTTTTACACCTATAATTATAATGAACTGCAGAGCTGTTTCAGACTGAGAGTATATTTGAATATATTTTACAGAAGTTCAGTGTTGTTCATGAATTCACTGAAAGAGCGCATTCATCTAATGTGCTCATTTAAAGCAGAATGTATCTGGAATTGTGAATTTATTAATTTATCTGTGCTTTACCGCCCTTGCTCTATATGAAGCTGGGTGACCCGTGTGATGTAGGTCCACTGGCTCCTTCTTGTGGAAAGTCTGCGATTCTTTCTATCGAAACTGGGTGAGCTATGAGAAATGACAGTAGTTTGAGCATCTCCTTTCCTATAACTCAGTGGTTCCCAAACTTTTTTTTTCTAGACCCCCTTTTTGTTTTACAAGAAAATCTTTGTTGTCCAGGTGAAGCCAAAGACAAGATATGCTTCATCATAGTCTTTGGCTTGGAAGGAAGTTGGGTTGGAAACACATTTTATTTTATTTTTTCAAATTCATACCCCCCGCCCCCCTTGCAATGGCCTCCCACTTTGGGAACCACGGTCATAACTGAAGACCTTTGTCAGGTCCCATTCCCCCATATTTCCCACCATTCACAGACCATCAAGTTGCAAATTATGGGCACAAAAATACATTAACGTTTTCTAGTAAAGTATTTAGGTTTAACATTTAACTAAACATCTGAAATATGTTTTAAAAATGATTCTCTGATGTTTTGTTTTTATATTATATTTTTTAATTCTCATTGAAAAAATGGAAATATCAGTAGGAATATTTTGATAATGTAAACATTAAATCATCATTATAAGTGAGGCAACTTTCTTAAAGGTTCATTGATTACATTATCTGTGTCAGTGTTTTCATTTTAAATGGTTGTGATTTTCTCCTTAACATTGTACAATAAGTTGGTTAGAAATCATATTAAATACCATAATATAGGCTTAATAGTGTCTTTTTTTCCAAATGGATATTCCCATTAAGTATTCATGTTCTTTATAATCGAATATTTTTTTATTAAAGCTTTTGTATAACATTTCATGTAACAACAAAAAGTTTAAAAAGTGTTATATGTAATGTTTGTAGTGTGTGAAAATGTGGCTTTAAATTCAGCTGTTTCTTTGTTACAGTAGATATAATGATATCTTCTACATTATCCCCAAAATAATGAAGAATACATACAGTATTCATAAATAGTGTATGGATTTGAATGTATCATGTATTTCATGTCTATTTTTTTCTATACAAATTTGCAATACATTTGTCTTTATGGACCTGGAACAGCAAATAAAGTGGTGATCATTATCTTAAATTGTTATGTGCTTCTGACCTTTTTTGAGGGATGAGTGTGGTTTTACAGTTTATTTTAAGTCAGTGTCAATCATGACCATACATGTACAGCAGCAGTGAACAAAGCCCAATTTTCTAAGACAACTGGCAAATATCCAAGAATCTCATGCATTGGCCTGCAGTAGCAAAAAGGTTCAATCTGGTGGAATATAGTAAAAAAAAAAATTCAAATGCTTTTCTTCAAAATAAAAAACCTGACAATACAGAATGCATTGTTTTATACTGCAGTGGCAGAGAGATTTAAAATGTGGTTTCAGTGGAAGTCAACAGGACATTATTCTCCATTGCACTTCACAAAGCAATGACATTACAATTAAATCCATTTTGCTGCTGATCTTTGACATGTCCAGGACTCTAATCACCACAATTGTCCCTTCCCCTTACTACAAATTATATGCAAAATAAACATTTCAACAACAAATAATTAAAATGTTTAAACTGTCATTTAAAGGCTTAAACTATCTGAAGATTTATGGAAATATCTTATTGCTTGATCATTGAGATCAAAAGATCTCAAGTTGATTGGGTGATTTACAGTGTTGGGTAAGTTACTTTAAATTAGTAACTTAGTTACATTACTAGTTACTTCTCTAAAAAAGTAACTCAGTTACTTCAAGTTACTCGTTACTTTCAGAGTAACTAGTTACTAGGGAAAGTAACTTTGGTTTTACTCAGAATTCTCTTGTTAATGTGTTGCTTCCGTAACTGGATACCCAGCCAGACTGCCAGTCTTCTAGCTTGCTTACTTGCCACAAGTGCACTGTGCCACCTACCAATAGAAAGGAAAAAATAATGTGCACATTTCCACGAGAGAAATCCCACGCCTGGACCGTCGTTGACCGCCACCATGATTCTAGCCTGCTTTTTACATCCAACACAAAAACTGCAGTCGTGGTGCTTTCGATTGTACTCAGAACTTGGAAATTCTGCCTTCTGAATAGGAAGATGTAGGTAACAGCAGACTGCAGATGAGCTGCATACAGAGCTGGACTGGGACAAAAAAATCATCCTGGGCATTTTGACTAGACCGGCCCGCCATTATAGGAAAAATCATAAAGCCTTTGAATGAAAACAAACACTGTTGTGACAGTGATGTACACTGTTCTGATGGTATATATGTATCAATCTATCAATTGTTTGTTGTAAGACTCAGATAATTATTTTTTTAAAAGCGAGACATTTTAAATGAGAATAATAAAGAAAAGTATTTCTTTTTGCCCCCCTTTCCCTGTTAATGCCCTACCTGGATCCCTGGCAAAACTTTGCTAGACCCGCCCCTGCACAGTTACCAGCTGTCAGCTACGTAGAAAAGGATCCTGGTGTTATTTGTCTCTCAGAAACAGTTCATAACTTCCCTTCAACTCACTCATGTCACCTAAAAGGTAAACCTGTTTCTACATCACCTGTTCAGCTCTGATGATTCAGTAAGGACATCTCCTGGTTTCATCTGCATGTTTCCCTCTCACCAGATAACCAAACCGATATCATGACCAGCAGCTTTACAGCTGTGGCTCCAGCAAACATCAGCTGATACTAGAAATTAATATTAAATAAATTCTAACAACAGCTGATCAAGCTTAAACGTGCTGCTGTTGTTTAACGCGACATCCGCTGGTTTCCTCTTTCTGGCGCAAAGTGGGCGATAAATAAACAAGAGAGAAAAGCCGATCAGCTGATCATTGATCAGTTTCATGATTGAAGTAGAAACAGGAGAGAATGAGAGAAGAAGAGGCAGCTGTGCAGCTTCAGCTTTGTGTCTTTTTCATTGTAGCTGAAGTCCGGGACAAACTGTGTTCCTTTTCACCTCAGTACGAAACGCGTAATATTTTCTCTGAATACCAGACGATTCTGTTTTTTAGGGGACGGTTAGCGTGTTCACACCGAACGCGATAGAGGCGGCCAGAGTGTCAGGTTTACATGTAAAGTCAATGGAAAGAGCGCGATGACACGCGATTGCGCGTCCAGCGAAAATTCGGAGGCAGATTTGCGTCGCCAAAACGCCAAAACGCCTGAAACGCGCGTCAGTGTAGCGCGTGGGGCGCGTTTGACTCGCGAAAAAAACCACGCGCGTGAATTTTTGTGTTGCATATGGCAAGCCATTAGTGCCAAAATTCGCCACTTTTCTAACCCGTTTGATTAAGAAACGGCGTAAAAAACGCCGTTTAATTTTTCAAAACGCCGAAAAAAACGGCGTTCTGTTTCGACAAACGCCGTTTTTTCCGACTCTCACATGGCGCCCTGAACGCACCATCCGAGTGACGTAAAAAGCGGCGTTCAAAGACACACGGAAACGCCGTTTTTTACGCCACTCGGCAGAAAACGCCGTTCAAAGATGCATAAAAACGGCGTTTTTTACGGCGTTCTGTGCCAGCTGTAACGGCGTTTAAAACGGCGTTTTATTGAAATTATGCAGGGCACTCCCCATGGTTCCCTCATCCAATTACTTTCAACTCATTTCACCCAATCAAAGAAGAGGAAGTGCAGACCACACTAATGCATCACCGATTCACCTTGCTGCTAAGTGATTGCCTATTCAGTACCAGTGCTTGTCACAGTATTGACTTGTATTATAATCCCACTATGCATTTTGATGTGTTTAAGGCATGATCAAGCAAACAAACGACAGAATACTTTTTCTGAAACCTTAACTGTGTTACCTGTTATGGCAGCTAACAGGTAATGAGCAGAGCTAGCTCTGCTCATTTCTGAGCTTCTTTCTTATTTTCCTCTTTACTTCTCTTAACCTTTAACTTATGTCTTAGCAATCAGATTCTGCCGTCATGCATTACCGCTCCGTGCTAGTTATGTTGACTTTTCTCTTCTTTTGTCTTCTCTTTTTTCACCCATATTTAGACACTCGGCGCATGGCTCCTTTGTTTACGTTAGGGATCAGCTGTTAGCGCTGCGCCCTGCAGCTGCGCTACCGGCAGACAGACCCTACGTCCCCAGTGAGGGAAGAGACGGGGGTGATGTCTCCCGAGAAGGACACCTTACACACCATCTCTCCTTCCTGTAATCACTGTAAACGTGAGATCGCTCCCTGATATGATTGAGGAGCTAATGACGCTAACCCGGTCACAGTGGCAGTACCCCGACACTGCCCGGTACTCCCTCTGTGAGTAGGCTGCCCGGCTTCCAGCTGCTGCGGCCGGACAAGACCAGAGACAGCGGTGAGAGGAAAGGAGGGGGACTGGGCAGTGTTTGTTAAAGACAGTTGTGGTATCCCTGGGCACATTGCTGTGAAAGAACAACTCTGCAACAGAGACATTGAGCTATTAGCCGTTAGCATCCGTGGAGGCAGCCTGTGACTCTCTGTGGTCCGCAGACTGCAGACGCAATCTCCGAGAGCTCTTCTTCTAATATCAGGGGACTTTAATCATGTCTCGCTGGACTCCACACTGCCCACCTTCACCCAGTATGTGACCTGCCCCACCGTAGGCAATAAAACATTGTACTTAATGTATGCCAATGAAAAAGTGGCATACAGTTCATCACCTCTCCCTGCCCAGGGAAGATCTGATCGTAACCTAGTGCACCTTGTCCCTGTGTGCAGCACTTGTGCACGGAGCCACCAATCACCCACGCAGTGCAGAGATGGTCCGCGGAGGGCATATGAATAAATAATAAAAGCAAATAAATGACAGAATGCTTTTTCTGAAACAAACGGAGACCTTAACTTTTATCAAAATACCATTTTACTCAGTTTAAAGTAATACCACTGTATAATAGCCTTCAAATTTAATAATGTTAACAGTATCTCAGGAATATTTTTGCCCCATCAACATGCATTAAAAATAGATATGCAGTTTTGAATCAGACCTGTATGTACGTTTTCTGAAAAGTGATGTAAATAAATAATCTCAAAAACATGAAATAATTGTTTCCCATGTAAACTGGAGTTGTCCTTGTCAATGTCATCAGAGTACTCTGGATGTCTTACATGAATTTGAAACAGAGAGTGGCACATGACAGCGTTGTACATAACATAACTAGTTTACCTGTATGACATGAAGTAATTTAAAAAAAAAAAAAAGAATCCATGTAACTTGGTTATGGCTTCTTTCTGATAACTGTAGATACAAATGGGCTGCAGTGTGCATTATCTTGACATAAGTATAAGATACTGAACCCGCTGATATGATGTGGTGGAGGAACACAACTACCTGGACACCCACATATATACATTTGCTGAACTGGAAGATCAAAACAGAGGCTGTACACAAGAAGTGGATGGGCAGGCGGGTTTTTGAGAACAAGCTTATGTGTGCACCAAAATGTTAATGACAGGTGTTCTGTCAGTTCAGGTGAGTGCAGTGCACTTTGATGTGTTCTTCTTGGATCAGGAGAGCACGTTCTGTGCTCCGGAAGCTGTGGTGGAGAGGAAGTGAGTGAACAAACTGCCATGCATCATGGATATTCCTCTCAATCCACCTCATCAGGCACCTCTCTAAAAGTGTGACTCAGGTCTGTTGCCCCAAAGGATACAGGAAATGCACTGATTTCCAGGACAGAATCGTGTCTGTTTAATGCTCCATGATGATAACTTTCCTGTGAGCGTTTGAAGATCACTGACATCATGGCTTTTAGCCTCATTGTTTCTGCAAAGAGATTTCTCCAGTCACTGAATCTTTTGATAAAATATATTTTTATGCCTCTAGAGGATGGAATATTTTAAGTCTTTACAACTTTACATTTGGGAACATTATTCTGAAATTGTTGCACAATTTGTTAATGGAGTTTTTTTGCAGCTTGATCAACCTCTGCCCATATTTCCTCCAGAGCAACTCTGCTTCTCTAAGATGCTCTTTTAATATCTAATCATGTAACTGACCTGTTACTTTTAAAATATCCCTGCAGCTGTTTCTTTTTAGTACCACTTTTTCCAGCCTTCTCTTGCCCCATCTCAACTGTTTTGAAACATATTGCTGCCATCAAATTAAAATGGACTTATTTTTAACGACATAGTCTCGGTGTAAACATTTGACATGTTTTCTATGTTCTACTGTGAATAAACTTTGCCTTTCACATTTGCAAATCAGTGCTTGCTCTTTTTTTATTCACATTTTACACTGGAGTCCAGTATTTTCAGAACTATGTTTGTACAAAGCATAATCTGTACAAAGCAAAACATAATGTGCTCGGTGTGAACTGTCACAACATCAAACACACGCTAAACCACTTTATATCTACTACACTATACTGAGCCACTTCAATACCTACTATACAGTTTTTTATTTTTTAATTATTTACTGTCACTGCTTTATAGTTGTATTTATCAATATCAACAGCTGTAACTTTTAGATTAATCAAGTTGACTTTATCGAGATTCAGCTTCAGTTGTATACTTTCCATTTCACAACTTCCATCTTATACACTTTAAAAATCACTCAACATTTTTTATTTTCAGTGTCACACAGCTCGTTCTTGTATCTCCACTACTCAATGGTACATAGTAAACACGTATTATAACTTTTCACATTATATGTATCCAGTCACCTAGATATTTTGAAGTCTTTCCACTTGCTGCTATTATGTTTCAGTCAATAATTGAACTGTGTCAGTGATATGTCGAGTCCAGAAAGTATATTAAGCCAGAGATGAGTTCAATACCATGACTCCCTCTGGTGCCAGTTAGTGGATTAAATAGTTCTACCACTTGCTCCATCATCGGTCCGTCCAGAGTAAATTCGATGTCTGGCACAGTAATCCTCTCAGGCCAGTCGACCAGCAATCCCAGCTCATCTGTACCATGAGCACCACCACCAGAATCAGTACCTAAGCCCTGAGCAGCAGTCGTCTCACTCTCAGTGGCTGTCACACTACCATCAGCTGTCCCACCAATAGTCCCAGCAGCAGCAGCTGCTCTAGTCTGAAAGATGTCCTGCATGGCAGTTGAGGCTCGGCCCTGTTGCTGGAGGCTGCCTCGGACAAAAATCTGTAATGGGCTCAAGTGTCTCTCTGTCCGCAAGCCATGATTGTTCCACTGTTGAGTGAAGTCTTTCAAATCTCTGTTGATCCTTGGGAGATAGATGTAATGGAGAGCCCAAAGGTGCATTTCATTGTCAATGTCAATGATGCCTTCCTCCTCCAGGTGGTGAAATAAATCACAGTAGACATTGGTCATTCCTTGCCACAGATCACCCCAGAGCCTCTCAATTCTCTGATTATGGGTACTCCTTCCTCTTAGGGCGCTTCCACGATCAAAGCCTCTGAAAATGTTCATCATCAGGCAGACAGCATTGTTTTCCCCTCCTCTGTCTGTCCGGACCCTCGAGGGTACACCATAGGATACCACGGCTCTGATGAAACTTGATAAAACGGTACTGCTACGGTTGTTGTTTGAGGCATGAAGGAAGACCACAAGACGACTGTATCCATCAATAGCCCATGAATGACTATCCTCCACCTAAAACCGTGGTCCATAAGAAGAAAAATATTATTTCTGCTTTGTTATTGAAACAATGGAAAACACACTCTTATTTGATTTACATGGCACTATTACATGTCAAGTTTGAATTTTTCTCTGTATGTTGCTTGCGCTGTCTGTGTTCTCTCATCTTCCCCTTTAAACATAACCAGTTGTGTTAGAGGACTGCCCATCCCAGGGCCTGGCTCTATTGGACGTGTCTTATTGTTCAACAATTATATTTGATGTAACGCTGAATTTCACTTTGGTCAAAATAGGTGTTCAACAAATCAGTGTGGTTGGTTACCTTATCAGCTTGTGATTTCCATCAATGTGCCACAATGAGTTTGGACCTGCAACCTGATATGTTCTTCGTTCTGGTCTCCGCAAAACTGCTCTAAGGGCAGCTGCTCCAGGATTCATCCGTAACATGCTTGCTCAAACCCTCCTTCGCTGTACACGTAGTCCACATACTCGCAGGGAGGCTCTGACAGCCTCAGGACCAGTTTGTTCATTGCCAGCAACAATGTCCTGCACATGTTCATCCAAGGCACTGTCAGTCAGTTCCGCATACATTGATGCACGGGTGAAATGATACTGTCTGAAATCAGACAAAAAACATGAGTAATTTATCACTACCATAACAGCACACTTCATTACTTGACTAGTGGTGCACATTCAAATATACTAATGTTTACAATTTCACAATACCATTTAATTTGAATAAACAGTGAGTGTGTGTCACAAAGAAATGAAAGTCACACTGGTTTCAAAAGTCACTGACCGCAGACGTCTTCGAATTGTACGAAGTGAAACATTCAAAATATCAGCCATCTGAGGTGCAGTGAATCCACATGACTTCAGGAATGAAAGCTGTTCCCGAGTGATAAGGTAAAGGGATCTACCTCTACCTCTGTTGAAAACCACTGGTGCCTGGTATCCAAAACAGCCTGAAAATATATAAGCGTTTGGTAAATAGGTAAAGGCACCCCATATATCAGGTAAATATATCAGGTAAATAGGTAATATTTGGAAAATAGGTTAAGACAGAGTCATAATTTATTTCACACTGTTGGTGAGTCAAGGAATCGACACAATATGTGCTTACCTTGTTGGCCATGCTGAGTAGACAGTTCGACCTCCTGAATCAATTCAGCCAAGTCACGCAGAAGTTGATCTGCTGCAGTTACATTGATCAGTCTTCCTCTTGCCCACTGAAGGCTTCTCTGCATAGTCTCCAACCTCAAAGATATCAAAAATTACTTCTTAATTCATGATATATTTTCAGGCCATATTCCCCTTAAACATTTTAAATGTTAAATGTTTTCTATCTTGCTTTAATCATACCTCCTTAACGCTAACTGTAGCACATTGGCCCAACATCGTCCATCAGCAGCCGCCGTGTACAGTCATTAAGAATGTTCTTGCACCTTGAGATGAAAATCCTCCAGGCCATACTTTGTAATGGTCTGGTTGAGTCACAACTATTTTTCCACAGTGCCTGCTCTACTTGGGGTGCTGGCTGCTCTACTTCATCGCTCCTCTGAGGATCACCACCTGAGACAAATCAAGCCAGCTGTATTTAAGACCACCGTTCACAACCAGTCTTTGCCATATTATCTGTTAACCAATGTCAGTTATTGGCCTCACGTTGCTCATAGCTCTAGTACTTACCTCTCTGTTCATGTCTTCTTAGTTACTTCCTGGACAACCTTTCACACTCGCAATAGCATCACTCCCCTGGACACGGATCTCCATTTGCTCCTCAACAGCTGATAACCTCTCACTCTTTTTTATCCATTCATGCATTACTCCACCTGCAAACAAGTAAGACTGTTCAGACTGCCTATTTGGATCTTTTCTGAACTTCTTCCAAGACCCTCCTGACTCTGCTCTCCCTCTGCTGCAGTACCTGTAGAGGCTATGCCTACACTTGAAGCCACTGAAGGGTTTGATGGCAGGGGTGAGGCAATGTAACTGTTATGAATTAAACTTGTAACAGCCCAACTCAATCTATACTTGTCTTGTACGGTT
Organism: Oreochromis niloticus; assembly: GCF_001858045.2. Taxonomy (NCBI): domain Eukaryota; kingdom Metazoa; phylum Chordata; class Actinopteri; order Cichliformes; family Cichlidae; genus Oreochromis; species Oreochromis niloticus. The sequence continues at coordinate 25,979,037 of NC_031967.2, forward strand.
AAGATTGTTTTTGTATTCATCAGTTTTATTTGCTTCTCTTTATTCAATGTCATTTATCATAACAGCGCAGATTTTACAAACTGTTTGCTTGTTCTGACCAAAAACACCTGGCTTGAGTTACGTTTATCTTCAATACATTTCCATAAACACACCATACGTAAAAACACAAAAGGTGACCCGTAGCGGCACACATAAGGTAACAATACAAAAATGGGTCCCACAGTGCTGCTCCACCATCAACTCTCACACCACTGTTTCACTTGCCGAGCTCCAGCAGCCACAGATCATGTTACTGTTCCCTCTAGTATGAACTACTGTAGTCCATGTTCATAGCATTTTGCTCCTAGTTGTAGAACTCAAAGTTAACATTCACGCATTCTAGCCTTGTTTTTAATTTTACCTTTTGCATCACATACACATACTTGTCTGTTTTTTCTATTTTATTACTATATTTCTATTTCTATTGTACAGCACTTTGGTCTACCAGGTGTGTTTTTAAAGTGCTATATAAATGATGATGATGATGATGATGGTTATGATGTAAAGAACGTTTTCTGTTAACTTCACTCTGAGCCTGCGCTCGAATCTGCTCCTGAGTACACTTCATGTTTCTTGTTGTTTAAGGAAGAGAGTTCGATTATAGTCTTAGTCATTTACAGTGATACGATAGTTGTAGGACATAACCTGCTTGCTGGTGTTTTTTCTTGGACAAACTTGGACTGTATTAGAAATCTATACATTACTGTGATCCTACAAAGACAAAAATTTAAATTATTACTTTCAACAGGTTTATATATTTAAATAAATCAAAAATTCCATGTTAGTCTTCTGAAAATTGTGACTGAGCACTTTTGGAAACACTCTGTCATCACTGTAAGTATTGAGACTGTGAACAGTTACAGAATACATCTGAAATAAATGTCAGATTCTAACAGGTTATAGTTCTGTTAATAGAGCTTTTGAATCTACTCTTCATACATATTCCTATCTTTAATAACAGTATGTCAACGATGTCAACCAATATTTTCATATTTCAAATACACACCCAAGTTAAAAATTTGAATCTCCACATCTTCTACTCTGCATATCTGAAAAATTAGTTTTGATAATGTTACAATTCCATTTTCAAATGTTCCCATCTATGTTATTCATCTTTGTTTATTTTAAATGCTGTCATTAGCTTTGATTTTTTTCCAACTTATTAAAAAAATGAACATGGTCTACATTGTTTTGTTCACTTGAATAAAAGACATTTTTGTATCGTACTCTGGGTTCTTGAAGACCACGCTGTCTTTTAACTTTATTTTTTATTTTCTGCATATACTGTTGTTTATTCATTTCTTTACTCTTTGAGGCTGCCATTCTGTGTTCCTAGTGCAAAGTCTGCATTCTGTGTCCTATCTTTAGTTGGTTACTACTTTATATTGTTGACGTCTAGTCTTTTGTGCACTTGCTTTTGCTTCCACTGGTCATACTTGTTTGATTCAATTCACCTGTGTCTTGTTTCTCCCAGCTGCGTCCTCTCTCCCTAATCAACTTGCGCAAGTATTGAAGCCCTCAGCTTTTCACTCTGTTGTTTTGTTTCAAGTTGTACACTTTGTTTGTCTACCTTGTGGCTTCCTGTACGTTAGTTTTGGATTCTTGGAACTTTAAAAAAAAAAAAATCAATATTATTATCTCTCTTCACTGTGGATTTGCCGCACTCATATTTAAGGTCAGTTTTCAGTTCATGGAGTTTGTCTTTCAGTCTGCAGTGTCGGGTTTAATGATAGTTAACAGTCTCATGTGGCTCTTTGTATACACCACTGTATTACTAAATCCTGGTATTGTAGATACAACTATACATGCGTTTAAAAAGGCACATGCGTGCTTATCAGGGTGGACATCAAAAGCTGAAAATTCGGAACATCTGTCACGATCTAATTCAGATGAGTTTACTAAAATTGCAACTTGGTGTTGCACTATGACTTCATGGTTTGACAGTCTGTTAATCCCGCTTACTAGAAAAAGGCTCTTGGGATAATTACTCGGCTGTAGAGTTAAATGACTAGTTTCTCCCACTGAACATACTGTATTATATGCAGCACCTACGCACAACCTCACCATCATTAGAGCCACGTAATTGCGCATTGATTTTTCCGGTGAGCATGCGACGTAAAGTCACGTGGGCATGCCGCGTGAGCAATCGAACTGAGTCTAAAGTTTTCATGTGCAAATTGAAGCGGGTGCTCTCCAATCATCAAAAGTAACAAAGTCATTGAACACATTTATACAGTTACCTTTACGTTTACCTACCATATATCACAGATTTGCTTTTTTTAGTACTATGCAAAAAGCAACCACAGAGCGACAGTCTGGGTCAATGGTGGCCGAGGCGACGGCAAGGCTAAAGAAACCCTCGAAGCGTTAGGCTAGCTCTGTAACGGAATATAACAAAAGTATGAAACGAAAATGTGTTCTTTGTTGCCGGACTGTAAGATGACAGTAGATACAATTTCGGGCTCCTATATTTTGTCCGAAACTTTATATTAACGAATCTATTACTGTACTGGAAATAACGAATAGAATAAAATTCATTCTTACCTTATAATCGTGGTGCAGGCCAGTGCAGTGCATGAACTTGTGCCTTCTCCAGTGAATTCCGCTGAGAGTAACTGTAATGTCCCGCTCTACTGTACATGACTTGTGAATGGTTACCTGAAGGGATGTACCACTGTGAGGGGGGTGCTAGGAATAGTCCAAGTGATCGCTGCTTTAATTTCCCGGTCAACTATACATACATTGCAAGTAGACATGATTTTATTAAAGCTGTTGAACTGTAACTAGACCATAATCAGTGATAACAAAGAACACTCAATCTATTTTCTCCGGTACTTTATACCCGCTCAGTAATTTAACGCTCAACTACAAATCAATGGCTTTTTTAATGGTGACCTGTAGGGATTTACCACTGAAAGAGGCTCTTTGGATGATCGCAGCTTTGATCTCTGGTCATCTATAAATAGATGTTGTTTGTTGTTTTTCAACGTAGTTGTTGTCACCTGGTCGACTACAAATAGATCAAATATCAATGACAAAACAACGTTAAATCAACATTATACAAAGTCCTACAGTGCAGTACATGTAGCCTAATCCGGCTAATGTAACAAGTGTGATAAAACCGTATTTCAATAATATAAAGTGGCCAATGAAGTAACATATTAAGACTTTATTACCATGCCTCACCTAAAATGCATGTTGGCAACATTCCTAACGGACCAAGGTTAGTATGACTTTTTTTTTTTTTTCACTTACTACAAAGCTAACATGTAACATGTGCTTAAAAGGACAAAGTAATGTTTCACAATCATGGCTTAGCTTTTAGGTAGCAAAGTCAAACAGTAATTGAGGTTAACTAGGGTACTTGCAGTCAAATGTGGTGTTTTTTTTTTGTTGGTGCAAGATTTCGCATCCATTCACTTGAATGTAGTTTGTCGCACATAGCTTGATTGAGACAACACAAATATGAGGTTGACTGTGATTGGTTACCACAAATTCGGATCACAGGTTGTGTTAAGGGTGGATTAAAAAAAAAAAGTTCAGTCTTGCCGATCCAATCACGAACAACGTACCTTCTCCCGCCGTACTTTGAATTTTCGGGATGCTATATATATCTGCCCAGCCTTTGCGGACTTTTTATGGACAATCATGTCTGAACGTACCGCTGCGTTTCGACGGAGAGTCAATGATATCAGAGACAGAATGAATGCCCAATTAACCGGCTACTTAATCAAGATGACGGTGAAGAGGGGACTTCTCTTCTACAAAGGTGAAACGCTTTGGTGGTGGTTACTATATTGGCAAGCTTCTAGCTTTGCGCCTTTTTGTTCTGCCAAAAAAAAAACCTTTTACGTTTTTAAATAATAAATGGCTCGTTAACTAATTATCTGTTACAATTCAATCCAAGCATTTAACAAATTCTGTAATCATAAAATCTCTCCTAGGTTGACGATTTCAAATGACAATCATTTTAATCCCTCTTATGTCATTTATGCATAAGGATTTAGTTTATAAATGTAGCATATCCCACGTTTTCTGGGAGCATTTAATTTGCCAGACAATCGGAAAATGCATGCAATAAACACCGATATGCTGAACATTCATGCCTTACTCGGAGTGTGTGGTGTTTTGTTTTGTGGGGGGGGGGTCTCTGTGTCATATTAGTTTGTGACTTAACTTATCTCATGGTCTAATGATAGCTTTGGAGTTTTCCGCCAACAGCACGGGGTGGACCAGTGCGCAGCCAAGAGGCGGGAGAACAGACATCGCAGTTAACGTTAAGGTGTCAGTACTAAGGAATCCGACACTGACCCACTACCGATCTCATAGGGTAATCTTTATTTAAGATTAATTATTTGGAGTGATGGTTTTCAAAAAAATTGCATCATGGTGTCATTTGTTTACAAATTGTAGAATTTGGCATTAGAGATTTAGCACCTTTGTAATCGTTATTTCTTGCACCAATAAATTGATGTGGAGACACTACAATGTGACAATTTTCGTTTTTAGGGAAAGTTCTAAATAACATTGCTAGCTAACTTGGTTTAAATTTGTTTACAGATGCCACTCCTGCTACTCGGGTGGTCGTTCCTGTAAACTCAATGCCGCTGAATTCAGGCAGGCACTACGGGACAATATTGCAGACATACCTTTGCAGTTCGATCTATGCAAAGTGAATGGACAGCGGCTCATTTTCCTCTTGAGAGAGACGCCCAAGAATTAGAGCAGAAACCTACTGGTCGCTCCAATCTTTATATCCGTCAAAGGTATCAAATGTTCCACTGGGTGGCTGATATGGCATAATTGTCACTATTACTGTAACTCAGTGGCTCTCCAGTCACCCTAATATTGTATAAGCATCTTTAACATGTCACTGCTCAGAATAGTAAATGCTGTGATTTCCCCAAAGGATTTAAGACATTCATCTGATCACTATGCAGATGGCATAGTGCCCGTCAGTTGAGTCACTGTTAATAACAGAAATGCAGTAGAGCAAGCTTGAACTGTGGTCTAATGGTTTTTGTTTATGGGCTGATGTGCATCTTTCATAAAACAATTGTGTGTAAAGATTTATATTTTTTTTCATTTTGTTATTGTAATCCAGTTTCCTGGTTTTGGGTTTCTGGTTTTCATTCTTTTGTAATGTCTTATCCTTTCTTTTTCATTGTTGTTCAGTTTCATTTATATTTTAATACTCTGTTTAGATTACAGAAGCCAATGACGATCAACTGGTGGAGAAGTGGTGCAGTCTGAAATGCAATGTAAGTGTTTGACCACTGCCTTTGGACTGTAGCATATAAATGCATTACATCCTCTCATCATCAATATTTACCATATTGCAGTGTGCTGCATGACACAGAGACACTGACCATGGCAGGCACAATGTACAGGAGCCAGAGGTTATCAGGTAAATGGCACTGTTTGTTATGAGTTGGAATTTTAATCTTAAAATATTGCACAAATTTATTTTTTGGTAAAACTGTTGTACAAATAATTCTCATTATTATAACTTGGATCATTTTGTGTAGTCTAGATCAAGAAATATCTGCGTTGGGGTCCTGTTCCTGTTATTAAATATTATGCTATTCCTTTGCAGTGGTCTGCATGAAAACATACAGCTAATCTAGTAGGCCTGGTCTCCAGAACAGAGGTTAACAGGCAAGTGGTAGTTGATGAATAACGTGCCAAACTGAAGTGTAAACTGTAACTTATTGTCTATTTACTATGGTGTGTGTTTATAAGTACAATATAACGGGGTGAGACCAGCAAAAATTAAAAATTTAAAGTTGCATGTATTGAACAGAGTACATTATTACTCTGACTATAGACCAATGGTTTAATTGCCTCATTTTGTTTCTGTTTGCTTTTTCACATTTTTGAGATTTGTTGATGTCGTGATATTGGCATTTTAATTGCTGACAATGCATCGATAACACTTTAGTCATCCTGACCATTCAGACTTGGAACTACAGATCACCCAAAGTATTCCAGTAAACAGTTCTGTGTTTACAAATTTCAGTGTAATTCCATAAATGGACACTGTAGTGGCAGTTCTTATGTTCCAAAACATCTAACAAAAATATACAGAAGACACTGCTGCCTGTGATAATCTTTTGTACGCAGGCAAAACTGCACTGTCAAACTTGAAGTTGCATTGTATAGTTATTGATCCATTTGTAAACCAATAACAAGATCTATTTTTGTTGCTTCATGCTGCTTGTCTCAAATTTAAAAACAAAACAAAAAAAAACACACAAAACATTGGCCTATCCCAGTGCATGCTGGTCCTATACCAGTCTCTTAATTTATCAAAAATGGCCCTGAAGTTCTTCCTGGCTGACTTGACAAGATAAACAACAAAACGATGAAGTGAGTATTAACCTACAAATAAAAATTAATTAACCCCAAATAGAAGTAAACTAACAAACTTTACATTTAATATTTGAAATTTGTTAAAATACAAATGCTCCAACATGTAATCAAGGACCACGTGGCCATTTTAAGTGGCTGTATCTGTACAGTAAAAGAATCTGATTTCACATTATCAGATGAGTCAATACATTTCAATATGTATACATGATATTAAAAAATCAAATGCATTTGTGTTCTGTTTAGGGAAGAGTTTACATCGACTCTGCAGAGTCAGAAGTATCAGACCTGGATGAGGCTGTCCTGGCTTCCCCTGAACAAAATGATCACATGTATGTGTCATGAACAACACCGCCAGAACTGCTGTGGATGTTTTTATGTAGTCGTGACACCTCTCTCTCCCCCCCCACCCCCTCCTTCAGGATGAGATGGACCTTGCTACTGTCTGAAAGACTTCCAGGAAACGCATCTTGACACCAGCAATTATTGTACAGTAATAGCCCGACGAAGAAAATCCTACATAGTGCCTGCATGGCACTTTCGAAGTCATATTTTGCCTGCATAAATTACCAAACATTGAATTCGTTGGTGAAATGGCCGATGATTATGGAGGCCCAAGGCGGAATTTTTTCGGTAAGCAAAAGTCCCATCTCTCCCACACAATAATAGAATGCGTGAATGTGTTTTTGTTGTTATTGCAAAGATGAAATCACAATTTGACTCAATTTTTTTTTTTTCTACTTTTCCTGCAGCTTACTTATGGTCGAAACTCAGAATTCCCTAGGGATTTTGAGGGAAGCCTGGCAGTCTGCTGTTCAGTTATAGCCAGCAGTTGCTGTCAGCAACAAGTTTTATATGGCTGTAAACTGATTGCTTGGTCGATAGCACACAAGGGCCAGGGCCACGGTGTATCAATAGACACCTGTTCTGTTTTGATGTGTGGCCAGAAGACATCTCTTGATGACTTTGATGTCGAGGTCTTCATGGACGATGACATTAAACAGAACATAGAAAAGGTAAAGCTGTGTACATGCTGAGGTGTAATTAAATTCAGTGAAACACAATGCATAGCTTGACTCATCAGTTGAATGTCTCAAAATGTAAGTCAACTAGTGAATGCTTCAAACGTATGTATTTATGGAGCTGCCTGATTTCAAGGTTTCCAACTGCAGCACCCCAGAAGACCTGGCAGACTTGAAAAGTCACCTTGGGGACTGGATTGCAGGCTGTGGTATCCCTGACATCTACACTGCCACACTACTTGATGTTAAGAGGATAAGGGGCGAGATTGTATCTCATTTTGCGTTTCACAGGTGAGAATTTGTTAGAAAATTACAAAGTAGTTTGCTGGTCAGTGCTCGTCTTCCCATTGTGTTCCCCCTAATAGTTAACACTTAAACAAATCAATCTGCTGAATTGATATTGCAGTTAAGGTAGTGTTGAAATTGACAAAACAAGCCTTTTCTGTTTTTTGACTGTTTTGCTATGTGGTATGAATTGAGAGTACAATCTGTGGTCAACAGGGTTGCCAGCATGATTCAACAGTTTGTTGCCGGTATGGACTCGTGTGTCAATTCTGGCAAATGGTGAAGAGATGCTGGAAGCAGTTCCTTCCTGTATTTACAAATGCAGGAAATAAACTTACAAGGAACAGCTTCAGGATCTCTTCACCATTGGATGGAGTCCAGCTGGAAGTAACAGACGTGAAAAGAGGAAGCCACCATCTTTCAGTGGGAATGGTGGCTTATGGCCATTCAGGGTGAGTACATAGAATACAACACATGTCTTGGTTCTGTTTGAATTGCTTCAGGCATCTCATGTTAAATACAGTGTCCACAATACAAAATACAGACAACTAAATCTAAACAACACCTGGTGCAATGAAACCTTTGAACTTGCAAATCCACACATTTTACAGCATATGGGAAGTTTTGATTATTTTACCTTTTAGGTAAGTTATTTTAAAGGAAACGACCTACAAATATTTTTGGAAGATTATTTCTTCTTCATTTCTACCAGATCTTGGTTGTTGAGACTGATAGGATGTAATTTGATTTTCATTGTGAT